>NC_136511.1:80334193-80436693 GCF_053919585.1 Euprymna scolopes | reverse complement strand
AGATCTTATAGGACATGAATATACCAACGAATAAACCCATCCAATAAAGAAGACCGGATAGCATAATAGTTGCAAGAAAGAAAAGTCTTGCAAGATCGTAGATGTTTCCTATCCAGCACATTTGTCCAAATCCAGAGTGCCCCTTCCTTGGAGATGGATATTTTCCCACATTATACACAGACTGTTTATAATTCTATCCTCGGGTGATGGCAAATAAATAATTTTATATTACCTGTTTCATCTACCCACTTTCTCGCTGTCATTTTTCTCTAGCCAGCCCTTCTCCTCTGGGTCGTATGAAATGCGACGCAATATGAGAAACAACATATTTCATTTTAATTTCCAGCAGACCTTATTTTGTCAGATGAGATATGATTTTTGTTCAGTTCCACGAAATGAACGCTCCCAGCCGTTATCATCTTTATTTGAGAATGAGTTGATTTATTGGCAATCGCCTAACCCTTTCCTACTGCGAAATGCTGGATGTTGACTAGTATGTTTTCTTTTGCGCAGTCAGAATGCAATTCTCTTCTGATATGCCGGTTTTTTAATTCCCTTTTTTATTGGGGGAATGAAGTTACTTCACCGACTTCAGGTGAATTATGATGTACTCAGTAACCTTTTAGGATTTTAGAATTGAACCTTTTATTTTATCGATTAAGGACATATGTTTTACTCTTTCTTAAGCTTTCCAGATATCTCATATCTCATATTAATGTTTCCAAAGGACCTACCTCAATGTACACTGAGGTATGATTCATCAAAATATCTTTTAACACAAACCATTAAACATTAGACTCTGTATCCACTATGAAAAAATAGGATTTTTTTCTGAATTCTGAACTTAATGTCTTATATTATTATTTACCTCTCCTCAAATTCCATAGTATTTTCTTGTATAGTGTAGTTTTATCAATATTTTCGCATCTTTATACACATATATATCAGAGGATGTTTGTGTACCGTTGGCGACAAGTAAACGTCTTCATATAAATTG
Source organism: Euprymna scolopes (assembly GCF_053919585.1). NCBI lineage: Eukaryota > Metazoa > Mollusca > Cephalopoda > Sepiida > Sepiolidae > Euprymna > Euprymna scolopes. The sequence continues at coordinate 80,435,696 of NC_136511.1, read as the reverse complement.
TTTTATATATACGTGGGTATTTGATTCTCACTTTTATACGCAACTGTTCCGTTTCAATCGCTTTATTATGTGTTTTTTTAAATATTTTTATTATGTGTTTTTTACATTTTTCAGCGATAAGCTTAGATGTCCGTTGTAATATAAAATGGAAGGTTCCTTTTTGTCCACTACTTTCTATCTTCTTTGGCCACTGTTTCTTTTCAATATCGCCTTTTCTCTCGTAGTCGTTGCATAATTCGCTTCATCTTTGTTTCTATGAGTGTCTTGACGTGTCTCGCCATTTTAGCTAGACATGGACAGTACTTAAATCATGACGAGGATTATCGTCGTTTTATGTGGATTATCAGAATACTCCTCTCATCTTTCGGGCTAATGTGACTTCCGACTTTCTTCAGGTGTATCTTGTCGAACTTGGGGATTTTTCTGTCGAACTCGGAAATCTGCAGAGAAACTTTTATTTAAGTCAAATTCCTGAGTTCGGCCATAAAAACTTCTGAACATTACAAGCTAAAGTTAAAATAGGTCGACGGTTACATCGGCTGAAGCGGTGTCAAAATAACACTGACGATGAGAATAGTAAACCGACTAATACAACTAATACGATTTATTGATCTTTATTAAAAAATTCACTAAAGATTATTATAATTTTAATCTTGGATGTATGTAAACGGTAGTTGCGAAAGAGAAAATTGATTTGCACCGGTGATCGTACAAAGTGGAATCTGTTGAAAATCTGTGTTAATTTGTTATCACTCAGATTCCATGAAACACTACACATGTTCTGCCGTTCAGCGTTCACTTATAATGAATCGCTTAAGGACTCCTAGTGACTAAGTAATAATACGACACGACTAGTAAATACTACCTAGCGTGATAATTACTCATCAATTTAATTGCATTAACATGATATGATAATGATCTATATCTCATTCCGTCGTAAATACTATAATTATAAATCTTCTTGTGTGGGTCTCTCTTTCTCCAATTACTTGTGATCGGATCGATCCACAACAAACTCATTATTCTTTATTTAATTACAATCGAAATCTTTGTCATAGTGCGTTGCCACTTAAAGAGATCGCGTAGGTTTCCTGTATTTCTGTGTAAAGGAATTCAAGAACGACATGCGAAATTGTCCTCTCTTTTACAAACGATAATATATTGGCTTTTATTTATCTCACATAATTATTGAGTTGATTGTTCGAGTTGTCGATAAATCGACGTTGTTTTCCATCGCCATGATGTATTTAATTACTAGGTGCGCGAAAATATTACTTCGCCTGAAATAGTCACCAGTATCTTTTTTTAATCAATTAACTAAAACTTATTGATTTTTTTCACACCAAATATTTCTTGAAGTGCAGATATCAGACTTATTGCTCATTCTATCGCTACTCTATCGCTTTAAACACTTTCACACTCCCGATGTTATTATGTATGTCTACAAACTTACTATCAGATCATGTAGGTAGAGTTGTTGTTATTTTGCAGATGGCAAATCATTATCCTATTTGAAGGTTCTCAATAAAGTAAAGAGACGTATCTGTAATTTGACTGGCACACCTTTCCTTCTTCTCTGCAATCTCTATCGCGCAGCCATGATGTTGCTAATCTTACTTTTTTATAATCGCTAGTCCACTCAAACAAAACGGATTTTGGGAGTAATTCTGTCATGATTTCTCCATTGTATATGACATAACAAAAATTGTTCACGAACCCATCCACGCCTCCGAGGATGACGGACAGTCTGCAAGTCTCTTAGACCTTTTTCTTACAACTTGCGCATAACGCCTACATTTTGTCTCCACTGGGATATTCTGACCACTCGATTGTCTCAGTTGAGATAAAATAAAAATTTAATAAGTCCTAAGATGTACCACTTCATCGTACAGTATATTGATACGCTATCACTGACTGGGATAGCTTCCGAACATTTATATCAGATTTACCTTTGTGTTCCATATTTAAAATGTGCGTGTTCTCTATAGTATTAGACATAACTGAATAGTTAATTAAGATCGCTTAATATCCCCCTATAGACCGCTTAATATCCCCCGAGAAATTCTTGGAATGCACCACGTCAATTTCATACAGAAACCACTATTTCCATTGCTTTACACGAAATATGTGTAGTGAAACTAAAGCCGAACTTAGGTCTGCCAGCAACAACTATGAAAGATTAATAAAGATCACAAGAGAGTCGTATGCTCAGTCCGTCAATTCCGAAGTTGCTGAGCAGCGGTTCCGTCCTCACGAGTTCACGCTCGAGAAATGGGTCGTTTCTGTTGAGCAGAAGGAGCATAGAAGACACTTTAAAAGACGATTTTTTTTTTATTATGATTCATTTCATGCGAACCTCATTTATCCAATTTTTTGACTTCCCTATTTGCTTTAAATGGCGAACAACTGTAGAATGATCGACCGCGACTTCAATAGCAACTTATCGTGTGGTTTTGCGAGGATCGGCTTCAATTAAGGCTATCAAATTTTCGTTATCAACCGCAGTCGGCCGACCGCGACCATCTTCATCTTCGAGGCTTCTGTAACCATTGCGGAATTTCTTGAACCACCGTTGTGCCACATGTTCGTTATTTGTTCCTAGGTCAAAATGCATCATTGATATCTCGAGCTGTCTCGGCAGCTTTTCGGCCCAGTTTGAACTGGAACAAGAAAATCCTGCGGATTTTAATTTTGTCTATGCTGTAGAAAAGCCTGCAAAACATAGAAAATATTTAGATCGGTAACGAATAACACGATTCGAGAGAGAGGAAAAAACGCCTCAAAGTGATATATAACATGGCTATATATATATATATATATATATATATATATATATATATATATATATATATACACATATATATATATCAATAATTGATCCAGAAATCATATATAAAAATAAAATATTTAAGAAAACGATATTGTTTTTGCACCAACCTAATACGTCATAAGATGGACTACTGTTGCCATATATGGGCAGGGGCTGCTCGGAGCTTCTTCTATCTTGACAGAGTTCAAAACCGGCTTCGAAACCTGATGCCTTTTCTTCTTCCATGCAACCTCCTTTGTATTAATAAACCCCAAGTTACTAACATTTACATGTAACAATATACTGGTAAATTATTCGAGTTGCAGTAAATGCTAACGATTGAATGACAATATAAGCGGTTTTGAAGTAAATAAATTGACAAGGGAAGTAACCTCGGGTAACCTCCAGCAAGTCGTCTTCATCGAGAAAATAATGCAAAACCTTTACACAGTTTTTCCACATCGCTGAAAGGATTCGTTCTCCATAAAAAGAGGAGAAATGGACACTGAAACTTATTGATAATTATTATTATTTATCTCATATCACTTATGCTACTTAATCTTTAAATGCAGTTGTTGTCGGTTTGGAACGTAGAACTTTGAAGTTGTATTTCGTTAATCAATCATGTTCAACGTTTAAAGAGATTTTTTTATTAGTTTGCAACGGTTAACATCTAAATATCTTTGGGTTGTTGCGTTTAGGTTTAAAATAGCATTTTTGTGGTCCGTGATGTTTAAAGTTTGATTACATTTTTTTTTTAGTCTGCGACGCTTAATCTCGAAATATGATTTTATTGCTGTATTCATATTTTGCGGACTGTTATCCTGATCTTTATATTTGTTGTTATTTTGCTACTCTTTCATGTGGTTAAACGCAACGGGATAGAGAGGCCGAGTCTTGTAACTATATCCAGTATAGTTGTTATCTCACAAGGTTTAGCCCAACATATCCTCTGGCCTGCTTTTGGGTAGGATTGAAACCGTTATTTCAGGCAATGCTCACGTGGAACCGGACGGACTTAACGCCTCTTTCAACTGAGCCCCGAGCCCCGATATAAAAACTGACCTTGTGATTAGGATATGCCATTAAGTATTTGTTTACCGACATGTGGCGAGACAACAATAAATATGGAAGGTAGAAATTACTACACACAGTTCCAAGACTCAGCATTTCTATTCCGTCGCGACTAATCATCGGAAGAAGGCCAGAGGATGAGTTTGCCAAAACGTGGGAAAACAAAAGAACAATGAAGATGAGGATAACAGTCCGTGAAAATGAATACAGAAATTATGAAGCCTAATTTAAAAGATTAAATATATATATATATATATATATATATATATATATATATATATATATATATATGAATAATAATTTTTTTGGTTGTTACAGTTTAAAATAGTATTTAGTCTTTCTTATGATTTAGTCTTAAATATCAACGTCACCTATACACACTGTTCTAGTCATCAATATTCCAATCTATGATAATATTAAAAAATAACGCTATTTTATATAGATCAGATCGATTCTTGGAAGAAACAAATTTCAAGGAAAAAGTTTAAAAACTCAATATTCAAACCTTTTTCAATATTCATCCGATTATTTTTAAGTGTTTCATTGCCTCAAAATATATTGATATTAGGCTGGCGCAAAATAATGTCGTTTCTTTGACATGAATTGAACGTCCAAAAATGACATTATTTTTTGCATCAGCTTAATAGTATTGAAAATATAAAGTTGTAAATATAGGACACGTTTGTTTCAGCTAGCTAGATGACATGCCCGGTATGTGTCATTTCCTCCTGTGATTTTCATATGTGGCTCCATTATTGAGGAGAAATGAACTAGTCGGATAGACAGACAAGTGAAATATAGCATAAAGTACCTATTTACAATACTTCCCCACGGGACAGAGTTAGATACCAGAGTCGTTTTTTTAACGCGGAGAAAAAATAAATAAAATACAAATTGTCTCAGTCGTGAAAGATTACTTCGCTACTGAGAGAAAACAAGAAATTGAAGTCTAGCATCTGAAGAACAGGTATAGGATAGAGTAGTGCGAACATTGATGACGTATTTTAAAAATCATTTCTGACGGCGGGGAGACATTATTAGAGAAAGAATGTAAAATGAATTATACATCGAAAAAAAAAACGTATTTATAGAAAATTGTTTAACTCATTATCTCTTTGATGAGATAATTTTTTACTCATCTTCAAACCTACTTCAGAAGAATTTTCCGTCCGACTTAATATACAATTATATACATGTTTTGGAGTAATTAAAAAGAGCAATACATTCCTCCCAAGTTAATTGAAATTTGCTTCTAATTATTTTTTCTGTATAGATTATTTATTTGTCAATCTTTGCCTTTATTCTGATGTTGGATTTTTTATATGCGCTTTTGGCGTAACGAATTGGCCGAGTGTTAAAGTAGTAATGTTAGCTAGAATTTAATAATTCTCTTTGTTTTAGAATGAACTTAGTTTCTTTGGGTGGAAAAAAAGTCGGCGGTGTTAGTTATCATATAATTAAGAAAAAACTCTACTTTTCAAAGCGTAATTAAATGCCAATATTCATCAACGCATTTAAATTGAAATGTCTCGAAAACCGTGGACGCCTAAGGGTGATATTTCCTTGGTATGGTTGAATAACAATTTACTGCACTTTTTCTATAAACTTCTGCAATAGATTTCAAAATGTAATAATACATGAATAGAATATCTTTATATCTTGTCTTAATATGTGGATTGGATTAAGGTTAGGGTTAGGGTTAATTCGTTAATTGCAGACATTCCATTTTTCTCTCATTTCAACTCGGCAACGTATAATTACGCACCGAGTTGACCAAAAGATTTTAACAGATTTCATAATAAAATGTATGGCACAATAATAAAACACCTTTAGGGGGAGCCTAAGATTTCCAACTTGAAAACCCTTTTACCTGCCATTTCCTTATTGAAAACGGTAACATAGAAAACATCGTGGATACAAAAACTCGTCACTTTACTCAGATTGACAGTTGTTGACCAAAAGCGAATGCAACCGGGCTAAAAAAGGGTCAAATCAATGTTGAAGGACATCAGCCTTTTTATTGTTAAAGTTTAAAACAATCGGAATTTATAATATATGGATATTCTCTCTCTCTCTCTCTCTCTCTCTCTCTCTCTCTCTCTCTCTCTCTCTCTCTGTCTTGTTAAGCCACGCAAAAAAATTCTTATTCGGTTTTGAAGTCCGACATGTCGCGGACAGTCGCAGATCCGCTCAATTCTCGGGTTAATAATAAAAAAAAATGTTTGTTTTTTTTTTTTAATAAAAACGCGTATTGTTCGCTTACTTTATAAACAGTTCAAAGATCTATGCACAGATAATTTATTCTCACGATGATTAATTCTAATTATTAATGCAGCAAAGAGTTAACACATTATCTGACGCCTAACGACGGCGAAAACATGACAGTAAAACCCACCAGTCTACATAGCAGGCAACATGTTCACCTCTTTATGTAAGATATATGCCTTTCGTTTTACCGTTTAACACTCACGAAGCTGGGTTCCGTGATTAGTACATAACATCCATTCCAGAAATGTTACAGATACACTAAGTCACTGGTTTGTTAGGAAACAGAAACTAGTTTATAAATATATTTAAATGTAACTACTGTAGCAACTTTAAATATACACTTATCAAAACACAAAACTAGTAGTGACGTGCAACGTTACCTGGGATGATAATCAACGAATGTTCCACACACCCAAGTGAAAATTTCATCAAACAAACAACCATAATTAATTAATGACCGACTTTAGCTCGATCAAAAATATTTAAATCCTCTGTTGGTTATATTTACGTAGTTTCTAGTCACCGTTTAGATGCTGGTATTTGTCTAGATGTGAGAAGGTTGAAAGGCATGTATTTAAAGGTCAAGGATTTTTTATAACGTGATTTAACGCCCACGCTTTTTGGAAATAGTTGTTTTGAATTAGTAATGTTCTAATGTTAATGAACGAAAAGGTAAACCGATGTCCCAACGCCCTATTATTATCAGTTAGTGATGCACTGATAGTTTGCATATGAAAATAAACGAATAAATACGAATGCTGGATCCATTTTTTGTACTAGTGTTAAAATCTAACAGACACATTCCAAGTTCATTCAACTGTGCATAAAAAATGGACGCAGCGTTTACTTAATGTATGAATTATGTTATGCTTGAAAGGTTTATTTGTATATTTTTTAGCAAAATTGCATTTTATTAATGAGCAATTATTTTATTGGTTAATAATTCAATGATTTAATGGCAATGGACTTGAAAACGATACTGCTGTAGTTAACTGAGAAGCAATCCCGTACTATCGTATTCTACAGACAATTTCGTACGAACTCTGTGGCTTGGAAAAGTGATTATATTAAAAGTTATTATGCATTGAATGATGACGTCATCCAATAAAATAGTCGTGTTGATAAATGGGAAATTCTAAAGAAAGCCTCATATGTTAATTTTATTTTTATTTCGGACTATTAGTCTCATCTTTTTTAGTTGTTGTTTTTTTTTTTTTTTTTTTTTTTTTTATTGGTTCACAACGTTTCGGCCAACTTCCTCTGGCCTTCGTCAGGTGGTAACCGCGACGGATAGGAACTTCGAATCTCCTAACTGCATTCTCAGCCATCACTGCCATCCGTAGTTGTCGTCGTCTCACCACATGTTTGACCAATTACCTCTGGCACGCTTTGGGTGGGATTGAAACCGCTATCTTCAGACAATGTTCATCTGGAACCGTAGAGATTCAACGTCTCTATCAACTGCGCCACGGGCCCCGAAGGGCGATCAAGGTTGGATTCTTTGATCTTATAAATCCACATTTATTTATTATCTGATCTTCCATAGTCGGGTCCGTACCGATTGGTATATATATATATTATTCCTTAATTGGAATTTTTTTTATTTTTGAGATGAGCATTTTTATGTTAATTTTATTTTTATTTCGGACTGTTAGTCTCATCTTTTTTAGTTGTTGTTTATTTGTTTTTTTTTTTTGTTTTTTTTTTATTGTTCACAACGTTTCGGCCAACTTCCTCTGGCCTTCGTCAGGTGGTGAGACGACGACAACTACGGATGGCAGTGATGGCTGAGAATGCAGTTAGGAGATTCGAAGTTCCTATCCGTCGCGGTTACCACCTGACGAAGGCCAGAGGAAGTTGGCCGAAACGTTGTGAACCAATAAAAAAAAACAAAAAAACAAACAAACAACAACTAAAAAAGATGAGACTAATAGTCCGAAATAAAAATAAAATTAACATAAAAATGCTCATCTCAAAAATAAAAAAAATTCCAATTAAGGAATAATATATATATAAAGCCTCATATGTTTAAAGATTGAAAGTTTCTTAACGCCCAATTAATAAATAAATAGAAAATTGAAAAAATTAACTAAAAAAAATTAAGTTATAATGTCATTTATTTCAGTTATGAAATCTATTATTGGTTATCCAATTCGATTATCAATTTCCGAACGAATAATTAAGGTTATCATCCAATATCCATTTAATGCTTCTCACCCCAAAGGAAGCAGTGCATCACTTGAATATAATGGAGGTTCAGAACGACTGGAAACAATGCCGAGATAAGCAGAAAGCACATACAACGCCTAGAATTCCCAAACGGTCACCCATCTGGTACTAGCCAGGCTCAACGTTGCTTAACTTCGGTGATCTGACGAGTACCGGTCTGTCAACGTAATTGTGCCGTGTATATATATATTCTTCATAAGTTTTGGTTTCGATTTCAATTCAAACTGATTCAGATAAGTTATATGAATATATTTTTGAAATCACAACTTAATAATATATAAGAATCTATCGAAAATTGACTCCATTATAATATATACGAAATCTGTATAAATGAAAATATATTTAAGCGTTGTTTTACTAACAAAGCTCAGTTTACGCAGAATGCCAACATCAATATATTACATATGAAAGAGTCCATTGTGAAACTTACACAGGTCCCGCTAGTTATAATAATAATAATAATAATAATAATAATAATAATAATAATAATAATAATACTAATAATTATTATTATTATTATTATTATTATTATTATTATTATTATTATTATTGTTATTGTTATTATTATTATTAAAAATGAAGGCAACGTGAGATGGAATTTTTACTCTTTTTCTTATCGATTAATTTTATTATCTTATCAATTAGATTTTATTTATTGTTCTCATCAATTATTTTTGTTGTCTTATTGATTAGTTTTGGTTAGTTTTTCTTATTAATTACATTTGTCTGTTTTTGTCAATACAGAGAACAAAAAGATAGAGAATTAGTTTTCTCATTCTTTTTCTCATCGATTAGTTTTGATCAAATTATTTCAAGTAATGCCTACAAATTCAATTCCGAAGATAGCGCAAGAGGTCAGTATAGAAAAAAAAGATGCCGTGTCATGCAGACAGTGTGTAACAAGTTTAAACTTATTACAATGTTATTAATTGCATTCGAAAGTTACAAGACTGCACGATTCCGACGTCACAATACTGTTTGTGACTGTATTGACGAACAGTTGTTCAGTCCTGCAAATGGATGACTTTAAGTAGTTTTGATTGGACACAGCACCTCAAGTCTTTACTCAATAACAATTAGATCGACCAGCAGACAGGAAGACGAGGATGGATTGCCTTCTTTATTGTGTCGCTTCTAGCAAAATGAACGGTACTGACTCTCTGCAATGGTCTGCGACCGCTCCCAGAAGCTTTGTCTCCTTCATTGGCAACCATAAAAGTAATCTTGTGAGATTATTTTTTGATTTTTTTAGTCCGGGATTCGTATTGTTTGAATTTTTTAGACCAGGACTCGTACTGATCGAATTTTTTAGACCAAGATTTGTATTGTTACAATTTTTTAGACAAGGATTCGTATTGTTTGAATTATTTAGACCAGGACTCGTATTGATTGAAATGTTTAGACCAAATTTGTATTGTTATAATTTTTTAGACAAGGATTCGTATTGTTTGAATTATTGAGACCAGAGCTCGTATTAATTGAATTTTTTAGACCAAGATTTGTATTGTTATAATTTTTTAGACAAGGATTCATATTGTTTGAATTCTTCGAACTACTGTCCTCATACTAAGTGATATTTTTTACAATGATTGTGTCGATGTAACGTCCCCGCTTCTGCCAGTGTATGTTTTTGAACCTTAGAATCTTTCTGTCGAACTTGTGTTTTAAAAGTCAGTAAGTTATAATCTCCTGAAGGTTGGGGGTTAAATCCGCAGTGTGGACGACACTCAAAAATACAGTTTAATTTACTTAGAACTTCTACCCAGTCATGACTGACGGAACAAGATCAAGCTACTCCAAAGGATTAAATAAAGGGTCCCGTTCGAAATTCTGTTTAAATCTCCGATTTCGACAGAGATTCCTGAAGTCGACACGTACACCTATAAAAGCTCGAAAGTTACGCCTTGAATGTAACACTCAATATGAGAATAATAATCCGATCAATCAAAATAATACAAATAATCTTGTGAGACTTTTAAGTTGGTCCTAAAGACCATTTAAGTTAACATATAGAACTTTGTGACCTAGTAATTGTTGGACCATTTTATTGGGTCTAAGTACGTCTATACATTTTATTTAATAAATTATGCAGTTCTACACTGACAACTGGTAGTATGAAAATATTCTTCCATTTTGACAGAACAGTACTATTATCATATTGCAAATCGAAGGATCTTAAATGTAAATGAATAAAAAAAATAAAATAAATTAATGTATAAAAGAGTACCGTTCCACGTCCCGTGCAAATCCCCGAGTTCGACAAGATAAACCCGATCACTGTAAAAATAACACTCGAGTTGAGAACAGTAGTCCAAAATAGTCTACATAATATAGATATCATTCCTTTTTGAGTGAAAATAAGTTCGTCAAGATCAACGAATAATAGAAATCATCAACCCCTATCTAAATAAAATCAGAAACATGACTTCATATCTGATTCAGCAATACAAGAAACGAAATACACGATGCAAATAAATAAAAGCATTAGCAGAGATTGATCAGAGCAAAATCCCATAATCTAGTCAAAATAGCTGAACTGAAAGAAATAAAGTCAAATATTTAAAAATGAAAGAATTGAACACCGCGAAAATCTCTATATATAAAGTAGTAGTGTCCGTGTGTGTGTTTGTCTGTGTGTATAACTCACAATGATCTAAGAAATATAAAGTCCATATGTGTGTACACCTCTCCTGGTCAAGAAATATATCGCCCATGATAGAATACTTCTGTCAATGGAGATATTATATTTTATACGTAATTTCAATATATAGCATTCTTCAAACCACATCTACATTGACTGAGTTACGGTAATTAGCATATCACATTAAATGAAATCTATTAAAATAATTAACTCGATGATATTACTTATTTGACCTAATAGCTTCGTTTCAACTGAAAAAAAAATATTTAGTCTATTTAAATTTTTATTTATATGTGATTTAACTTATTTATCTGAAATCTGGAAACGTTTAGTTTTCAAACAAGAACCCCAAAGGGGAAATACATGTGATAGTTTAATTGAAAAAGTGTTTTTACGGAGCACGTTATTAAATATTTTCTGTAATAGATTTGTTTTCATTTCGAAATATTCTTCTACGCTGAATTATCATTTTTATTTTTAATTCGGAGGAAAATGTTTTCGTTATTTTTAAGTAAACTTTTTTTATTTATTCGAGAAAAATAATTAAAACTAATGCCCTCACATACTTGCATCCCCACGAGGGCAGAGTTAGTCAGACACAGGGACAATTTTCCATGTGAGCAAAATCCATCAGCCCATACATTATCTGCTCATTTTTTTGTTTATAAAATTTAATCAGTGTTGCCCAGGATTTATTATAATAATTATACCATAGCAAGCGTGTTTATTTACCTGCGAAACAGATTTTCTTTATAAGTTGTTTAATAACTTAAATTAAAAATGGTTAATTTTTACGACGTGACCCAACATCGTTTAACCCCTTAAAATTAAAGACCTACTTTTGGGGGGGCTAATACGTTTAAACAGTCTTTAGAAATTATACAAAAGAAGAAATTTGGATAAAAAAGAAAATTGACATTTTAGTGTGGCGGATAACTTTTCTATATAAATTTAACGTAAAATTAGCACCCACTTTTTGACCACAAAGCGTTAAACGAGACATATCATCTCTAGCATTTTTTCAAGTTTGGCGATCGGGTGGGGGGCAAAACATGACAAATATAATTTTTTGTCTTTTTTTTTGGTGGTGTGGAGCAGGAATTACATTTGAAGCATGAAATAACGATAAATTTAATTAATTTTATGAGACCATTCTACACTTTCACCTAAAAGTTTTATAAACAGAACGAACACAAAAATATGACAAATTCAATTTTTCTTTTGGGGGGGGGGGTTACATTAGAAATATAAAATGACGAAAATTTTAATTTAGTTGTTTTTGGAATTAATTTTTGGTAGATCTTTTGTTGCGATCGCTCGGGCATTCGCTGCTATTTTTATTGGAACAAAAGCTGTAATGATATATTTTTAATTATTTTTTTTTAGGGAGTGGGTCTTTCCAGTTCTCAATATCCGGAGAATAGTTTCTTCTCTTTGTAGCCCTTCTGCCGAAATGTCTGGTGGAGAAGGTATCACATACTTCTTCTTTTGTGGGGCGATTACATTTACATGTTTTCATCCGCCCTTTTGTTACTGTTGTGGGGTTATCCACGTTGCCGATGATTAAAATGATTAGTATAAAGGTGTGTTTTTAAACGGAACTTCATGTCAACCCAGGCAACGCTTGGTACTCATGCTAGTGTATCACTAGAAGATTGAACGCAGAACCCTAAAATGTAAATTAACTCGTCTTGGATAATAATGAAATTATAATTTCAAATAAAGAACATTCACGTACACAGGCTGAATATGTATGAAAGATTGCATGAGGATAATAATAGAAGTAATTGCGTGATAGAAAACTCACAGTCATCCAATTAACAAACGAAATAACAAATAAAATGAGAACCACTAAAATGAGTAAACAAAGTGGTAATTGAAAAATTTTATTCGGAACATGTGACAATGGCCAGTGAGCGTCTAATCAATAAAATAACAAACTCTATAAATTAAATAAAGTGCGCATAAGTTCAAAAAGAGAGCGCGCAACGTTTTTAACTCACACTATTTTAAAGATCTATGCGTATTCGGTCGTCTTCCACAGAAATAATTGATGAGGGATGCAAAACAGTAAGATAGTGTGTGATGGCGTATGTTAATATACGAGGGACGTTCAAAAAGTAATACATTCTAATTTTATCCCGCCCGATTGGGCCAGATGCGGATTGCGAATTGAATTGTTATGATGACTGAACTTATGGATTTATGATTGAAAGTTCCATTTCTCTATGTAAGATATTGACGGTATGAAGCTCTGAAAAAGAAACCCCTGTCGAGGATGGGCTTCAGAAGCAGAGATACGCCATTAAATTGCGTGCAAAAGTGTATTAAGAATTATGGTGACTATGTAGAAAATAAATTTTTGAGCACTAACTAACCTTATCTAGTGTTGAGAGAGAGAGAGAGAGAGAGAGAGAGAGAGAGAGAGAGAGGATGCCCCCCTCATTTACGGAGAGACAAAAATATACGACTTACCCCATGCTGCCCGAACAAAAAAGAGACCGAGAAAAAAAAAGTGGGATTGCATTGTGGCTGCTTATTTATCCCTCCGCCTACGGCCAAATTACCTCCTGACAATGCAGGGAAAGAGTGTTAACTACCGCCACAACCAGGGCACTAAGATATAGTGCCATATATATATATATACATATATATATATATATATATATGTATACACGTATTCAAAGAAACACGTGTAAAACAAACTATATACAAAATAAAAATAAATGAATGAATACTTATGACTTTGAATGTACTATATTTTTTTTGTTTTGGAATATATATATATGAAATAAAATGGAGGTGAAAGGATCTGAATACTCAACGTTTTGCCCGATTTATGCGGACTTTTTCAAGAGGGATGGTCATTGACGAGAGAGTCGAAAGATTTGGTGCTATATATATAATGATGGGGGAGAGCAGCATGTTTTCCTTATGTAAATTAGATGTTTATATACATATATACATTTTATGATTAGAGAAAATAAATTAGAGTAAAATAGCGTAATGGATTACGTCTGAAAGTTAAAATATCGTAGAGATTTTAAAGATTGCGTCTGGAAATATAATCGTGATAGATTAAGTAAATAAAATGAAAGTAGATTACGAAGGGAGTTTTTAAAAATTAGAGATAATTGAATTGGGATAAAATAGCGTAGTAACTGTAGATGGCGTCTAAAAATAAGAATAGGAGGTGATAAAATGGGGTCTAAAATTATAGACACTGATAAAATAAAATACAGTAAGTAAAATTAAAATAATAAAATGAAGTGATATTACGAATGGATTTTTTTAAAGAGATATATATATTTCGAGTGTAACCTGTGTCTAAATTTTTCTCTTTAATAATTATTTTCGACAGATAGGGAGCAATGTGGAAAAACCCTTTTCTTAGTTTACTTATATTGCTGGAATGGGAGATTATAGGTGACTCAATTAAACGTTATGTGGATCTGTTATATATGTGTTTAAGAAAGTTGCTTAGTTAAAATTAAAATGGTGGTCATTCTTCCAACTTTGGTGTTAGTGCTGTCATAATTTTACGTGTTAGATCCCTAATTGTTAAAGAGTTTAGTTTTGTTATTTGAATGCCTGTCTTATTTAGGTTCTTATAGATTGTGTCATTGTTTTTATTAGTTGGTAATGTTAGTTGTCTGTCGTGTCTCTGGCTATTTAGGAAATTGCCTCGGTTATAGTAAATTTTTGTGCTTTCTTTTCTGTATTTGTAAAAAAAATGTTGAGGGTATTTAAAGTTCATGAATGTACGTTCGATATACTCAAATTTTTCTTGATGTATTCTTCACTGCATATTCTCAGGGCCCTAAGAAAAAATCCTATTAGAATACCCCTTTTTACTTTATCATCGTGATGAGAATAAAAATGTATGTAATCATTTTTATTCGTCACTTTCCGATGGACTTTAAAACTTAGACGATCATTGTTATTTATGATATTGATGTCCAGAAAAGGTATGGAGTTGTTATTTTCTCTTTCATACGTATAGTTAATAGTGGGGTCGATCTTATTTTATTTATCAGTGATATTCTCTATTTTGGAAGACATGGGGAGGAAAATTAAAATATCATCTATATATCTACAGTAGGAAGTGCCCTTGGGCAATTTATATTTCATGGGTCCGGTTTCTATGAATGTCACGGTTATATTTCCAGACGCAATCTTTTAAATCTCTACAATACTTTAACTTTTAGACGTCATCCACTACGCAAATCTTTGGAGTGATGCCGTGCACTCTTAGTCCTCAAGATGAATCAGTTAGTTAAAATAAATAAATATGTAGATCTTAGAGACAGTTAATATATCATAGATGGCTTTATGCGTGGGAGAATATATTTTATTATGGGCACGGATTGAATGAATCAAGAAATTAAATCAGAAATTAAATCAAGAAGTTGATTAGAACATTGAAACAAGGTGATGCATTCCAAGTGCAATTCCAAAAAAAAGAACGGCGAAGACAACCTTCATTTATCTATTTGCGATGGCATCATTTTCTTTGCATATTGTCGCAATGCATGTTTAATAACTGATCCCTGGTCAATCAATGCAGCCGATTCAGTAAGTTGTATTAAGATACAACCTTTACATATATGAATGTAAACGTCGGATACGTCATACTAAAACAAACGAAAAAAAAATCGATGAATACATACGTAAATATGTGTCGGTGACAATATTAAATAAAAACGTAAAACTTCAGTTATATTCGGGATGAAACTTATCAATTACAAATTCACATACATGGCATAAATCAAATAAAATACTATGCATCAGTTTTAAAAAAACCCGTAGGAACAGTGACTGAATTGAAATTTTTTAGATTAATCTATATATTAATACAATAGAAAAATGCAAGCATGAAAAGTTATATGATTAAGCTTAAATATGGGAAAGAAAAGTTTATGGTTTCGGTTTCGACTATAGCTGAAACACCTTAAGCTATATATATATATATATATATATATATATATATATATATATATATATATTTATAAATGACAAAAGTCTATATTTCGACGTTCATGATGTTGACCGTCTTATATTTTTTCCTTCAATTTAGTTTTCATTTCCAATTCTTGACAGTATCTGTTTCGTAGCACAAAACAATCACTTACTTATTATATCAATTAGTGAATCTATTTTCTGCAGAAAAAATGGCCACAATCAATCCATCAGAAGGTAAATAAAGTGCGTTTTGACATGATTAAAATCCGTAAATTGGAAGAGAATCAGTAAATACCTTATAATATGTTTCCAATACACCATTTTGAATAAGTTGTAAGATGGTCAACATCACGAACTTTGGAATATAGACTTTTGTCATTCAATCACTTTATTGCTCTGTAATTACATTGAGCCTCTTAAATAAGTATTGTATATATTATAAGGAAATAAAGTATATTTCCATATATATATATATATATATATATATATATACATATATATATATAGTTATACACACACACATATATATATACATATATATATATATATATATATATATATATATATATTTGAAAAAGATAGGCTCAGCCGTTTCGAAACCTATGAGGAAGGAACTCACACACAAACTAAAGTGACTTTTATATAATAGTCGAGATAGAGATATACAAACAGAGAGAGAGAGAGAGAGAGAGAGAGAGAGAGAGAGAGAGAGGAGCAGCTAGATGAAGAGAATCTATTTTTCATAGAAAATTGATCACAGAGCACACTTACTGGACCTAAAGTACAACATATGTATTTAAATAGATGCAGACTAGATGCTGACTAGACATTATACACGTATCATCCGTTCCGTATAAGATCTTCCAAATAGATTCTGTGAATGTAAACGTCAAGACTTTATAAACGTCAGCGTTCTGCTAGAATCAATGTTACAAACTCAGCGTACTTCCTGTTAAAGTTACTTGTTAAAAAACATTGTCTGGAACCATTATAAAGACTGATTCTTTGTGTTTAATTCAGAGGTGGGCCCCATGGATCTATATTATTCTCGCTCACGCGTCTTTTTCCTGTCTCTCAACATTACATTATTTCTCGTATTTTTTTTTTGCATTATTTTATGAACACCGTTATCCTTTCTTTCGTTCCATTGAAGTCATTCTGTAATCCTGTTTTTAATCTTATATCAAGAAATGTGTCGTCCTTTCTATAATAACCCCACTAAACGCATTTTGTATAAGGCGCACAGGTCGATGACTTCTGACAACAGATTCAAACATCTCAATTTCTAAGGTTTTATGAGCTTTTAAGAAAATGTTTTGCTCTTGTTTTATTACTAAACTATTCAATTCATTTAATGAGAAAAATGTATTTTGCAAGTCCGAAATAAAGAAGATTAATTTTAATTACTAAAAGAAAAAAAGCAAAGATGTGTGAACTAAAGAAGAAAAAAAATCGAATTATTTTTGTTGTGTTTTTTATCATTTAATATGAATGGTTAGTGCAAACGAAGAAATGATTTGCGGCGGTTTTAAATTGTTCCTTTTTTATCGAAACTTGAACTCATTAATAAGAAAAAATTAAAATAAAATGGTGAGGTACAGCGGGCTTAAACAGGGAATCATTCGATCTGTAGTCTAATGCCTTACTTTATATTATACTTATAGCTATACTGGTAAATTATAATAAATCTGCTTTTAAGAACAGATTATTTGCTATTATTTTATTTTCTCTTTTTGCCTGTTTAACGTAAAATATTCCCCTGTAAAAAATTATTATTTTTATCTATAAGAGAGAAAAGCTAATATTAAGATCGGATTTTATCGATTTTCAATAGTTATCCGATGATTTTCTATACAAACGTAAACAGTTTATCAGTTCATTTAACTTCTTTATTTTCTTAAATGAAGCTTTTATGATATATATATATATGTATATATATATATATATATATATATATATATATATATATATATATATATATATACATATTACAATAGCAAAATGCGAGCATGAAAGGTAATATGGTTAAGCTTAAACATGGAAATGTAAAGGACTTTTTGTGAAAACTGGGAAAAAAGGAAAGATATTTTACTAAAAAATATAATAAATTTATAACTTAAAATATTGCTGCATTAAGAATTGATTATATAATGTGAAATTGAATTAAAAAATTATTAATCCTGTAATATTTTAAGTTATAAATTTATTATATTTTTACTAGAATATCTTGTCTTTTGCTTTTCCCGTTTTAACAACAATATTTCTCGCAATTGACGGTTTTCATTGCTAACGTAGCCAAAGATTGTCGGGTTCGAATCTCTCGATCGGTGTTAATTGTGACAACTAGCACTGATTATTTCCAAAAGGATGAAACACTAATGTCTGTAGATATTTAATAATTACACACACACACACATACACACACATATATATTTATAAATAAATATATTTTGTGTACAGAAATATGTTAGTTGAGACGGATCATTGGTACCGTCGGTTTCAAGCCCGATAATAAGGCGCGTTTAAGGTATCCTTATCAAGCTCTGTTCAGCCAATATTCGTCTATATAAATATATATATATAGAAATATATATATGTGTGTGTGTGTGTGCGTGTGTGTGTGTGTGTACCTCAGAATATAAAGATGAATTGGATCACAGATTATTGAATTCTATGATATAGAGTCTTACAAAATATTCTTGCATTTTTTAAGGGGAAATAAGTTGACTGTTATATATGCTGCAGAGAGAATACGAAAAGTACTCTGTCTGTAGCATATATAACAGACATAACTTGTGTCCAAAAATCATTTTTTCAGTGTTTCCTATGAAGAGATATACTTAAATATTTTAAAAAATGGTAGGGGTGTACTCACTGTATATATACATACATAAATACATACACACACATATATATATACATATATATATATATATATATATATATATATATATATATATATATATATATGCATTGAACAGTAGAAACGTGATCAATTTTGGATTTAAAAAAAATTCTGACCTAGTTTATCAAATTAAATATTTTCTCGTTCAAAAAATGATGTACTTTCAGTTGACGATAAAATAATACTGTAACAATAAAGCATTTCTCCAAACCGCTGTTGGTAAAGATTCTATTCTTTAAAAAATTAATATACCACTATGACTTTTTGAACAAAGGTGGTAAGCGCAAAAAAGTCAAAACATTGATTATATTCAATAAAATTTCATTTTGTACAAATTGTAAAAAAGGTGAAATTTCTTAATGAAACTTCGAATACCTCTGACCTTTTTGATATTACGTATGAGATATCAGTCAAAGTTTCTTCTGGGTATTTATAGCGAGTTAATTTTGTTCTAATAATACATATGGCTCCTTTGTCGTTTTAAAAATAGTTTTATCTTCTATCAATCGATTTAACTCTATCAGTCTTCACATATTTTATTCAATCATATGTCCATCCTTTTATCTATATCAGCGTACCGTTTATCTATATAACTATTCCTCTTATTTTCTTTTTTATTTTTCATTGTATTTTCTTTAAACCATATTATTACTGCTTATCTATCTACAAATGTATCTCTCACTGTATATCTTCATCTCTTTTTCTATATAGCTATTATCACGTCTTAGATTACGTCATTCTATCTTTCTATCAATCAATCTATCTACCTATCTATATCTTTATATATATATACATAGATATACATATATATATAGATATGTATGTATATATATATATATATATATATATATATATATATATATATACAAATAATGAAACTTTGTTGACATAGCATATTCCCTTTGTGCGATTCAACTTGTTTGTTATCTTTATTTTTATAGTAATATGTTGGACAGAATTTTTATGTTGCACGTGAATAGCGAACATTTTCGATTTTTTGTTGAATTATTTTCAGAAGAAAAAAACGAATAAACAAGAAAGTTATTTTAGAAATGGTTCACAATCAACTGACTCTTTATCAAAGAGAGAAGACTAAGCCTGGGTCAGTGGACCTTCCGGAACTGCAGAAGATCAGCTTAATCCCGCGATCAACAGGTAAAAAGCAATTATAGGAATGGTCCAGATTCTGTTGATTTTGGTGCCGAGGGATATGTGTCTGACTTTGCCCTCGTAATCAGGAAAATAAAAATAGAGTGAACTCTCAATGTGTAACGATCGCCGACACGCACCCAACAGCAATGCTTATACTGACTTGAGAAATAACGCCGACACGAACTGACATATAACGCCAATACAAACACGAATTATATCGTCGACATGAAGTACGAGCGACCTATGATACGACTAATAAATCACCCGTTCCTGGACTGGATGTATTTGCTTCCCCACTGAGTTAATTAGGCACAAGGCCGATTTTTTTAATGTGGAGAGAGAGGGGGGAAGGAGACCAGCTTCCGAGAGTTGGGAAATGGAAGCTGGATAGTGAAGTCCATTTGGTATATAGGGTTGCCCCTACATGGACCAAAAGATTGCCACAAGGACCATGGTCTTTGATTGCAACATCTGCCGGAACAGATACTACACTACACCGAAAGCCACAAAGGTTCTCCCCTACGGGGGAAGTTGGACTCACCTGTTCCTGAACGGGTGCATTCTCGTACGCCAAAGAATATCACGTGGTAGCATGAACAAAATCCATGGCGAATACATGCTCAAATATTTTCTCAATAGATGTTGTAATATTTTACCCACTTCATTTCTTATCTTGTTCACTTATATTTTAAACTTTCATTTTATTTGATTGTTGTTTCATTTAGTAGATTTTGCAGTTATCAAATGTCATCAAATAGCAATAACCCAATACAATTGTTGCTCAGCATATAACAGAGCATGGACACGCGAATGATAGCTGTATGCAAATTACTGTGCTGTGTGTGAGCTGACGTCACGGCAAGGAAGAAGGAAAAAGATTATAAAACAGATAATGAGACTGATGATTACGCTAGATCTCTATCAAAGAGACATTTTGCACACATGGACCGCGAGACCGACAGGTTTGAACAAGAGAGAAGGCATTATGCTGGAAAGTGCCTGAAAATAAATGTCTGTTGTTTATACGGGGAAAACATTAGTCGAGTTATTCATATGTTTTGGTTTCCTTGCAACGCGTTTACATGCTAACACGTGTAACGTTACAACAACAATGCCTCACAAAACAGTCCCAGCGAGAACCAAATAATTGATATTTTATTTTTATTATAAAATATTAAGTGTCCAGTAAAATTGAGATGATAGCAGAAACGACATTTGAATACATGTCCATTGAAACAAATAGCAAATAAGCAAAATAGAAAGTGGAACTTGAGTTCACTTTTGTCGGTTTGGTAACTCTAACTTCCATCATTTTGTCATTCCTGTGTGATGTTACTGGCAAAGTGGGAAAAATTGCTATGGTCTTGATCAGAAACTGACATTTTTTTACCTTGAAGTTCTATCAACTTATATCAAGTGGCCTCATGCGTTGTGTAACGTAATCCCCCATTGAGGAACGTTAGAACTACGCTGAGGTAGCTTTGTATTCACGGGTGACGCCAGATAACCCAAGGATTTAAGATAGAGAAGATAAATATACATATTTTATTTTATGTCAAAATAGATATTGTTTGAAAACCAGAGAAATATATTTTTACGGCTAAAAGTTGACGACAGGAAATTTCACTTAGAACCTTGTCTTGCCTTAAAATGAACCCAGGGTCGGATGTCAGACTTGACATCTGTCCTTGAAAATCATACTTAGATTTCAGTGTGGGAATTGTACCCACGCAAAACCATGGGGCTTAGGATTTCGTGGAGATTTCGTGGCGAAATCTTATTGGCTCGGGAGAATTTCCACCCCATCCACTTACCTTACTATATATACGACTGCTGTGCGAAAATTAATCAGAAGAGCGAGAAGAGTTGAGCCAGAGAGAGTTTCAGATCAGATTAGAGAAGAGACGTGACCCCTCCCCACCTCATCCATCACTCGGTCGCGGTCTGTGAAGAGAGTTGAGACTTTGAAAAGAACTTACAAAATCTGAATGAGAATTGTAAAAACATTTGTACATATTTTTATGAGAATTAAGCTTTTGTAGATAGACTACAATCGTTGTCTTTCTTCCTGCCTGCCGCTTCGATATTTGCTTTCAGAATACCAGGTTGTGTAACAACCTCCGAGGAGCCTAGACGACACGTGCCAAGAATCTAGAGTCCTAGCCACCTCCTCGAGGGAGGCGTTACAGTTGTCTAGATCGATTTCCATAAAATATCTATCTATCTATCTATCTATCTATCTATCTACTAGTCCCGACTGGCCACATTTCATGAAATAAAAACCATTAATTCGTTTACCAAAATATCAATTTTCAGGCATTCTTCTGAGGATACTGATTATGTAATGCCGGGAGAAATACTTTGAGCATCTTATTAAAAAGGTATACTCGTTTTTTAATACATCTTACAAAATCTTGACTTAATTTTACATTTTGTCATCATGTCGCATAACCGAATGCAGACGTACAGTTGTAAAAATACTATTATGCAATAGCCTATGAATGTCAAACGGCCAGTTGTAATATATCGCAGTTCCTTCTAAAATCTACAGATTTTTAGATAGTTTCTGCTAGACAAGAAAC
Organism: Euprymna scolopes; assembly: GCF_053919585.1. Classification (NCBI taxonomy): domain Eukaryota; kingdom Metazoa; phylum Mollusca; class Cephalopoda; order Sepiida; family Sepiolidae; genus Euprymna; species Euprymna scolopes. The sequence continues at coordinate 80,413,074 of NC_136511.1, read as the reverse complement.
AGATGGCGAGAGGAAATTGATTTTAATGAGATTGCAAAGGGTATGTATTGCAATTAAAAGGCGTTTTCGAGATCGAAAGCGATAACAACATGCTTCCACTGATGATCACCTTATGTTTGTGTTTCGTTCCATATTTTCGGAGTCTGAATTATTTCTGTTGAACATGAAATGCCTATGCAATATAGAGAAGCTGTTAGCATATACGAACGCAGAAGTAAGAGTTATTCCATTTATCTATATCTCAGTGCAGGTGGAACAATAACATTTCTGCCCTAGAGAAAACGACATGGTTCGATTTCGGTTTGATAAAAAACGGGTTTCTTTTTTAGTTTCAAACCATCTACTAGTTGGCCAGTTGCATACACATCCCAAGAACGATAGGCACCTTCGATCATGTCTGAAAGTGGCAATCTTCAACGAGCGAGATCAAAGGTGAGCTGATGTATTACTCATGATTTCTACCGATCCAAGTTATAATAACAGGACCATTGCCAGCACCCTCAAAATCGTAATCCGCCTAAATTCTAAATCCGCACAGCTTAAAGTTTCCGGCCACGGATATGGTCTTTGGTGTGGTTTCAAGTGAAGGCCGCATCATTCCACCTTAAATCTTCGAAGTCGGCTTGAAAGTAAACACCAAAGTGTACCTAGATGTGCTGAAGAATGTGATCCCCTGGTGCAATCAGGCGGTCGCTGGCAGACCCTGGGTGTGGCAACATGACTCTGCACCTTTCCACAAGTCCAAAGAGACCCAGGGTGGCTTCAGAAGGAGTGTTACGATTTTATACACTTTCATTGCTCTTCCGTCCTTCCCTGACCTGAACCCGCTTTACTAATTCGTTTGGTCAGACGTCGAGAACATCACCAACATGACCTCCCACAATACCAAATCCAGCCTGATCGCCGCCATCTACCGTGTATTCGCTGAGCTCCCCTCGGCTCTTGTGGAATAGGCATGCTGCGAGTTTCGGGCCCGTGTCGAGGTGATGAATAGATATCAGCTCTACTACATAATCAAGTTACCTGAATTGATTTTTTTTAATAAAAGGTTTATAAAATAAAGCTGTGGTGTTGTTTTCTTAAGGGCGACAAATTTAACGTTCCACATTGTAGATAAATTTATTATCCCATAACAACGTATGTCTGTCTGCGCGTGTGTCTGTCTACTGTTTGTTAGTCTCAGTCTTTTTGCTTCTCTGTATATATATATGCATATATAGTGGGAGAAACAGTAAAATAAAAAGAGAGCTAGTGACACAGAAAGCAAAAGAGCTAGCGACAGAGAAAGTGACATAGCATTTTACCATTAGCGTGAAACAATAATATCTCGTAAAATTTAACCAGCGGAATTACACTCCCGACACCAGCATACCTATATTATACTCCTTTTACTCTCTCTCTCTCTCTCTCTCTCTCTCTCTCTCTCTGCTTGTCCGTTCCACCTTTTCTCAGAAATTAATACGTTCTGGATAAAAATGTATACGAAGTTTTCTGATGGTAAAGTACAGTGAAATAAGTGTCCGCTCGATGCACAGTAAGGGAATAATAGGAATTAATATGGATTAATAGGAATTAATAGGGATTAATATAAATTAATAGGGAAAAAGTATAAACCCTTGACTTATAATGAGTACTGTATGTCAAATTGATGGTTGAATATGATTAAAGTTGTGTTCATGTTTGTATTAAATACTAATCCTTATTAATCTTTAATAATCCCTAACCGTGCATCGAACAGTTACTATAATACTATAATTTAGCTGCACCTTATGATAAAATAGGTCCATACAAAATTTCAGCAATTTTTACTCAATAATTTCCGAGAACGCTTCCAGCGTAAATGTGGTATTTTAGTGACAAATTCCTAACTGTGTATCAAACAGAATGTATCTGCATGCGTATACGTATGTGTTTATATATTTGAATCCAATTCGATTACTAGTTTAACATGGAGTTGTATGATTTAAACTACTCTTGCAAATTTACCAAAGCAACCGGAGAACACATTCAATCTCGTAGACTGATAAAGTATTAATTTCTTATGTAAAAAAATACTGTTAGAGCAAAGCAATAGCTTGATAAGTGTTATTTAGACGCTGCACCCTCGAAGACAATGGCTGCATGCTGAGTTTTAATGCTCGCGGTCTGGCTTCCAGCAACTATAGACTTTTAGCAGATCTGAAACGAATGCTCTAAGGAAAAATATTTGGCGCCAATGAAAAAGCGATGTTGGAAACTGAGGCATATTTTGAGGAAAAAAGATACATCGTTCTACTAGTTAGAGTGAATTCTTAGAAAAGTGTTGAAATCGGCATCAAGTTAGAAAGAAACTTTGTTTATGAATAAATTCTAATATTGCTTAAAAGTTGTTTGTACATAGGCTCGCGTTATTAAATGAACTTCATGCAAATATTTTTTTTCAAAAGTTGTCAATAAAAGATGGTATTTATTTGCACCCCCACTGAGCAAATTAGGCACAAGGCCGTTTTTAATGTGAGGTAAAAACCAGCTCCCCTAAAAGTAGGCAAAAAGGGGGCACTCTGGTTACCAAAAATAATTATTGTCCCAGTATAGAGGGTTTCCCCTCCATTGACTGGTACAAATAATCTTAAGTGCAGCATCTGCCGGAACAGATGGTATTTATTTGCTCCCCCACCGAGCAAATTAGGCACAAGGCCGATTTTTAATGTGAGGAGTGAAGGGAGGGGGAAGGGAAAAAGGGGACCAGCTCCCGAGAGGTGGGAAATGGGAGCTGGTTAATGGTCAGGCATGTGGGGTTGCCCCCACATCTGGTCTTTGCTAGTCATAGCTAGTCATAGCTTGCAGCATCTGCCGGAACAGATGGTATTTATTTGCTCCCCCACTGAGCAAAGTAGGCACAAGGCCGTTTTTAATGTGAGGTTAAAACCAGCTCCCCTAAAAGTAGGCAAAAAGGGGGCACTCTGGTTACCAAAAATAATTATTGTCCCAGTATAGAGGGTTTCCCCTCCATTGACTGGTACAAATTATCTTAAATGCAGCATCTGCCGGAACAGATGGTGTTTATTTGCTCCCCCACTGAGCAAATTAGGCACAAGGCCGTTTTTAATGTGAGGTAAAACCCAGCTCCCCTAAAAGTAGGCAAAAAGGGGGCACTCTGGTTACCAAAAATAATAATTGTCCAAGTATAGAGGGTTTCCCCTCCATTGACCGGTACAAATTATCTTAAGTGCAGCATCTGCCGGAACAGATGGTATTTATTTGCTCCCCCACTGAGCAAATTAGGCACAAGGCCGTTTTTAATGTGAGGTTAAAACCAGCTCCCCTAAAAGTAGGCAAAAAGGGGGCACTCTGGTTACCAAAAATAATAATTGTCCCAGTATAGAGGCCCCCCCCCCTCCACTGACTGGTACAAACCATCCCAAGTGCAGCATCTGCCGGAACAGATGGTATTTATTTGCTCCCCCACCGAGCAAATTAGGCACAAGGCCGATTTTTAATGTGAGGAGTGAAGGGAGGGGGAAGGGAAAAAGGGGACCAGCTCCCGAGAGGTGGGAAATGGGAGCTGGTTAATGGTCAGGCATGTGGGGTTGCCCCCACATCTGGTCTTTGCTAGTCATAGCTAGTCATAGCCTGCAGTATCTGCCGGAACAGATGGTATTTATTTGCTCCCCCACTGAGCAAATTAGGCACAAGGCCGTTTTTAATGTGAGGTAAAAACCAGCTCCCCTAAAAGGGGTCACTCTGGTTACCAAAAATAATAATTGTCCCAGTATAGAGGGTTTCCCCTCCATTGACTGGTACAAATTATCTTAAGTGCAGTATCTGCCGGAACAGATGCTACACTTTGATCTTGACCAAAAGGCCAAGAACAACAAGTTGTCAATAACAGATAAACATTTAAAAATGTTAATTATATAAACGTGTAATTTAGCTCACTTAAATGTAATCGAGTTTCTGTGAATTAACGCTTCCTCGGAGTTCAAAAGTAATATTTCTTTTATAATAATCATTATTACGTTTGAGCTCTGGGATATGATTCAGTCGATTACATGCGATTTTATTTGCGTAAACCAAATTTCATGGAAAGTCGAATATGAATATGCTTCCATCATGTTAAAATATAATTTCCATAATTTTCTACTATTATATAAAAATAATTGTGTGTATGAGTTCCTTCCCTATGGGCACAAAAACGGGTGGACCGATTTTAAAAAAAATCATACGAAGGTACATGATGTGTCTGGGAATGTTCCCACATAGGTTTTATATCGGAATGCGTCTGATTAATATCGAAAATCGATAATCAAAAAATGATTAAAGAAAAATTCCGATTTTGACCACTATCTATTTTGACAAGTGCATTTGAGAAATTTTATCACCGTGCAAGCAAAGGGGTCCAGCCTATAAAATCAATTGTAGATTCTTAAGACAGGGGCGCGTTAGAAATGAGTGTTGCTTTTTAGATCATAATTGAACTATGGTAGTTGACGTTCTTACAGTGATTAGGGAAAAATAATTTCATGAAATTAACGGTTGGTTCTTTGATACGACAAGGCGCGTTTGTTTTTGTTTAGAGCATAATTGAATGATGATATTTGCATTTTAAACATTAAGTGAAGCCATTATCTCTCTCTCTATATATAAATTCGTATTTCTGTCTGTTTGTTTGATTGTTTGTTTGTTCATAATTTGATTAATATATACAAAACTATTCTTACTTTACTCTCTCATTTATTTCTATATATACTGTGATTATTGCAGACTATATACAGTTAAGAGATTGTATATTTCATTAAGAAAAATCGATTTTATTAAATAGCGGTATCTTAGTTAATGTTTCTAGCGAGAGAATCGTTATAAGTGTTCTATTTAAAATTTTTATTTAATAAATTTAACAAAAGAATTATATTGATAACATAATTAATTAAATTTATTTGGAATTATTATTCCAACATCGATTTTTAAAAAATCTTTTTCTTTTATTTTTAGAGTTATTTGCCCTTCGGAACATAAACAAAAAAAACTATCACCAAATAAAATTCTAGCTTGAAAAATAATTCTGAGTAGATAAAACAATGTTTAGCTTTTATTGTTTTTTTTTAAATATTCAAAGAAACACAAAAAACACTTACAAAAACTGAAAAGATTTCATTTTTTTTATTCTTTAAATGGCTATACAGAAATCAGTAAATTTTTACGATGTGACCAAACGTAAAAAAATAAAGATCTACTGCCCCTCTCTAAATACCACAATTTACACTTTTTCCTTTTCCACGTTAATCTCATCAATTACACACTTAAACTTCTAATCATAAAAAAGGTAAATTTTTACGACGTGACCCAACCTCGTTTAAGCCCTAAAAAATGTAGACCTACTTTTTGGGCGCCTAATACTTTTAAACAGCCTTTTAAAATAATATGAAAGAAATTTTGTAAACAAAAAATTAACATTTTAGAGTGGGGGATCACTTTTCCATATATATTTAACGGAAAATGAGCACCCACTTTTTGGCAACCAAGCGTTCAACGAGACATGTCACCTGTAGCATTTTTTCAAGTTTGGCGAACGACGGGAGTGGACAAAACATGACAAATACAATTTGTTTTTTGGGGGAGTCGGGAATAGCACTTGAACGATAGATTTAATTATTTTTTATCAGACAACTCTGTACTTTCACCTAACAATTTCATAAACAAAACGAAATATGACAAATTATATTTTTTGGAACGGGGGATTACATTAGAAACATAAAATGATGAAAAATTTAATTCAATTGTTTTTGGAATTAAATTTAAATTGATCTTCATTTTTTTAGGGTTCTGCTACTTGGCTATTTTTTTTTATTTTGCGATCGCACGGGCATTCACTCCTATTTTATTGAAACAAAAGTTATAATAGTTTGTTTTTAATTATACATTTTGCGGGGGGGGCAATATCCAGAGAATAGTTTTTTCTCTTTGTATCCCTTCTGCGAAATAGCTGGCGGAGAGAGTATCACGTACTTCTTTTTTTTTAGGGGGGGGGGGCTATCACATGTTCATGTTTTTATCCGTTTTTTTAATTTTGGAATTGTTGTGGGGATATCCACGTTGCCCATGATGAAAATGATTAGTATAGCAGGTGTGTTCCAAACGTAACTTCATATCAACCCAGGCAACGCCGGGTGTCCATGCTAGTTTACATATAATTTTATAAAATGAACAGTACATTCTTTATAGTGCAATGTAGACAATGTATTGTAGACTAAGTTACTGAGGGGAGGCATGTGAATATTTCTCACAGTACAATGCGCGGGGTGCCATTACTAGAGCAGAACAAGCTTCTCTCTTTACACTATCAACATTCTGATCCACATCTGGCATCAATTGAAATGAATGGCTCTCGTCTTCAGGAAGCCTCAAGTTTTGACAAGCTTCTGGGCTTGACCATTATTCCTGATCTTAAATGGAACACGTACATCAAATCTGTTGCCAAGGCCGCTGGAAAAATGGTGGGATCTTTCTATCGATCCGGTAGATATCTCACTGCTGATGCTATTCTCTATCTATATAAGAGCCAGATACGTCCAAGAATGGAATACTGTTGCCACATCTGGGCAGGAGCTGCTAGAAAGGACTTGTCCTGCCTTGTTAGAGTTCAAAATAGACTTCGTAGCCTCGTAGGAGATGTCCTTTTCTCTTCCTTGCAACCTCTATCTCACAGAAGAGATGTTGCGAGTTTGTCTCTGATGTATCGTTATTTTCATGGAAAGTGTTCGACTGAGCTTCAATCTATGGTCCGCCCTCGCCAAACTTTCACAAGAAATACTCGTCTAGCTGTAAAAACTATCAATAATTCCCCCCACTCTTTATCTGTGCCTAAACCTAAACGTAGATTCCATGAACAAAGCTTCTTTCTTATAACTGCACGCCTGTGGAATTGTCATCTGTTTTCCTGCTTTCCGGCTGACTACAATATGGTTAGGTTCAAGCCTAACGTAAATAAGTTCTTGATGAGCCGTTCCATATAAGTTATCAAATTTACCAAATTTTCATTACTAATGATTACTATATTGTCCAATTTCTACTGTACACTCTTTAACCCTTATCCTTGAGTGGCCTCTTGGCCTTGATAATGTGGTCATGCCTATGTAAAAAAAAGAACATCAATCGAGTTTATTAAGTAATGGGCGATTGCACCAATTTCGATGACAATATAAGAATGTGTAAGCGATAGATTTGTTGATCGTCATTAAATCATGAAGAGCGTCAGGTCATTCTGCTAGTATATATATATATATATATATATATATATATATATATATATATATATATATATATATATATCTTTGCGGATTAAGGACTATCCACTTATCTTGTGCTTCCTTTTTAAAATTAAATATGTTTTAACTCTTTTTCAAGATGTCTTTTAACATGTTTTATTAATCATTTGTTCATATATATATATATATATATATATATATATATATATATATATATATATATATATATATTACTGTATTTACCTGATATTGTGTTGGGCATTATAACTCTAATTGATTCTCGCTAATGGCACCATCCAGCTTTTCTCATAATTAGTTTCTGGAAATAAAATATTTACATCCGTGAAAAGATAATTAAAAGAATATATATTTTTTTAATTACTTTTTTATTTCAATTATATGAATTGAACGCGTTAGTAAATGTTACAATGTTAATCTCATGAATACTTATAATTTAAAAAAATATTATTTATTTTAGCTCATAAATTTATAAACCCACATCGAATGTTATTACTTTCATTTTATTTTATACTGATGATATATTTCTAGAAAGACATCGAACCTTTACAGCAGTAACAATGTGAACGTTGTCAATGTCAAAAACAGAAAGTGTTTTTTTGTGGAACGAACTGGATTTTAACTTGTCACACCCAGGTTGTTAGTCCTCGTTGTTAACCATTTAGCTACCATCACGGCTTTACGGTTGTTGCAAACGATGATAATGATGCTGATGTAGTAATAATTATGGTAATGATGGAACGATCAGATGATGTTTTCTGACTTTTCTGTTGGTTGGGAGAAAATGAGTGAATGCTAAAAACTGTGTAATTCGATATGAATGTTTTGTGCTCGCTGCGATTAATAGATTCGCGTATGACGTATTCAGCTGTCTAATCTCTGGACCCACACTTTTGGCACACAGGGTCGTCAACATGTTAACATTTCTGGAGCCAATGCTTGACTTCTCTGTGGTGATTACTTCTCAGTCTTCTGAGTATCACTTGCTGTTACCTGGTATAATATTTTTCCTGTCGCTCGGCTCAGCTGCCTGCAATTTTCGCACTAACTCGTTGATGCAAGGAGGTTAATAGTTTCATTTCTACTTTCGTGATATCGTAGTGGCGAGAACTTTGAACTGTTTTTTACAATCAGTTTTCGTTCGTTTCTTCACGGAAAAACGCAATAATGGGAGCACAAAGTAAATGGCATTTTTTCACCCTCTGCCACTAAGGCTTGGCAGCTGCTGTTGCGCTTATTAAATATTGCTCAATCCATCTCTTCATTTCTCTTTTAAACCGTCATGTTTTTTGGGTAGCCATTCTTTAGTCCTTAATCAAAAATATTTCTACTCGGAATAATTATTTACTTTTTTTGTTCAAAAGATAATATTTTTTAGAAATAAGTAATGGTACCTATCTGACGTAGTCTGCAACAATTTATATTTTCATTTTGATTTCCAATTTTTAACTATGTTGTTTTCTTCGATTACCGTTTGGAATTAGTTATCAAATCAGCCGTTTACCATTAATTTGCCGCTTTAAACAACCATTAGCTTTTTTTCCGGATTTATTTTTATGTGAAACCTTCACAATGTTTCAGTACTACCTGCGCATACTGTTTTAGTGGGATTATGCATACTGACGCCCTTCTCTCTCTTTCCGCGGTCTTTTCATCCTCCATAACCCGATTTATACGCTTTCTCGTTTCGACATAGTTTTAATGAAGCTGTTTCCCGGTGATAATTATCCATGTTTCGAGATGAATTGTAAACACTGCGGGGGTTTATTAATGAACTAAAAAATACTAATAATATCCAATATTTATGAAAATCGTCTTGTATTATTGGAGTACATTGAAAATAATGCTAGAAAGGGAAACATTTAAAAGCAGGTTTACAGTGTTTTTCAATTGGAGGATGCAGGAAAGCGACTGGAAGATGCACCCCAGAAAGTAGTTAACTACTTTACAATCGAACATTTAAGCCTGGGGACATGATAATGAGATAAATTCAGAAATTCTTTTTCTATAGAATTTAGTTTTGGTTCAGATTTTTATATTGGAATTTACGCTTCTAAAACTTAGGTTGTGTGATTTATTAAGAGATTTATATATATATATATATATATATACACCTGCATATGAACATACATACACCTATACATACACCTTTACATGAACATACATACACAGAAACATACACCTGTACATGAACATACATACACCTATACATACATATATACATATAATGATGGCAGATAAATTATTACATGCTTGCAGCATTTCAGGCCTACGCGCGTCATAACTTTTCCATGGCTTAGGGAGTATCTATACACAGATGATGTTACAGAGTTTTAGCTTTGTACAACAGCTAAATCTCTCTCTCGGTTCAAAATGTTGACATCCAGCAACAAGCAAGAGCAAGATAGCCAGCAACAAGTCAAACAGCAGACAAGCTTTATGTGGGTACTGGTATCCCGCTTTATGTTTTTTTTTATCTAAGATTTGCTTCTCCTAGAGGGGTTGCCTTCACCACGGCTTACGGGAGCCCTCTCCACCTCACATACACATGACAATAAACACATGCGTACATACAGATGTACGCCAACATACGTATGCATGTGCACACACATGCAACCATAATCACATAGAGGAACACAAATATGCACATACATACATATGCCTATACATACGTACACACACATATACATGTAAAATACACCTGAAGGAACATTCCAAAATCATACATAGTGAGTGATCAGCGGATGGACTGTTTTTGCCCCTTTTCCTTCCTGATCTTTTTCCCCCTTCCTTTTTTTTAAATAAAAATGTTGTTTTAGACTCCAAATATGCAGTGCATGACAGTGATGATGATGATGTTGACAGATTCACACATAATTTTCCAAATAACTCAACGTACGAATCGACGAAAAACAACAGTCCAATTGATATAATTTACAGACGCTTGGATTTTTTTTTTAAATAAAAAGTTTGTTTTAGACTCACACATATGCAGTACATGATAATGATGATGATCATGCTGACAAATTCACACATAATTTTCCAAATAACTCAACGCCGGGCTGAAAATGCTAGTATATATATATATATATATATATATATATATATATATATATATATATATATATATATATATATATATATATGTATGTATATATATATATAATGAAATGCTAGTATATATATATATATATATACTCCTATAAATTTGTTTCTCTTTTGTGTGTATTGATATTCATATTAAAAACCCTCTTTTCTATTTATTTAAAAAGTAAATACAATTTTCTTATATATGGGTTATAGAATTGCATTCACTAGCAAAACATCTAGCTAATTTGCATATTCTTTTAAATATTCATTTAAATTGATTCCCTATTAGTTTTTTCGGTGTTCTTATTGTATGATCACCCTTAGTTAACTAATACGTGTAATTATATTCATGCACATATTCTACATGATTTATACTTGCATAATATTTGCGTAAAAAGTTTACAGTAAGCACAAAATTTGTTCCATATATATTTATGTGTACGTATATATTTTTGTTTAGTCTGTCTATCTATCTATCTATCTATCTATCTATCTATCTATCTCTATCTATCTATTTATAAAAGTGAACGCGTCTGTATATCTGTGTGTGTGTCTGTGTACATTTCCCTACGCAATAACTCTATCAATTTTAAGTCTACAGACACGAAATTTAATATACAGGGTACTGAGATTTGGTAATCCGTTTTCGCCCAGAAATTTTACTGCTAAGAGTTTAAGTTTTTTTTTTTTTGCTCAACATACACTGCTAAACACCCGGGCAACGCCGAGCTGAAATGCTAGTATATATACATATATATATATATATATATATATATATATATATATATATATATATATATATATATATATATATATATGTATATATATATATATATGTATAAGTGAAATTGTCTGTATCATCAAATAACTGGTTCAAGGTCAGGTCTTTCCCCAAAATTTATTTTAATCCATACGATATGGACGAAGTTATAACATTTTATTTATTATCAAGTAATGTATACTGCCAATCCATTTTTTGCAGATCTTTATTAATGCTAAAAAAGAGGCTATTAACGGCTATCAAAAAGGAAAGGATTGTTGCTGGACGCGAAGAAGGATAGTTCATTAAAGATTTAGCCATGGAGCTCGAAAGGGATCCAAGAACTTTGGCTTCATTCGTGAACAACCCGAACACTACATCCAGAAAGCATAAGGGCTCCAAGAGAAACAATTCACATCGTGATATTCGGAAAATTCGTAGAGAAGTCAACCGAAACCCAAACAGCAACAGTGCTTTAATTTTCGCAAGAGCTGGAATCGCTCCAAGATCCGACGTAATCTTTTGAATGAGATGGCAAGGGACATTACAACTATTCCAATGCCTCCATTGAGCAAAAAACACAAGGAAAAACGAAAGGCTTGGGCACAGAATTACATGAAAATGGATTTCCAACAGGTCTTGTTTAGGGATGAGGCCCATGCTACTCTTGATGGTCCGGATAGATGGACCAAAGTTTGAAACCTGAACGGAACTCCGAACCGTTACAGAGTTCATCGCAACAAGGAGGCGGAGGCGTTATGTTTTGGCCGGGAATCATTCGGGATAAGTTGGTCGGACCATTCCGATCGCCAGGTGGTGTAAAGCTTACCAGCAATGCGTACACAGCCTTTTTGGATAATCATTTGTCGCCATGGCTAGATGACTTACCATTGTCACGTCGCTTTCAGATAATTTTTATGCATGACAATGCCCCATCCCTATTCTGCTAGGGCGACTGCAGTCTTCCTTGAATCTATGGGCTATTTTTTTTAGAAACGATCATGACCTGACACCGTGTTCTCCAGATCATAACCCCATTGCAGATCTCCGGTCAATATTCAAAACAGGAGTTTATGAGGGAGGAGAGGAATTTACTTCAAACGACGCCTTGTGGATAACATAGTCGATATTGCTAAAACTATCATTCCTTTTTGAGATCTAACAATTGACTTTCCCGGGGAACAAAAGGTTGTCTTAAGTTATTTTAAAATATGATGGATATGTCGATAAATAATTCATTTATTTGAGCCTTTGCAACTAGGATGTGCTTTTTCTCATTATTCTTTGACAGAAAAATATAATAAAAATGAAGTTCACATGATAAGACATTGTATTTTTGCCCTAAAACAACATTTTAAACGACCTGCAATAAAGCAATGGACAGAGGAAATTCTACGATAAAGAATAAAATGTCATAAGTTCGTGAATATCGCATGAATGTAAATAACATTTTTGGAAATAGCATAACTCAAAACAGTCGTTTGATGATATAATTTTAATTTTGTTGTTATGTATATTTGGTGAAATATTGATGTTTTACTAATCTGCAATAAAGTGATTAATGCAGTTTATATTGACATAATATGCGTAATATATTCGACGGAGGCCTAATAATAATTGTCTTCAAATCTCAAATCTAACATTCTTATAATATATATATATATATATATATATATATATATATATATATATATATATATATATATATATATATATATATATCTGTGAGTGTCTGTGTACATTTTCCAACGCAATAACTGTCTATTTAAAGTCTACAGACTCGAAATTTGATATACAGGGTAGCGAGATTATGGAAAATCTTTGTAATCCGTTCTCGACCAGAAATTTGGTTGTTAAGGGGTCAAAGTTCAACGATTTGACCTTTGAGAACTCAACCAAACTCCGACCATTTTGAGTCGAAACACATTAAATTTCAGATATAGATTCCTTGGACATGGATCTAACTTAATAACTTGATTTGAGTCCAAAATAATAAATATTAAGGGAGCATAATAGGGGTCAAATTGAAAAAAAATGACCGCTTTTTTTTTTTTTTGCTCAACATACACCTTCAAACGCCCGGGCAACGCCGGGCTAAAATGCTGGTATATATATAAAAGTTAAAGTGTCTATCTGTCTGTGTGCATTCCCTACCCAATAACTCCGTAAACCTTCAGTCTACAGACTCGAAAATTTATATACAGGGTAGTGACATTTTGGAAAATCTTTGTAATCGGTTTTCAGCCAGAAATTTGGCTGTTAACGTGTCAAAGTTCAACCATTTGACCTTTGGGAACTCTACCAAACTCCTCCGACAATTTTGAGTCGAAACACATAAAATTTTAGATATAGGTCCCTTGGACAGGGATCTAACTTAAAAACTTGATTTGAGTCCAAAACAATAAATGTTAATGGGTCATAATAGGGGTCAAAGTTAAAACGCCGGGCAACCATTCTAGTAAAAAATAGATGAATAGATTGACGGATGAATAAATAGACAGATATACCGATTAATTATTAATCACGTTACACATATCTACATTGTACACGGCTGCCCCCTTCCATTATTGGGATATTCGGAGAACAACTTCTTTTTTTATGTTGTTTGTTTCAACTGTTGGCTAGGAGACTGCTGCAGGCCAATGGTTGGAAGCTATGTGTTTTCATCGACTTGAGCTTTTAAGTCACCTTTTAGTTTAAGATTCTCACTGAAACCGTTTCATCAATTTTTTTTAATGTTTATCCAATCGAATTACCTCATTGTCTAATTCTGTGTTTCCCTCATTTTCATTTCATCTCTTTCGTTTCACTCTTTCTAATCTAATTCTCAATCTATTTTTATATATAGGAAATAAATGAGAAAGTAAATAAAAATTAATGTATATATATATATATATATATATATATATATATATATATATATATATATATAATCATCGAGAAGGAATAAATGAAAACGATCTAAAAAATAATGAGCATAATTATTTGAAATGTAATCTAATTAGTATGGTAGCGTATTTGCAGCAACTAATCAAACACATCGGATCTGTAAAGTTTAATTGATGAAAAAACACCAAGCTTCCATCTACATAAAACAGTGGCGGCAAGAGAGAGAGAGAGAGAGAGAGAGAGAGAGAGAGAGAGAGAGAGAGAGAGAGAGTTACATCAAAACAGATTATCGGAGACTGTACAAATACCATTAACCTTGTAAAATAAGCACAGGGATGCAACATTGCGGTGATGTGACAGAGCTTGCAGTTTGGTTAACAGTGTAGGATCTATTAGATTTAAGATTATAACAAAGCAAGACTAGTGGTTAATGCACTGATCCACATATGGCAACAATATTTAATGCATGGACGAATTGTTGTTTTGTAGAAATATAGGATACTGTTGAGTTTGAATCATTTTCTAGCACCAAAGCGGGAGCTCACCTTCTCTGGGAATGTTTATTAGGTATTTGTCCTAATTTATATTTCTTTTTAAAGTTAGGCCGAAAGGTTTAACTGATGCTCAACATAATTCTTGCATTTTAAGGTGAATGATGTGTTAATAGCAGCGAAATAGTGAGGGGGGATGGAATAATGTAAATATTTTATAGAAATACGAAAGTAGAAATGATATATAGGATAAAATATGGGGGGAATAAAAATAGGGAAGAAAAGTGGAAGGAGAAAAAAGGAGAGAGAGAAAGGAAAGCGGTCGGAGAAGAGATACGAGTGCAAGATAATTTATTAAAACATGGAGATGTAAAAACTTGCTTTAACATGATAATTTATACGTTGCACTTTACCTCGCCGGACTCTTGTATCATTATTTTTCTTGCAGCTTTTTGATTAATTTCGGTATGTGAATATAATCAGAACGCCCGCTGTAATAGTTGGTTCTAGTCATTGGTTACTCTACGCCGTCACAATTCTGAAGCTTACATCTTACGAATTTCAAGACATACAAAGATCACGCAACTGTGGCTAAAATTTCCGATTTCTTTTTTAACCCGACCTGCTTCAACAGAATACAGAGCATTCTCTTTAAATATACCGGCGCTTTCTACTTGTCTATTGTATTTTCGGGCCGATAGAGTTCGTCAACCCTGAAACGTAGTTAATCTTCGGAAAGTTAAACGCTGATTTTACCCCACTTTCATTGTGAATTATCTTCCACCGTCTGTGACGGCGTTGCTACCAAACTGTAGCAGTTTTGCTGTTCTTTTGGATCCATGCGCGACGTGGGGTGTGACGCGTGCTAATTCAGCAACAACCTGTTCTCAACATCACACGACCCAGGTTAGTATTTGACGGAGGCCTATTAATAACTGTCTTCAAATCTCAGATCTAGCATTCTCATGCAAAACAAGTATCCGTTGCACGTTGACACAAGTACATAAATCAAATGTTTTTGAAACGAAAGAAATATCTAAAATGTGTCAAATTCATCTCGAGTGACTGAACCGACCAAATACTGACCCAAATGATTTCTAGTGATCTCGTCATATATACAAAATTTATTCCTCATAAGAAAAATATCGTAGATCACTTACTTCTTAAGCGCGTTTATATTTGTTGGATTACAACTTATATAATGCAACGCTAATACATCCTATTTTTCAGGTATATTATCACCTTTCAAACTCATATATGTTTCGATTCTGGCTTGAGGTAGTTGCTTGTCTGATGAGCTGTGAAACAGCGAAACAATACTGCATGTGGATTACTATAATACTATCTTAGTTTGAGCATATTGCATGTATTCGAATTACTATCTTAGGTTGTGCATATTGGGAAATGATATACAAATTACTATTAACGTATTAAGCGATGCTCTTTATGTAAAAAAAATTAGCTTAGGTATTTTAACCATGTCAAAACATTGTTAATTCACTGCCCGCATAGCAGCAGCCGAATACCGCAACAGTTAGAAGCTCCGACTGTCGT
Source organism: Euprymna scolopes (assembly GCF_053919585.1). Classification (NCBI taxonomy): domain Eukaryota; kingdom Metazoa; phylum Mollusca; class Cephalopoda; order Sepiida; family Sepiolidae; genus Euprymna; species Euprymna scolopes. The sequence continues at coordinate 80,397,028 of NC_136511.1, read as the reverse complement.
TTGGGCGGTCGGGTTTCGATCCTGGCTTGAGGTAGTTGCTTGTCTAGCCGCACTGATTAGCAGTGAGACAGTACTGTATGTGGATTACGATATATACATATACATATATATATATATATATATATATATATATATATGTGTGTGTGTGTGTGTGTGTGTGCGCACGCGCGTGTGTGTGTGTGTTTGTATGTGTGTGTATAATACAGTCGTCCAATAATAATGTTTCATCGGCTACAATTCACCAGAAGCAGAAATTATCGATACGTAGTTTTACTTTCGCTCGTTCGACAGGAAAACATTTCCTCTTGTTAGATTCTCTGTAGGTAACAAAGAGGGTTATGTTTTCGGATTCCATATCCAGAGATATTCTAACTTATTGTATATTAGTATAATCACGCTTACGTAGTTACGCTAGCGTGCAGGTGTCACTATGTGCTGAGACTCGACGTGATAATTTTGTCTATTAGCGGTGCATATGAAAGCACCTGGTCCCAGAATAAAAATAATTGCCTTCTAATTCACTTCGGGTGTGAAAATTCATGTCACACGGCACTCAGAGAAGTGAATTGCTAGTAAGATTAAAACCATTATAATTCTTGATCAACACATATTTGTAAGATGTTACGAACAAGCTTAAATATCAAATAAAGACACTTTAAAGAAAAATAGGAGAAAACTAATATCAACCCTAAGTGAGTGGATAGTTTTAACGAGGATTGTGTTAGAAAAATCTTGTGGGACTTTACTTGCGTTATTTAATTTTTTGTTACTGAGAAATAAACTCCCTCCTATCTTTCTCTCCTTTACTCTCTCTACCCATATAAACCTCTCTCTCTCTCTCTCTTTCTCTCTCTCTCTCTCTCTCTCTATATATATATATATATATATATATAACACGCTATGTAGTTTTTAATGGAGTTTTATTGTTACATATACATTTTCAAAATCTACAATGTATATATATATATATGTGTGTGTGTGTGTATATATATAGGCATGTAAGTATACACACATATACATGTGTGAGTGTATCTAAATCTATCTATATCTCTATATAAATATATATACATGCTTTTATATGTAAGTTAACTACTTTGGGCAGTAAGTAATCAAAGTTTAACTTTAGATAGATCAATAAGGCAATACTAGAGCTACAAATATTTCATAAAGTACAACGTTACAAGAAATAGGCATTCATACAGTTACTCATTTTTCCAAATATTGTTTTTTTTATATAATGAATAACTTGCGTTGGGGCCGAAACAATTTTGTGCAAGTGGTTACTAATAAAAGACCAATATAATGAACATGATAACTCTATCAGGGTTTGTTCCTTGAAAATCGGCGAAAAATAATATAAATGTGTATTCTATGTTCCTGGTCGAATAATACATTTTTGTAAATCTCAATTCACAGAGTTTAATTTTATGCTAGCATTTCAGCCCGGCTTTGCTCGAGATTTATATACTGCTCGTAAATTTATGTGCATATATATATATATATATATATATATATATATATATATATATATATATATATATATATATATATATGTGTGTGTGTATGTGTGTGTGTATATATATATGTGTGTGTATGTATATATATATATGTATGTATATATATATATATATATATATATATATATATATATATATATAAAGTTTGGCTCATGTCCAGATAACCTAAATTTAAAATATCAAGTGTTTGATCCAAAATTTGCAGAGGGGATTGGTAGAGTTTTCAAAGGTCAAATCGCTTAACTCTAACCACTTGACAGCCAAATTTCGTGCCGAAAACAGATTAAAAGATTTTCCCCCAATCTCAATACCCCTTACGTCAAATCTCGAGCTTGCAGACTGAAAATAGACAGAGTAGTTTTGTAGGGAAATGTATACACACAAACACACACGCACAGACAATTTCACTTTTATAGATAGATAAATTCTTATATCAAGCTTTATTTAGTTTTGGGTTAATTGCGCTTTTTCATCTGGTTAGGAGTATTTTTTTTAAATATTAGTTCTAATATTTATATTCTTTTTGTGTTTACAGGATTACCCATTAAGTAAACTTAAGTATCATCTTTTTGAATCAATTCCACTTACGTTTTAGATTGAGTTTCACTATCCTTTCTTGATATATTCAACAATGCATACATTATTCTCTCTGCTAAAATACACCAAACGCATCTAATCAGATTTGTATTAACAAATTCTCTCAAACTTTAAACATACTGTTAAAAATATTACGAATGACAGTCTAACAAATGATTAAATACATCTAGATATCCAGAACAAGAAAAAATACGCTTCCGTCAACGCCTATTAAAAACAGAAAAGGATTAGAAGGAAAGCCGTAAATTTTTACAGACTAAAACCCGTACCTCGAAGAAAACGAAAATTTTATGATAAGCTTTGTTGAACGTCCCTGCGGATAAGACGAACATTATTACAAACTCGACTACCCCACATAAAAAAACTCATAATAAAGAACTCAACAAATCATATGAAGCGGTTCCAACCAGCACGTTAGAGAGCATAAATATAGATGCTAAGAATTTGCGAAATATATGAATATCTACAATTACGCTGAAACATTAACTCCAGACACCCCGTGATTTACGCTTAAGGATCACAAAATAAACACGATCATCCCTCTATTACATTGATTCTCCACTTTAGTTCTGATTGAGGTTTAGTTAGTAATAATATTACTGTTAGTATATAGGATTGCCGTAAGTCATGATTGAGTAAGAGTCCTAACGAATTCGCGATTGTATTTTGAGTGTCGCCCGCACTAAGGATTGAACCTTCAACCTCCAACAAAGTGAAACTTACTCCACAATTTTACCAAGCATTGTATCCAATAAGTCATACACGCTTCAAGTATGAATTTTCAATCATTCTTACTACTTATCATATTATAAAATATCATACTATATATATTTTTAAGTAAAAAATATAATTAAATTTAAATTTTGTAATTGCTCAACATTGCTTATGAGTTTTATGTGTGAAATTTTTTTGTTTTAATTTTAAATAGAAAATTACTTAGTCTTTTTACACAAGTTGTATATGTTGCATTAATAATTACTAATTTCGTTCGAGTTGAAATTGTACACACCGTATTTCTATGCTAATTTGGTTACGTTCGAAATTGCGGGGTTTGTCAAATTTTAACATCAACAAACATTACTTTTGAGTAGTTTTTATAGATTATCTTCAAGCTCGTTTGTCATAAACTTCTTCGTGGTTGTCATAGATATCTACATCAAACCTTTTGACCCTTGTCTTTTACGAACGTAGGAACGGGGTTTGACTGGAAATCGATCGAATAGACGTCAAACATTTCCGAGAACACGAAGGCATATCGTGTGTATACATAAACCTTCCCCTGAATAGAAACGTTATCGTTATGCTAGATTAAAGCACTACTATGGCTCCTCCGATTTAGATTTATCAATCGGATAGTGGCTATCTACTTGTTCCTAGGCAGGAAAAAGTTTAATGCAAAATGTTTTTAAAACGAAAATATCGAAACTATCCTGTTGATTAGAAAAAAAAAACTGTCCTTAGATTTAAAAGTGAAATAAATTTGTATTTTGTGAGTGATAAGATGCAAATATAGAGAAATAATAAGGATGGGCACAATGCTATAAAAATGAAAAATATTTGAAATAAAAAATGTATTTAATTGTCCGCCGTTGAGCGAAGGTTCATTGAATGCTTTCTGTTTGTTATTCCATTAGGAGGTAAGTACAAGGGCAGATTACGCTTGCTTACCAAATCTTCAAAGAAGAAAGGAGTACATAAACTCCTAAGTTATTCAATTTTGGAAACACATGTATAATTTTCAGCATTCATGAAAAATGAGGTTTGTATACGAACAGAAATCGACTATGCCGCTACAGATAGACGGAAAGAAAACACTTATTACCAAGTGATCCAAAGAACACTCTTATCTCTAAATGAGCACCTGCCTTCCAATGTTCTTTCTAAGTAGGTTTGCATCACTAACGTCATTCGAGTGTAGACGGCTAGTGCGACCACCATGAGTAGTCTTGAACACCATGAATTAAGATAAGATATCTGTTCGTTTTATATGAAAGCATCAAGTAAATTTAACACTATTTTCTTTTTTCATCGCTTATTTTAAAGCAAATTACTACAAACAGAATGGTATTTCCACCGTGTTTAATTGACAATGCCACTTCTATCTATAGTAAGAGGGTCATTTCTAAATATTTAATGCTAATTTACTTAGAAGAGAGCAAAACGTTGTTTATAAAATCATTTAAAACATGAAATAGATTCATATTTCATTGCCTCTGCATCTGGCTATATGTGTCTATATATGTATGTATGCATACCGTTTACAAATATTATTTTAATTTGAACAAAAAGAATTCACATCTTACGAACTGTCGCTTTATCGTGCAATTTCCCGCAGAAAAAATACTTATACCAAACTCTAGTTCTGACTGGTAAATATTATCACTTTTATTTTTTCCCAAACCATACTATGTATTTCATTAACACTCTTTTTCAGCTGTTCGTTTCCACCATGAACCTTATTTTATGTTTTAGTAATATATTTATATTTAACAAATTTGAAACACATGTATAATTTTTAGCATTCATATTCTTGAAAAACGGTACATGCATATGAACAAAAATCGACAATGCCGCTGAAGAAAGAAAGAAAAACACACCTATTACTGATTATTAATCCGCAAACCATATTTAAATCTGCACCCCTTACTCATACATACCCCCAAGCCTTTCCACTCATTACGTATGAATAACCACATCTTCCAATCTTTATCTTATTTTGAGAAGTGTAACTTCATAACAGATACTAACTACCTTTGATACTAACTCGATGAATCCTAACTACCCAGGGATAACTCTCTTGATGCTAATGACCCAGTAGATCTCGTCAGGTCATCCATCTAGAAGAAGGAAGACTCCGATTTTTAACCTGTTCCACTGACCTCATACATCTTGACACCAAACAGCGGATAGAGGCCTGCTCAATCCTGGTCGACAAGCTCTCTAGAGTTGGTGAATTGAGAATATTACCAGTTTCTAAACCTAAACTGCTTAAGGAGTAGGTAAGCTCTGTCTATCGCCCGGCTTCCATACTACTTATTTGTTTATTATCTAGGAACAAAGGGACGATCACAGGGACTAATTAAAGACGCTCAGTGCTTGGGCTTGTTTCCTGACTAAGGCAATGAAACTCGTACGTCACACCTGCCCCATTCCTTTTCTCTAAAACTGGGCATCTAGTGGGTGCTTGTTTACCATGTATATTAGCATGATTGGACTGAGCCACTCTTGTCTGACATGTTTGAAAGCACTGGTTTGATAGTTTATCTGGCTGCTGTATTATGACTGACAGTACATGGGGTCTAACTCTTTGGTAGTGATAGAGTGGCTTTTCTATCATCAGTTGTATAATATCGGGATGGTTGAAGTGTCCTATCGTGCATGGAAAAATACTTTGCACTCATTTCCAGTGGGCATTCCCGGGGCCATATTTCCATGGACGAGAGGTCAACTGATGGTCTACTTATGTTTGAAAGTGGTACCAATGCACATCGATTTTGCCTAGCCACCCTCACTCTAAACTTAAACTAAAAAAAATACAGCTCAATCCAAAATAACGATCAAACCAGACACATACTTGATAAACACTTCGCCTCCTTCCTTGAGGCTCGCATTTGCAAATATTCGTGGGCTTAGAAATAATTAGGCGAGGGAGAATCATTTCTCCTAGAAAACTCCAAGGGCTGTGTGAAACTAACTTGCACTCTTCCATCCCTTCAAACAATTTTAATATGTCTGGTTATCTTCTACTTTGTCGTAAAGACTCTAACAGATACATGTACGGATTTAGAGTCTATATTTGTAACACCTTCCCCATGGATAAAGAATATAAACTAGAATCAGACGAGCAGGCCATCATGTGTTTAAGACTAATTTTACAACAAAGCGTTAGCTATTTATATTTTTTACCGTTCTTCCTCAATCTAGGACAGTACTCTAATCAATCACGTCTCTGATAGTATATATGTAGCACTCTCTGTAGACATTAGCTCCCAAATACTTGTATTTGGTGACTTTAATGTCAACCACAGTAATTGGCTTGGCTTCTCTAACTACACTGACACATCTTGTAGAATTGCAAATTTTCAAAATCCCATCTTTGACACAGACAGTAACGTTTAGCAAGCCTCACTTCTGGTCCTATTTCTGACCAGCATTTCCGCGAATTATATAACTAATGCCCATTGCCCTCTTAGGAATGCTGACCACGCTTTGGTAATGATAGACGTCACCTTAAACTCTTGATCCGAAGTTGAAGAGCAACTGCTCAAAACTACAAGGTACTACAACAAGGCCGACTAAGTTGCCATCTAGGATCACATCAGAGATGCTTCATGGGGAAACATCTTTTCTCTTTTTCTGCTGAAAAGTGGGCAAATGACCACCGAATGGTTCGAAGCAGCAATTGAAGCACATATTCCCACACGTAAGTTATATAGAAAACCACTCTTCCCAATAGTTGCCATTATTAAAAGGTTGCATACATACAGAAGATTTATCCGAAATAAATCCAGTACAAATAGACAAAAGTGTATAGATACTAGAAGTAATTGTAAGAAAAAAAATCCGCAGCCAAGAGATAATATACCGAAAACACCAGAAAACGCATTGAAGCGCAGAAATTAAGATTTCTGGAAAATTACCAAGCCGTCCTCTATTATCCAAAAATCTTGAAGTTTGCACGACAACCGAAGGCTGTCAGTTTGCTTGATAGGCGTTTATTGAAAAATGTTGAGAGAACTTCGTTCAAACTCCCCAGCTTAAGGTTCACGGGAACATGAGTTGGAGCAAATACATTTGGAGCATAGCCAAGGCTGCTGCAAAGAATGTGGGTTCTCTCTATCGTTCTAGAAAGTTACTTACGCCTAAGAGTATCCTGTGCTTTTACAAGGCTACCATTCATCCATATATGAAGTAATGTTGCCACATTTGGGTTGGTGCATCTGCTACTAGTCTCCCCCTTTAGCCAGGACTCAAAAGAGATTCGTCAACCTAATAGGTCCCGCACTATCAGCTAGACTTCAACCGCTGTCCGATCAACGAAATGTTGGATCCTTCTGCCTCTTTTACAAGTATATTTATAGTAGGTTCTCCGACGAACTACAAGCCCTTGTGCCCCTTATACGTAAATACCTTCAACAAACCCGACAACCAGCAAAAGCAGATCCCTTCACAGTAGAAATTCCTAGATATAAGAAAGCTTTCTAATCTAATTGTTTCTTCCTTAGGACTGCTAAACGTTGGAAACCCTTATCCGGGTTCCTGTTTCCTTACTGTACTGACATGCAAAAGTTCAAGTGTGATGTAAACAGACATTTTGCTGCTTAACTCCCTACATAGTACCCCTACAAATTATGTCGATAGTAGCCTCCTATATCAAAGTGGCATTGTGCCTTGTTTGGAGTGAAAAATCAATAACAATTTACTTATCTTTTGCATATAAAATATGCAAATGTATTCTTACTTTTAGATGGTCTGTTTAACAATATTGTTCTTCGGCCAATTGAGTCCACAACGAATACTACAGATTAAGACAATAACTGTTTCTTAACTTATCTATTTTTTCCATAAATATACATTGTTCATTCAAAATTCAAAAACGCTCAATACTTGTTGGAAAATTATTGTTTATCGTAAAAAAATCTTTCTATCGATTATTAAACTCTAATGATAGTTTATCAATGTTTATTACTGAATGCTTTTTGTATGTCGATCAATAATACATAACACACGCTCAAATCTAATTCAGTGCCGGGAATGAGTTTATTTTTAAATGAACGTTTGTTCATTCATTTTATCATGATACAATAATCCCATCAATTACCAAATTTTTTAGGGAAAATATATTCCAGACATAATCTTCTACTTTTTCGATTTGGGTATTTTATAATCAATATTCATCAAATATGTTCATGTATTTATCATATATTTTATAATCAATATTTATCGTAAATTTTCTTATCATATATTTATCGTATATTTTATAATGAACATTTATAATTGTTATACCGGCCTTCCTTGAACAGAGGAATTTACACCGATTAGCACTATAAATAGCGCTAGTAATTCCAACACCGGTGAGAGAGGTGCGACTGCACTTCAACTGCTAGCTGAGTGCCCAGCAGATACACACGCTTTCCTATCTTTGTACATTATTGTAAATACACTTGTTCCTTAACCGAACCTTGACTTGATTGTTCTTATTTTCTCTGTTGTTCCACGACACAACAGATTGACGACAAGGAATCGAAACGACCATCACTGCAGAGAATCACCAAAAGTCATTGAAATAAAGATTCGTAAAATCTTTATGGCAGAACACCTTCGTCATTTCAACAGATATTTGGATACGCAAGGATTAACAGCAAATTAATTACTACAATAGTAATTTGGCGACGGGGACAAACTTGCTACAAAAATCTACAGCGAAAACCGAAAAGTTCTAGATGAGTCGATTGCTATGATATTGCCCTTTTCACAAGTGTACACGCTTTAACCCTTATCCTCGAGTGGCCACTGGACCTTTATAATGGCGATTCTCTTGTAACAAAACAAAACAAAAAAAGCAACATCAGTGAGTTATTTATGATGGAGACCAAAAACACTTCACATCATACTCCGATATTCTGTAAAATTTGCACTGCTGTAACCGTACTCATTATTGTTGGTCATATAAACTATTATACACCCTTGTCATTTGCGTTATTATTATTTGTTATAATTTGATAGTTGTGATAGGGATTTGTCCAAGATCACACAGTAAAACGAGTATAGAGCATCACATACAAATTATGCAGATGCAGAACTAAGAAATGATTAGGAAAAAATGTAACGAACTTCTGGCCAGAATATGAAATGTGAAACAGTCTTATACTGGGGGTTTATGTGTATTGCCTGTGTCTAACGTGTGTGTGTGTGTGTGTGTGCGCGAGCGCGCGCGAGCGCGCGTCAGTGTGTGACGTGGAGTCACAAGGCACATACAGGTCATTTATGTATAATTGTGATGTTACTTCGCCTAAGATACATAGAATCGTCTATCTCTAGACAGCAATGATTACATTCTAATGAATTTTATTAAAAATATATAATAAACATGGTAATGGGAGACCCATGCTGAGTTGGTTGGTTGGTTTTTGGATACGACGCGATGATTTGAAGGTCTATTTGTTGATTCTGATTTTTTCATACTAAAAATTGATATATTTATCAAGCAATGCAGATTTAGTAAGAGTGGAAATGACATCAATACTGTAACACATTTAAAATATCTATATCAGCATAATCTGACACAGTTACAAGTGACTTAATAAAATGAGGGGAGACGCGGCACTACTAGGTCTAGCACTTAATCTGAGAAAAGTGATCGAGAGAGATGGACTTTTACGCGTTTCCAGCATATAGTGTCTTTCTTACCTGATTTCCAGAATATGGTGTCTTCCTTACCTGATTTCCAGCATATGGTGTCTTCCTTAACTGATTTTAAGCATATGGTGTCTTTCTTACCTGATTTTAAGCATATAGTGTCTTTCTTACCTGATTTCCAGCATATGGTGTCTTCCTTACCTGATTTTAATCATATAATGTTTTCTTTACCTGATTTTAAGCATATGGTGTCTTTCTTACCTGATTTTAAGCATATGGTGTCTTCCTTACCTGATTTTTAGCATATGATGTCTTCCTTACCTGATTTTAAGTATATGGTGTCTCTCTTACCTGATGTTAAGCATATGGTGTCTTCCTTATCTGATTTTAAGTATATGGTGTCTTCCTGACCTGATTTTAAGCATATGGTGTCTTTCTTACCTGATTTTAAGCATATGGTGTCTTCCTTCCTGATATTTAGCATATGGTGTCTTCCTTACCTGATTTTAAGCATATGGTGTATTCCTTACCTGATTTTCAGCATATGGGGTCTTCTTTACCTGATTTTAAGCATAGGGTGTCTTCTTCATCTGAATTTCAGCATATGTTGTCTTTCTTACCTGATTTGACGCACATGGCGTCTTCCTTACCTGATTTTCAGGAATCAACAAAATATAACGTAGAGAATCGTCTACCATATCCCACGATGTCGCAAGTTGAAGTTGTGTGAATAAAAGATTATAAGCTATATGTTTCTTAGGCTAAGATTTTGGTGGAAAGGGAAACTGGTTGGAGGATAAGAAGAAGCACTGCGTTTAGATTTAGAAGTTTAAGGAATATTTCGGGCTTTACTTTTCACAGATAAGCTTTAATTGGGAGAGTGTTAGATGTACACTTTTCACGTTTTCGTGGTAATTTTGTTGAGATCTCGACTAATATAATGTTGTTTGAAAGTTTATGTAGTTTAAACATATTTAGAGTTGGGAGCGTACGAAATAATTATGGAATCGTATATTTTCCACATGAGTTTAATCTTTTTTAGTAAAACATTCTCCAGACAATTTCTGAATCCATTTGATAATAAGCTACAAAATACAATTTCAAGGTCACAAAATAATCGATCATATATGTTATGTGGATATTTAAACGATATATTTTATATTATATTAAAACAATATATCTTATGTGGATATTTAAACGATATATGTTATTTGGATATTTAAACTATATATGTTATGTGGATTATATATGTTATGCCGACAATATATTTTTATGGATATTTAAACAAATACGATTGTCATTGTTAAAAACATGCTCATAGAATATGGGAACTAAAAACAAAATAAAGAGAAACATTCGAGAGTTATTCGACTGCCGAAAGTTATCCCAGTGCCAATTTTCTACTCACCTTAATTATGTAAGATATTTTTTAAAAACATAACTTACATCCAAATACAATTTAGATTTGATCAGGTACTTTATGTTATTTAAGTGTTTAAGAAAATAAACGTTGATTAACCACAGCTGCTATAACTTATTAGATGTTGGAAATCAAGTTTCAAGATTCACTATGATATGCTTCATTGTATCGATTTTTATTAGATCGCTAGAATCAAAAAATAATTAATAAAAGAGAAATTATTCAGGAGTAAAGAGTAGAAATCAGAGAAAGAAAAAAGAAAAAAAAAGAAAAGTCTCAGACTTTGGCAAATGAGCTAATGAGCTTTTGTTGCCTTTTGTTTCCATCGTCCAAATTCGGACTTCACCGTTAGATGCAATTTTGTCTCATGCCTAACGCAATTAAAATGAGAGCTTGAGTAGCTGTTAAAGTTAGAAAATAGTTTAAAAACATAATATATATATATATATATATATATATATATATATATTAAACATGAATATACATAAACGATCACACACACATATATGTATATATATATATATATATGTATATATGTATATATATGTGCATTATTGTGTACACATAGGTATATTTATATGTATAAAAAAAAGGAGAACGGCCACCTAAAACCACTAACCTAGTTCTAAAGCAGATCCTTTGTTTGATAAAATGCATGCCCATTGGCTGATAGAAAGGGGCGCGGTGAATACTAGAAAGCTGATTGGCCAACTAGAAATCCTCAACATATATAAAAACAAGAAGCAACGACAGAATTCGCGCATAAGCCTGACGAATCCTATAGTTGGATGAAACGCAGAATATTCAGTGTAGCTTAATCGCCATATATATTTTATAAATTACTATATATATATATATATATATATATATATATATATATATATATATAGCCGATTTGATGGATGTGTTAAGGCGTAATTAAGCGAGGTATTGGCGTAGGGATGTGAAGAGAGGAGAGGGGGTAAGTAATTATATTTATATCTTGGGATTTCGTTCACATTTTTGCAGATGTATTTGTTGATTGCAATATTTCTTAATATTAAACAGTAATATACTTATCAAGTAATTTAGATTTAGGAAAAGTGAAACTGACATTTAATACTATCATTCAATTAAAATTATCTATATTAGCATAATCTGATAAAATTTGTGTGTATATATATATATATATATATATATATATATATATATATATATATATATATATATACTGTTTTAATTTATGCCGATTTTGTATTTATTATTATAGAACCAATTCTGTGCTGATTATTATATTGTAACCTACATATACTAGTGCCCCCTTTGGTGTGACCGTATGTAAAATACGCTTAAATATATTTTCATTCATGCAGACTTCATATTTATTATCATAGAGCCAATAATATATAACTATAGTGTACTTAATATAAAGACGTAGTTTCAAAAGTTTTTTAAAAAACATGACTTGGGTGCCATCATCTAGAATCGAAACCAATGCATATAATTTTTTAGCCTTAATTAAGTGTGGCAATTTTGCTAAAACTGACGCCATGTCGTTAGAATTTGAGATGGTTACAAATAAATTCAGATATTTAGTATAATAATAACTAGCCTGGCTTGCGTACTTGCGTTGCCCGGTGAAAATATTACACAAAGCACGAACTGCTACAGTGACCACCCTGAAAACTAAATTACTTTTTGTTATCTAGTGCATTACTGTACGTTTGTGAGTCACAGTAATTGCTATATAAATTTATATAGATAATGGAAGCAGCTAGTGGTAGACATTCTTGGCTCCAGAAAAATTGCGGAACTGTTGGCAGCATCCGCCTTCCACTGTTTTGTATTGCTAAGTAGTTGAAGTAAGTGAAGTCCACTGGCTGTCATTGTTGGCGATCTGTTTTCTTCTTAGGGCGGTTATTTGGCTTTACAACTGTCACTTTCGGTGCAGGCACCCAGTATTTAAAACTGTCACACAGTGGTGGGAACTGGCATCTTCTAGCGGTTTCTGTAACTGGTGGATAGAAATTTTTTAAGTGGTTACTTTCAGTTGATAACACTGTCGGCCATTGGTGAACATTTGCAGGCACTGTCTGGCACTTCATCTATTGATGCATTGATGAGGTTACTTGAGGGCGCTGGCTTCCTTAGAACTCTTTGTCGCGATTGTCAAACGTTGGAAAATTGCGACCGTGACAAATGTAGATTTCTCTGCATTGGTGCAGATGTAATATTGTAATGTTGTGACCCTTTGGCTGTGATCATAGCGTAGTATCTATGTTAACTGTGGCAAGTAGGGCCAAGGGTCAAAACATTATTATTATTATTATTATTATTATTATTATTATTACTACTACTACTACTACTACTACAACTAATAATAATAATAATAATAATTGATTCGAGCGACAGCACGTCGCTGGATCAATTATAATGATTAGAAAAATAAATAATTAGATTTGGGAAAGTTATTGACAGGAAATAATACTATCGCTACAAAGGAATGTGAAAATAGAAAATAGATGTAAACATGATTTTTGGTTGCATAAATCAATAACTAGATTGAGGTTACATAACCTCTTGGTCTGAGACACCTTATGAGATGTAAATTTTGGGAGATTCTAGTCAGTCGTTAGATGGACATCAGAGAGAACGGACGACTCAAAAGGAGGAGTTGATCTCTCCATGACGCAGGGAGCTGCGTTTCCTCAGGCAGCCAAGATGTAAAGACGTTGTAATCTTTGAAGATGTCAGCCGAAATCATGAAAATAAATGTTCGTAAATAATTCAGGTATGTGTTGTGTTATTTACATCTGTTAAAAAGAACTGTTTGTCTACAACTGTTTCGATACGTCCACGTCAATCGTTTCCTGTTAGAACTGTTGCATAAATGTTAAAATATACACACTAGACAATCAACTAAATGATACGACGTATATACTTGCACGCATTTACACGTAGATGAATATACAAAATATGAACCCCACTGTTCAACATGTACGTCGTTATAGAACATATTCGTATCCACACTACGTGAAAATATCACAGACAAGACGGACTGTACCATATTTTACATATTATGCTCAAGTAAACTTATACTGTATGCAGTAAGTGTTGTTTAATTATTAACACAGGATCAATAAATAATAACGTTAGTATTTCGGCACGGTCGAAATTCTGAGGCTTCCTCTCTAGGGCAATTGCTCTTGACATAGCAAAGGCCTTTGATAAGGTATGACATAAAGGTCTATTTCACAAAATCTCCAGTCATGGTATAGCTGGAAATGTATTCTCAACTATTAAATAATTTCTCTCTGATAGGTTCTTAAGAGTAGTGGTTAATGGGCAGAAATCAGAGGCTCTCAGTATTAATGCTGGAGTCCCTCAGCGATCTATCCTGGGTCCAACTCTTTTCCTGATCTACATCAATGATCTTCCAGACCATATCCTCAGATCGGTCGTAGACATTTATGCTGACGACACTACCATCTATGGTAGCACTTCGGAGGCCGTAAACGACCAAGTTCTCTCTGAGTCTCTCTCCTGATTTGAGCACGTGATACAATGGGGAATAGTGGTTAGTTACTTTTAATGCATCTAAAACCAAGCTTCTATCTTTACATCATCAACGCTTTGTTGCCCAGCTGCAATCAATCGAAATTAATGGCTCTCGTCTTGGGGAGGCTTCATGATTTGACAAGCTTCTTGGATTGACCTTTACTCCTGGTCTGAAATGGAACACGTATATCAAATCCATTGCCAAAGTCGCTGTAAAAATGGTGGGGTCCTTCTACCTCTCCAGTAGATATCTCACTCCTGATGCTATTCTCTACCTAAATAACTGCCAGGTTCGGTCAACGATGGAGTACTGTTGCCACATCTGGGCAGGTGCTGCTAGAAGCAGCTTATCTTGTCTTGAAAGAGTTCAAATTAGACTTCGTAGCGTAGAAAGTGTTCATAATTTTTTCTTAAGAGGAGAAAGAAATCTAAGAATAAAAAAGAGAAGAAAATAATAAAAAAGAAATGTTGATAGAGGCGTCGAATCTCTATTGTTCCAGGTGAGCATTGTCTGAAGATAGCAGTTTCGATCCTGCCCAAAGCAGCCCAGATGGTTAGTTGGCCAAACCGTGGTGAAACGACAACTATGGAAGGCAGTAATTACTGAGGATATAGTAAAGAGATTCAACATTCTTATTCTGTCGCGTTAACCACCTGAAGAAGGCCAAAGGAATAGTTAGCCGAACAAAAACACTTATGAAGATGAGAATAACAGTTCGAAAAAAATAAATAAATAGAATTAGTTTATTTTAATTTATCTGTCACACTTAAACTTCAAATAATATCATGCGAAAGTTTGAAAAAAAGAATTACCAGTGATCTTGTAGCAGAGCGTGTATGGCGGCTATATCAAATACCAAGTCTTGTGCGAACTAACGTCACGGTAAGGAAACAGCAAAAAAAAAAACTATAAAAAGGAAAAAGAGTACGTTAGAAAAAAGCGATTACCTTAGCGACATGGATAACATTCGAAAAAAGAGCAATCAGAGAAAAGGAGACGATCGAGTTAAGGACGTGGGTGATATCACAGCTGTAACAACAAGTCACGCGTAGCGGGAGAATGACGAATGAAGGTATTTATTAAACCCTGAAAAAGGAGTTGAAGTTCTTTCCTATTCTTTGTCTACTTTGCTACTAATGTTACAACGTGTTGGAACCTGGGTGTCTACATGTTAATTTGTGTGTAAAGATGTGTAGCGTCACTGTTTGTTACGCCAGATTTTACACTATCTTAAATTTTCTGATTCTTTTAAGCTTAATATATCACTTTTCTTTGTGCACTCGTGCAATATACTAACATGACAAACAAACAATTTATTTGTCACGTCTACTTTGAAAATGATGTCTTTGGTCTGTCAAGCTGAAGTTTAAAATAAGTTTTGGCGCTTCTACACTATTGGAACGATATTTTGTAGTTGATAAATAGTTTTCAGCTAAAAACAATGGTTTCAACTGATTTTTTTGTTAATTCTAATAAGTTACAATTGTAGCTTCTAAATTATGCAGTCGTAATTACCGGAATATTATTAAATTATTAAAAAAACACAACTTTAATCGTGGAAACAGGCGAAAAATTGCCGCTATCTTGTTTAAATCGAAACTAGAAAAATTACCTCTCTTTTGAACTCTCCTGCGTCTTACGCTCGTTTTAATATATAATTTTCTACCTTATTGAGTTTCGTAATTTTTTTATATAATCAGCTTAAAAATAAAAGGAATACGTAGATACTATTGTTTTCATGTGAAATTCAGTAATACGATTTCCGAAATTCCGTCCCAATAGTGTAGAAGCGCCTAGGTATTTCATCAGCCTGTAATGCGAAAAGTCTAAACATAAAAACTTTTCATTTTACAGTCACGCTCAAAATGTCATTTTCATTAACCTGTAGTGTTATAGTTTAGCATATTTACTTTTATTGTTATATAGGATTAACATGTTAAAAAATCGATTTATCTGTCAAGCTTAAGATTAAGGTAACATTTCCTTTTTAATAGCGTGTTCATTGTTTGGGGACGCTCAAGTTTAACAATTATTTTATTGATCTGTCACGGACAACGTATTTTTGATCTGTCACAAACAACGTATTTTTATTTTTCTGTTTGGCTGCAGTATTTGTCCGTCACATTTTAGGTTAAGAAATATTTCTAAATATCTTTGCGACTTCTGCTGAAAATAGAATTTTAATTCGTCTCTTGGGTTAAAATTTTGCCAAACTTTCATTCATCTCTATTTATTTCATTCGTCTTCCTATTTTGGCAATGTTATTTAAAGTTTCGCTTAACATTTAAACAGGATTACCATCGCAAATCGTGCAGATTGTCTCAACATAACTATTGACTTGACACACTAGATTGCTTATTTGTTCATTTTTTCCTGTCCCAAAAGAAAACTGCGTGTTGATAATTTTTCAGTAGAAAGTAAAACAAATATAGAACTCTACTTTTCTGTTAGCTTGGTTTTTTTATTGTGATTATCGCAAATAAATCGTAAATTAACATTCGGAATGTGAGTGAAAAACTGAGTTACGTGAATTATCAAATTATGTTCAGACAAATCACGTTCATCATGGGTATAATTAAAGTCACCTCAAAAAAAAAAAAGAAAATGATGAAGCTAATTTAGAATGTATCGATTGAAATCATTATTTCAAACTTATTGGCGTCATGATATTATTCTCTTTGTATAAAATAGTGTGGACAGTTATATGCAGTCTTAACCTATGGTCTAAATGACGTCACAATAAGGAAAAAGAAAACAACGAAAAAGGAGGGAGGGAATTCGAGAAGACGATCACGTTAGAGACGTGGAGACTCTTTGAGAGCACGATCGAAATCACAGTAGAAGCGTAGATGACGTTCATGAGCACGTTTGAGAAGACGATTACGCGAAGGACGTCACAGAGGAAACAGGAGAATGAGGAAGTAACAAAAAAGCGAGTTGAATTTATTTTCTATCCATTGTCCGTTTCGCGACTGAGCGTATTGGTTCATAGACAACTTGACGTTTAAACAAGAGGTGTGATTTGTTTTACTTTGTTTTTTACAAGGGTGTCACCGCTTATGAAGGTCCTAAATCCATTCGAGGATAAAAGATTAATGAGTGTCCGGTAGTCAGTGAGACAACAACGTAATAATTGATAATGGTTGAACTTGAATAGAATTTGATTCTCGTACTGAAAAGGCTTAACAAGAATTTGTTTATATGTAACTTAAAAGCGACAAAGTTGTAGTCAGCTTAAAAGCAGCTATAGATATAGAATTCCACTAGCGGGACATTAAAAAGAAAAAAAAAACTTTGCCCATGAAATTTGCATTTGGTTTTAGGCATAGATAAAGAGTGGGGGAAATTGTTGACAGTGGTTATAACTATAGAAGTGTTTATTGCCTACGGTTTCCAAGAAATACATATTTAAGTTTTTTTATTACAAGGTAGTCATCACTTATCAAGGTCCGGAAGTCACTCAGGATAAGGGTTATTGTTAGTACGTTGGTGTTGAGATTTGATAAAGTGTCTTACTTAAGGAAACGGTTCATCAGGAATGTGTTTATGCTGGACTTGAAGACATCCAGGTTGTAGTCAGGTAGGAAACGGGCAGACGGAACAGAGTTCCACAAGCGTGCAGTTCGAAGAAAGAAGCTTTGTTCATGGAATCTACGTTTTGGTTTTGGCACAGATAAAGAGTGGGAACAATTTTTGACTAGAGTTTCAGCAAGACAGGTGTTTTAAGTGAAAAATTGGCGAGGGGGGACCAGAGATTGGAGCTCAGACTAGCACTTGCCATGGAAGTAACGATAAAACAAAGACAGGCTCGCACCGTCTCTCCTCTGGGAGAGATGTTGCAGGGAAGAGAATAGGGCATCCCCCCACTAAGCCACGAAGCCTGTTTTGTTATCTGTCAAGGCAGAATAGGCTGTTTTTAGCAGCTGCTGGCCAGATGTAGCAACAGTACTCCATCCTTGGACGTACTTGGCTTTTATATAGATAGAGAATTGCATCAGCCGTAGAAGGATCCTACCGTTTTCCCAGCGACCTTGGCAATAGACTTGATGTACGTGTTCCATTTCAGGTCAGTAGTAAAGGTGAAGCCCAGAAGCTTATCAAAACACGGAACTTCCCCTAGTCGAGAGCCATCCATTTCAACTAATGCCAGATGGGGATCAGAGCGTTGATGATATAAAGATAGGAGCTTGGTTTTAGATGCATTAAAAGTAACCAGCCAACTCTTCCCCCACTGTACCACGTGCTCCAGATCAGAGGAGAGAGAGTCAGAGAGAACGTTGTCATTTACAGCCTTTGATGTGTTGCCATAGATGGTCGTGTTATCAGCATAGATGTCAACGAATGATTTAAGTATGTGTTTTGGGAGATCATTGATGTAGATCAGGAAGAGAGTTGGGCCCAAGATAGACCCCAGAGGGACTCCAACATTAAAACTGAGGGCCTCTGGTTTCTGCCCATCAACCACTACTCTTATGAACCTATCAGAGAGAAATGATTTAATGATCGAGAAAACATTTCCAGTTATACCGTAGTTGGAAATCTTGTGAAGTAGGCCCTTATGCCATACCTCATAGAAGGCTTTTGATATGTCAAGGGCAATTGCCCTAGAAAGGAAGCCTTTGTCAAGATATTCGCTAGTCCTATGAGATACAACCGTTAGCACATCTGCTGTAGATCTTGCAGAACAGAAATAATATTGCATGTTACTAAGAAGTTTATTTCTGTGGAAGTGGTTGACTACTTCTCTATTTAATATGGATTCCAGCAACTTACTCATGACACACAGGAGACTTATTTGTCTGTACTGAGAGGGAGACGACTGATCACCTGAATTCTTAAATACAGGGCATACTGATGAGGTGTTCTAGGGTGTTGGGAAGCACTTCTCTTAAAGGAAATGCAACAGTTTTGTAAGTATGGGGGCAAGTTCAGGTTGAAACCTTTTCAGCACTATAATTGGAATGCCGTCAGGGCCAGTTGCTTTACTGGAATCAAGGTTCTTGATTAGCTCAGCGACCTCACGCACAGACTTGTCGCGGAAATAACGATAATGGAAATATAGACTTGCAGTATCTTTTCTGTGAGAAATAGGTGTTAAGAATGAGAAAAGAACATCACCTACTATGTTTCAGAGTCGGTATTAGAAAGCTGTCACGACAGGAAAGGGGGACTGAGTAGCTCCTCCCTAAATGTGCCAATAATACTTAATTCTAGGAGTGTTTAACTATTATACTGATAAAAAAGTACACCGAGAATAAGATATATTCTAGAGCACTAGTAGGATCGCACCATTTTCCCAGCGACTTTGGGTAACAGATTTGATGTAAGTCTTTCTTATCAAGTCAGTAGTGAAGGACAGTTTCAGGGGCAGCGTGGTCGTTCGAGTTGAGATACATTCATTTTAATTTGAGTCAAGTCGGGACCAGAGCGTTGGTGGTGAAATTATTGAAGCTTTTTGGATGCATTAGACGGCATATAGTTTATTCGACTTATTTAATGATGAATTAAGTCGTTTTGGTAAATGTTTTATAAATTCTAATTAAAGAAACTACTCACACAAGCATCAGCGCGTTTGTTTGTTTTGTCGCATACTGGAATCGGGAAAACAAAAATAAGGAAAAATCTTTTTTTGTAGCTGGATTCGTTTTATACCTGTCATTAATTTTCATATGAGAAGTGTCGCAGTTTTAGGATAATCGATTAGGGTTAGAAAAGGCAGTTTAGTGTTTGACAGTTTAATGAAAACATTAAAACCGGAAGATTTGCCGGCGTGAATTATGATGTTATTGAAAGATTTTTGTCATTTTCCTTTCTTGATTATATATATACAAGAATAAAAAAGCATTGGAAATGCAAAAGGATATAGGGATGGTATGCCAAAAAGTATACAAACAAGATAGCTATGAATGGCTAGGCACATGGAAATAGAATTGCATCCAAAGTATAGCCCTATAGCTTTTCTCCAATCTTCATTCCGTGCCATCATTACGGTTGTAAAAAGCTATAGGGCTATACTTTGGATGCAATTCTATTTCCATGTGCCTAGCCATTCATAGCTATCTTGTTTGTATACTTTTTGGCATACCATCCCTATATCCTTTTGCATTTCCAATGCTTTTTTTATTCTTGTTAATTAGTATTTTTACTTACAGTCTTATTTTTAAACTAACATTCATGATAGTATTGTCTTTTTTAGGAGGCGGCTCATTGCCGCCTCCATTAGTAGCAGGTCGCTTCCTGCTGGGTTTTAGGTCTTTGGGTTTTGGGCCTTAGGAGTTGCCTCTTGGTCCTCCATCGGTTCTATATTACATAGAGAGTGCTACCGCCTCTCTGATAAAACAGTTAGAGTATTATAAAGTTCTAAAATGTTCATACCTTCACTATTAAATTTTTCTTGGTTCATTCTTGGCAAAGATTTGGCAGTTTTTGATATTTATATTTATAATAGTTTGTGCATGAGGCAGCTTTTTTCCCCTTGGGATCCCTGTTATACCGTGCTTTTGAGTCAGCACGTGAGGCAGCCTTCTTTTTTCTGGTTCTTTGTTATAAAGAACACGTGAGGCAGCTTTTTTCCCTCGGAATCCCTGTTATACCGTGCTTTTGAGTCAGCACGTGAGGCAGCCTTCTTTTTTTCTGGTTCTTTGTTATAAAGAGCACGTGAGGCAGCCCTCTTTTTTTCTGGTTCTTTGTTATAAAGAGCACCTGAGGCAGCCTTCTTTTTTCTGGTTCTTTGTTATAAAGAGCACGTGAGGCAGCTTTTTCTCCTCAGAATCCCTGTTATACCGTGCTTTTGAGTCAGCACGTGAGGCAGCCTTCTTTGCCCCAGGATTTGCATGATACTTAATTTTTATTATTTCAGCATTTTTCTGATAGTATTCTTTTTGGTCAGATAATACCTTGACTTTGTTTTTTTCATAGTCTATATTTCTCTGAGCTTTTTTACTACGTGCTGACTTTGGCATTTTTTATTAAATGTAAACAGATAACACTGATGTGTATCTTACTATAATATCACTTATCTTATAGCAAGACAACTCTCGTAGAATTGAGATACTGCCCCGTCACCAATAGTTAAAGTGTGGAACGGTATATACACCGATAGTGTAGTTGTTATCTTTATATGAAGTCCTAATCAGTGACAGTGTAAGGTTACTTGGTTAATTTATTGTAGTTTATTTTAGAAAACTTACTTGTTTTTATTAGTAGATTGTGTATAGTAGCCACAATATCTAGTTATTTTTGTGGCTAGGGCTTGGATTTTGATTCTTTTTGGTCAGCTTCCAGTGAGTTCTTAGAAGATGACTTTCTTGCAGTTTCTTTTGCGGTTAATTTAACTTATTTCCTTTGGCGTTTGGTGAGTTCTTAGAAGAACTGGTCTGATCTACTTTTCTTAGCGAGCGAAGAGATTCAGCTGCATTTAACAATTGTTGCTATAGTGTATTTTTGCGCATGCGTGAGAATTTCAAGTTTCCTCCTTATTTTTCAATAGTTTGACAGTAGTCATGTGTCTTTCTGCCAAGAGCGACAGACGTCAGTGTTAGCCGTGATCGTCTAGAGGTTAGGACCCCACGTTGTGGCCGTGCTAACCTAGGTTCGAATCCTGGTCACAGCATTGACATTTTGTACATATTTTGCAGTCCAAAATCTGAAGAATTATTTGTTTTTATAACATTGTTTTTTGACGTCGTACTTGCTGATAGGTTACTCTTATAACAATTTTGACAAACTGAGATAAAGATTTCGTGGTTTCATTAACGCTGGTGGTTTACTGTTTAAAGAAAAACCCTTAACGTTCACCTCAAATATTCAGCGTCCAAGAAATATAGGCCACTGGCAAACTGGAACGTCTGTGAGCATCCGGTGTATTATTTGGAGCTGTCCCTTTTGAGAGAAGTTCCGTGTTCGAAGTGGTCTGTCTACATTGGGTATATAGTGTTTAAAACTTGTTATTACACGTAATCTTATTTAATTATGGAGTTAGCTAAAAAGCGATGGGTCACTGCACTTCTCCGTGTAAAGAGCAGTCGATTGATGCTTGAACTGTTGTCAGAGACCGTTTGTACACCGAGATACATCGTCTCAAAAGAAAGAAGAAAGCAGAAGAAGAAAGAAGAAAGAAGAACAATTGGCCATTTTTGTACCTTTTTTTTTTTTGCTCTCTTTTGACATTTTAACCGACGTTCTGACACTCGCTGGATTCGTAAGACGCTTCTCTGTAAGAATATGTGCTTTTTGAAACTTATAAGTTGATTTTAATTGAGATTTGGATAGTTTTGTGTTGTAGGCGTATATAGGCGTATGTACGGGCCATCCCTATATAGAGAGTGCTACCGCCTCTCTGAAGAGTGCTACTGCCTCTCTTATATATATATATATATATATATATATATATATATATATATATATATATATATATATATATATATATGTGTGTGTTTGTAAATATACAAAATACTAATCGTAGTGAGGGTGATAAGTAGTAAAATGGATTAGTCCTAAACTGGTAAATTAAAAAAAATATTCATTTTGAATTTGGAAATTGATGAATCTCACAGGTAAGAAAGTCGTTTTTATAAAATAAATAGGTTAGATAAAATAATTAAGAATAGGAAATTAGATCTAATATTTGTAACGTGTTTTTTCCTAAGATTAAGGGAGGTGGTGTTTGATCAACACTGCTGGGAGCCATGATGTAATATACTTTTTTGTTTTTTAAATCTCCGAAATAGTATTTCGTAGTAAACGATTGATGATCCCTTAAAAATAATTTTTTATTGGTACTGTAATGAATTCGAGAGAGCAAGTTTATGCAGTGATTGCAGGTGACTGAATAACTTACTGACTAAATGTTTTTTTTTAACGAATGCTAACTTTTTTTGTATAGTTTTAAAAGTTAAAACTTCCAAGACTATATATTTGGTATTTGAATATGTATGGCTAGGTTTCCTTCTTCGTATTGAAATACTTTTCTGGTACCAAAGGTACTAAAGTTTTTTTACTGATAAAACACAAAAATAATTATATAAAATAACTGTATATATAGTCACTAAAACTAGATTGCAAGCTAGGTATGGGCAGTCCTCAGAACTAGTGCGTTCCCCTAGGGCTTACCACCCAAGGAGGTCGGATAGATCTCGACAGGGTCAAGCCGTTGTCATGAGTAATATAGAAGTAGGAACTCCTTCTTCCTAAGTGGCAAATGGTACTGGTTCGGCCGAAAATAATTTTAATGTTGCTCCTTGTGGAACTTTCTTATGTAAAACTTGTAATATTCTTATAGCATCAAAAGAATATTAATCAAATGTGACTCAAAAATGTATTCAGTTATAAATCATTCTAAAGAAGATTTGTCATGTAGGTCTCAAAATTTCGTTTACCTGTTGTCCTGTAAAAATTGTAATCTACAATACGTAGGAGAAACTGTAATGCCTCTAAATAAACGCATGAATTTGCATAGAACAAGTACTAAGGGATGCATTCATGTTGTTAAACATTTTAAAGAAACCTGTAGTCAGTCGTCTTTTTCCGTACAAATAAGTGAAAAATTTAAAAGTAATGGATATAATAGTTTAAGAAATGTAGACAATGATATCTAAAGATGCGTCAGGATAAGGAAGATGAAATAATTGTTTAAAAATGCGAGTAATTTACACATATGGTTTGGATGGTAAATTTAAAAAATATCCTACAAGCTTCTGAAATTATAGGTCGATTATATCCAGCTTTGCCTCGCTATGGTATTAGAGACAGAACTTATATCAATAGAAATAATAGAGCATCGGCTACTTCATGCGAGGATTTTTTAGTAAAATTAAAGATATCATGATTAATCAAATTTATGAGTCTTTCAATTATATTTGAAATCTGCTAAATCAAACAAAAAAGTTTTGAAAGAAATAGCATCGAAAATATTATTACAACCGGATACGATATATAGGAAAGACTATTTCATTCAATGGTACGATTATATTCTGGATATAATCCACATTAAATTATATAAGCCACCCGTGGAAGGTATAAAAAAGAAACCTAAAAGCGTTTGTGTAATTTTGTATGAAAATAAAGGTTTTGATGATATAAATTTACCAAATATATTAAATAAACAAAACAACATACAATTACTACCTAATAAGCTACAGACAATAGATCAAAAACCAATAGTTACATATAAACTAGAGCCAACAATACGTAATAAGGTTTTCAATTATAAAAAAATGGTAGAACACATAAATATAAATGATAATATTATAAATATTCCGGAATGTGAATGTAATTCTTCTCCATTCTGTAATAATGAGATAAAACATGTAATTACAGGAGATTTAAAGATAGTAAATAATTCTAAATTAAGAAAACTCCTTAGTAAAGGTCCGAATTATAGAGATCCTAAATGCCTAAATTACAGTAAATGCGTTAATGAAGTAACTAAAGCACTAGAACGTTTTATTATGTCTATGGTAAAGAAATATAAATTAGCACAGTGTACGCTTGACGCATGGAAAAATAATATACTTGAATGCGTAAATGAAAAGGTCAATCATAGAAAAAATTATAACACCCTAGAAAAACTAATCCTCTTCTAAACAAATTCAGAAATACTGGAGGAACTTAAAATACTTCAAGATAAGTTTGTAATAGTTCTGATTGATAAAGCGGCAAACAATATAGCTTTTATATGTAAAAAATATTATATACAACGTTTATTGATAGAAGTAGGGATTACAGGTAACGTTTCAGATACCTATAAAGTAAGTAATAGTAATTTAGATAGCATTATTCTGATTAATAGTATTATTAGTGAAAAATTAAGATTGAAGTTAGACGAAAAAAAATTTAAAAAAAACTTCCGTGTATGTATTGGATACCTAAAATGCACAAAAATCCAGTTAGCGCTAAGTTTATTGCAGATTCAAAGACGTTCATTACTAAACCTTTAAGTAAAGCTATATCGAAAATATTTAAATTACTTATAAATCAAATAAATAATTTCCACCAGAAAAGAAAATCCTATAGTAATTTAAATCTATTTTGGGTAGTAAATAATTCACAACCAGTGAAAGAAAAATTAGATAAAATAAATTCCAGAAGAAAAGCAAAATCTATAGCTACTTATGATTTTAGTACGCTATATACTAAAATTCACACGAAAAACTTATAAACGGATTAAATGATCCTGTGGATGTAGATTTTGAAGGTGGCAAAGGTAAATATATAGACTTTTAAGACTCTAAAGCTTTCTGGTGTAAACATTAAAATAGCAAAACTAGTGTTTCTAAAGAATTATTAAAAATACTTATAGGTCATCTTATTAAAAAATGTTATTTTCAAATAGGAAATAAAATATTACTCCAAACAATAGGTATCCCAATAGGATTGGATCCTGCACCATTTTGGGCAAATCTGTATTTACATAGACTCGAGTCTATATATATATATATATATATATATATATATATATATATATATATATATGTGTGTGTGTGTGTGTGTGTGTGTGTGTGTGTGTCATCACAAATAAAACATGATATATCTAGAAGATATAATTTTCATGGTTGTAGGAGATTTATAGATGCCCTTATATGTATAAACGATAACGATGAATAAAAAAAAAATAAACATCTTATATATCCAAAGGAAACAGAATTGAATAGTGAACATAGAGGACAACAGGCTACATTTCTGGATTTCGATATAAAAATTGAGGATGGGATTTTTCTTTATAAAATATTTGATAAAAGAAACTCTTTCCTTTTCAAATAGTGCGTATGCCGCATAAAGATAGTACATCCCCTGTTTTTATGTTTTATGGAACCATTATCTCAGAGGTTTTGAGAATAGCTCGCGTTACTTTAAAATTAATAGACTTTATACCAGTAGTTTCTAGCTTAGTAATAAGGATGATAAAACAAGGTGGGGATAAAACTAAAATATTTAAACAATTAAATAAAGAACATTTTCGTTATCCTGATGCGTTTGAATCGTTTTAAATTAACCAGAATATATAAGTAAAGGAAATCCAAATCTTTATTAGTAATGCATAAAATGTATTTACAAAAAATGTATATATGTATAAATATTTTTAACCTTTATATATATTTAATTTTCAATAAATAAGAATGTAAATATACAAAATACTAATCATAGTGGGGGTGATAAGTAGTAAAATGGATTAGTCCTAAACTTATAAATACAAGACTGGTAAATTAAAAAAAATATATTCATTTGGAATTTGGAAATAGATGAATCTTACAGGTAAGAAATTCACTTTTATAACATGAATAGGTTAGATAAAGTAATTAAGAATAGGAAATTAGATCTAACATTTGTAACCTGTTTTTTCCCAAGATTAAGGGAGGTGGTGTTTGATCAACACTGCTGGGAGCCATGATATAATATACTGTTATTATTTTTAAATCCCCGAAACAGTGTTTCATGGTAAACAACTGATGAGCCCTTAAAAATAAATTATTATTTATACTATAGTGAATTCGAGAGAGCAAGTTTATGCAGTGATTGCAGGTGATTGAATGATTTACTGATTAAATGGTTTTCTAACGAATGTTAATTATATTTTGTATAGTTTTAAAGGTTAAAAACTTCCAAGACTATATATATACATACCCCACCACACACACACGCACACACACACACAAACACACACACATATATATATATATATATATATATATATATATATATATATATATATATATATATACTAAAGTAATGTCTATGTCAGGATGAGTAAAAATAATTCAAAAGAAATTAAATTTTACGCTATTTTATGTCTCTTTTGTAAGATATAATGATGTTTAGGATCCTTGCTCTCATAATTTCGATCAAAATCATTTACATAATTTTTCTTCTAAGATAATATATAAAATGTAGGGCTTAACGCTATTAAATCTTAATATAGAATTTAATTCAATGAATTTTGCTTAATTAGTTTCCAATGAATATGAACCAAATCTAATGCAAATCTTTTTTAAATATTGGGTTGGTGCAAGAATAATGTCGTTTTTTACATTCAATTATATGAAAAACACGACACCAACCTATTAGAAATTTGTCCTCATATAATGGTCAAGCCCTAAAAACTCTGAAACTACTACACAGAAACTGGAATTCTTGACATATTTATGCTAATATTGCTATAATTTTACAAATCGAAGATATTTTTTTTTAAAGAATTTCATCACATTTGTACCCCTTTTTATATAAATAAGCTTTACGATTTGTAGCTGTGATCAGAAATTCCTAATTGTAATTTTATTACATCATGTGACTATCGTGTATATGTGATATATATACTCCTATAAGTTCGTTTTTCTTTTGTGTGTATTGATATTCATATTAAAACCTCTTTTCTATTTATTTAAAAAGAAAATACAATTTTCTTATATATGAGTCATGGAATTGAATTCATCTGCAAAAGATCTAGCTAATTTGCACATTCTTTTCAACATTCATTTTAATTAATTCCCTATTATGTTTTCGGTTTTCTTATGGGATGATCATCTAGAGTTAACTATTACGTAGAATATCTGCATGATTTATACCTGCATAATATTTGCGTAAAAAGTTTACAGGACATACAATATTATTTCCATATATATTTATATATATGCGTATATATTTTTGTTTAATCTATCTTTCTATCTATCTATCTATCTATCTATCTATCTATCTATATTTCTGTCTGTGTGTCTGTGTGTGTACATTTACCTACACCATAACTCTGTCAATTTTAAGTCTACAGACTCGAAATTTGATATACAGGGTACTGAGATTTTGGAAAATACATGTGATCGGTTTTCGGTCAGAGATTTTGCGATTCAGGGGTAAAAGCTCAACGATTTGACCTTTGAGAACTCTACCAAACTCCTCCGGCAATTTTAGGTCTAAAGACTTGAAATTTTAGAGATAGGTTCCTTGGACATGGATCTAACTTAATAACTTCATTTGAACCCAAAACAATATATGTTAAGGGGTCATAATAGAGGTCAAATTAAAAAAAGAATTGATCTTTTTTTTGCTCAGCATACACCTCCAAACACCGGGCACCCATGCTAGTATATATATATATATAACTCTTTTATATATTTAGCTCCTAAATTTTCGGATTTATAAAATGTAATGGTCACATATTACTCACTGTCATGTCTAAAATACCTTTTCTAAAATGTATAATGATCTGTTCATTTGATTAATAGAATATCCTTCTTACACAGATATACATAGACACACACACAAAACGTACACATATACATGTATAGAGTTACATAATAATACATATGTAACTTTATATTTGAAGATATGGAATTTGGTAGTTACATATTTTTATATATGCGTAAATGAATATAAATATATATGTATATACGAGGTGGGGGGTGCACCCGGCTTTGTCCGTGCGTAAAAAAACGCTTAAAAATGATATCTTAATTTCTGCAGATTTCGTATATTTTATTATAGAGTCGTGATTTCAAAAATAAATAAAGACGTATTGGGGTGCCATGAGCTAGTACCGAAACCGAAAGCAAAACTCTAGCTGGTGATATTGCAACTGTAGCAACATAACACGCATATGATCGGATTAAAAATTAAAAATAAACTAAGATGCATGCACATAATATACAACGATTTTTTCAATGTTGACCAAATATTTTGCCCCTTTTAAACTTTTTCAACCGGCAAAAGATCCATAAAAGAACGATCGGTAAAAATCCAATCATTTGAGGCCCCTAGCGCTGCTCTTAAACTTTTAGTTTCGGTGGAGATATAGTTTGAACATATGGAGATGGACAGACAGGCAAATAGCCTTTTATATATTAGACTAGCGGGGGCGCCCGGCTTTTTCCGGGCGTAAAATACGCTTAAATATTATAGTTTCATTTGTTCAGATTTCGTATATATTATTATAGAGTCAATTTCAAAAATAAAAAAAAGTATTTAGGTGCTATCTGCTAGAATCGAAACCGAAACTGTCGACTTCAAAGCTGGTGATGTTAGCACTGTACCTACGTAACACGAATATAAACTGATAAAAAAAAAAAGATGAATGTACAAAATGTTAACATTTTCTTCAATTTTGACCCCTGAAAAACAAATTTAATCAGATCATAAAAGACCCATAAAAGCACGGCCCGTAAAAAATCGAATCATTTGAGTCCCCTAGCGCCGCTCTTTAATATATATAATATTCAAACCTCGATTAATAAAACAATTACTATGAAGTATATAATACTTATTCCTGGTATCAGGGCAAGCACATGGTATGAACATTATTTTGTTAATTTACTATTTAACGAGGGTGTTCTAAACACTCTCAGTACTCAAATTAGGTCTAACACTTTTAGATATATGTTCCTTGGACATGGATCTAACTTAATAACTTAAGCAAGCTGTAAAAAAATTTATAAAGAAAATAATTTCTGTATGTCAAATTTTTAATTATTTTATTTAACCAACTTTACATCCAACTAGCACACGCATGGGAGAGTGTAAACATATACGGAATACATTCTTGAAGTAATGAACATATAAATTATGTCATATGTAGTTTAGGAAACCTATTTTTTCCTGGTAGATTTTACCGTAAGGGAGCGTGCGCAAAAAAAAAAAAGGAAAGCTGTAAAAACTAATGCTAAATATATCGTTTATACCCGTTCTGCATTTTATCAAAAAATAACACGTTAAAATAGATTATATTTAACCCATACATAGAATCAGTTAACATAACTCATTTGAGTGAATCTGAGAGTAATTGATATTCATGTAATATCAACTCGTAGTCATGCATGTATGAAGTTCTTTGCCGCCGTAATAGTTGTAAGCCTATGTTCGTCGTTTTGTCCCTTGATAGAAAACCACATCGACATTTATCGGTCAAGTTTTAACAAGTTTTATACAAATAACAGAACAGCCACTTCACATGCTGTGTGGGTGCGTGCGCAAGAGAAAACAAAAAGAGAAAGAAAAAGAGAGATTTGATTTCATTAAATTGATAACCGCTTGAAAGTTGTTCTTGTTTCGGGACAGCATGCAAAAAAAAAAACACTCTTTTTTACACATTCAAGTCTTGCCGGCTAATGATGAGGAAGAAGACCCTATCCTCAAATCAATTTGCATAACTTCCGTCGGCTGTACTCTCAGTCGCATTATATTCTATATCTTTAAATTTTTCCATTAATATCACGACTGACATATAACACTCAACAACATCTCTACGCTCTCTAAAGCAGCTTAATTGTGTCTTGACTTTTCTGTCTTACACAATCGAACAATTCCATTAAATATATAGACGTTACTTTGATGAGTGCTACGTTTAGTGTGGAACTAGGAGTAATCGAAACAAGCAATGCACACTTCTAATATTTTCTAAGTTGAACTTTTACCACCAGAGTCGCTTTTGTGTCACTTTCTTACTATGACATCCTCGTTTATAATAGCTTAAAACACTTCATAGAATTTCATCCGAAATATGAATGACATTATCATAGTGCTAACATTTATTAATGCATAGAATTGTTTGGTTACTTAACAGAAGGTTTATCGAAGATATTCGTCGATATTATGTTTTACAACGACTGCATTGTAAAACACAAGGAAGCAGTCTCGGGGTAGAGGTGTTTAACAGAAGTGAAGCTTTTGCAAAAATTCTTCTTCATAGAAATTTCGCCATACACTATCCACATGAAGGCTAAAGAGCAAATCCCTTTTCATTGCGATAGTTAGACGAGGTTACATTGTGAATTCCGCAGAAGGAACAATCAGAGGATGAACCTCAATAAAACCTTTTTCATGGAAATAAAATCAAAACAGAAGGTGATTTCTCACATAAGAAAAGTTCTGCAAAGAAGACATTATCCACTAGATTTCGAGGTCGGTTTTATACTCAGGTGCTTAAAAGTGATCTGAGATGCGTATCCGCATGATGTGACAGAAGATGGAGGAACAAGTTAGGGTAAACAAAGTTTAAATGTTTGATGCAGTTGAAAATTTGCCTTAGAAGAAGATGAGCAGAGAGAGAATAGTAAGTGACTAGACGTCGTTTTGCCTTATCTCATTATCTTACGTCACTTCCGGAAATAGATCCATGAGCTATATCACTACTCTTTTCTTACGTACGTGATTTCTTTAATTGATGAGAGGGCATAATTGCATTGACAGAGCGGTTCTCGTTAAATCACTAAAGTCAAGCAACATGGAGTCTGGTCAGTACCAGATGAGTAAACATTTGGAAATACTAGGCGCTGTATATCAACTTCTCATGATGGAGTCTAGATGTGATTGGAAATCGCTTGTGAATTTTATATGCAACAGTAAACTTCTCCTTGTCTGAAATCGGTATGGCCCGCCAAGTAAAAAAATATACCAGGTATTACCGTTCCGTTTATTTGGTGCTTTTACCTAGTTTTGCATAAAATAATTAGTATCAATCAAAATTGTATGAAATCTTATTAAAGTGATTATAAAATTTCAGAAAATTGCAAAGAAAAGACGTATTCTCCACCTCGGCACAACAATCGTCAATCCCAACATTGTTTGACGTGGATTTTTTTCGCCTGCTCTTTTCGTTTTGCTGTGTCGTTGTTTCTCGCTAGTACGAAAATAAAACAAATCAAGAGAAAACAGAAAACAAACGCGCGGAGACTTGCTGTAAATATATACTGATTAAAAATAAATAATAAACTAGGATGAAACTACAAAATATATAACAACTTATTTTTAATTTTGACTCATTTTTGCCCCCTAAAAACTAGTTCAACCGGCTAAAGACCCATAAAAGAACAGCCCTTATAAATATCCAATCATTTGAAGCCCTTAGCGCCACCATGCGACTTTTAGTTTCGGATGAGATAGAGTTTTAATATATGGAGACACGAAGACAGAAATATAGCCTTTTGTATATTAGATTACTAAACAATTAATGTATAATGACTGGCAATGATTATATAAAAATAAACATTAACATATAATTTATCAACAGCAATTATTTTTTCGTAAAGTGGATAGCATCGCCGACTATCAACTAGCTGGATATATATATATATATATATATATATATATATATATATATATATATATATATATATATATATATATATATATAAACTCTCCACCTCTCCGACTCAGGGTCAATATCGCAGCATTTGAGAAAACATGGCTGCCATCATTCTGAATTCCAAACATTGTTTGACGTGACTTTTTCTTGTCTACTCTTTTAGTTTTGCTGTGACGTCGTTTCTCATTTTGGGAACAGCCGAGTATAAAAATAAAATAAATCCAGAGAAAACATAAAGCGCTTGCTGTAAATATTAGTTGCACCCCAGGAGTGTGTGTGACACCATCAACCTTTTCCGCACTAAGATCAACATCTAACTTCATTCGAACCCGAATTCGTCGGTTGATCCTGATCATCCAAATCTCTTCCAACCTGGTTCAAGCTAGGATATTGGTTTCAACTGCGTCTAACTTGTAACTTCCTCAACTGTGTCTGTTTTAAACTATCGTAAACTACAGACCCCCTGTAAACCGTTCCTACTGTTATACACTCAGGACCATAAATAATCCGTTCTTTCTGTCAAAAAATCATAGCCTATCCGCAACGTTCCCGCAAAATTACTCGTAATATATCAACATCTATTGGAAGATTTTTGTTGGTACCGTTATTGCCACGCCTTGACCAACAATCGGATGTCAGCTTAAATTTTTCTATCCCGGTGAACAATTTCATCTTCATTGTTTAGCTGATAAACCGAATTTTTTTATCCCTTTGTTCCTGATGAACATATTTTCTATTCTTTTGTTATATTTTTTTTTCTTTCTTCCCTACTTCCAACCGCCTGGGGGAGATCGATAGTCTCACAATCTTTTGGTAGCATAAAAGTTTTAAAAAATCAACGATATTCGTTTGTATTAACTATTATACCAAAATAACAAAAAAGGAACATGCCTTTATTCTACAGTAGTTCAGTCCGGCTTTGCTCGGGCCTTATAACTTTATGTCACATCCATATATATATATATATATATATATATATATATATATATATATATATATATATATATATATATTAAAAAGTTTTACTCATGTTCAGGTAACCTACATATAAAATTTCAAGTGTTTAGACCCAAAATTGACGGAGGAGTTTGGTAGAGTCTGTAAAGGCCAACTTTTTCAACTTTGACCTCTAGTCAGCCAAATTTTCGTCCAAAAACTGATTAAAAAGCTTGTGCATGTCTGAATACCCTTTACGTAAAATTTTAAATGTTTAGACTAAAAAGTGGCTTAATATTTTGCTAGAGACCGCAAAGGTCAAAAACAAATTTTAACTTTTCCCCCTTGGCATTCAATTTGTTGGCTAAAATCCGATTAAAAAGCTTGCTCTATAACTGAATACACTTTATGTAAAATTTAAAATGTTTAGAACAAAAATTGGCTGAGTAATTTGGTAGAAACCGCAGTGGCCAAAATATTTAAAACTTTTACTCCAATTTCAATACCATAAAATTTATTGTTTTGGGCCCAAATAAAATTATTAAGTAAGATCCATGTACAAGTAACCTACATCTAAAATTTCAAATGTTTAGACACAAAATTTACGGAGAAGTTTGGTAGAGTTGTCGAAGGTCAAATTGTTGAACTTTGACTCCTTGACAGCAAAATTTCTGGCAAAAATCGATTAAAGTTTTTTTCCAAATCTCAATATTCCATATGCCAACGCTCGAGTCTGTAGACTGAAAATTGACAGAGTAGTTTGGTAGATAAATATACACACATAGACACAGACAGACAAGCAATTTCACTTTTCTAGATATATAGCTAAAGTTTCAGTTAGTCCTGAGCTTCCCCTTAACATTCTAAGAGTACATCAAGTACAGTTTTTTGAGTCTTCGGTATAACGCAACCATTGAGATTGAATCGCGGACTTCCGGCCTATTAATAAACTCGTGCTAATATTAAGACCCTATAATAGGACCACAAACGTAACTCTTTTCTAGAGTCATAAATATTTGTGAAACTTTATTTTCGCACTCACGTTACTTGACAAGGCAGATTTGTTTTTCTATAAAGGGTGGGTCTATTTAAGTTCGAATAAAATTTAATATGTGAAAATGTCCCTTGTGAATATGAAAAATAAAAATAATTTGATATGTCGCATTTGGCCTGCGTCAATTCATTTAAGAAAGACTGAGCTAACTTCGGACCTTAGCAACCGCTGTAAATATTGATTCTTTAGACAGTTTATAATTAAATATTTGAATCATTCGTTTTATGTATTGTTCTTTATTAAGAGCTATTCGTATATTCCCGAATGAACCATAAGTCAGCATTATCAGGGTAGATTAAACTGCTCAACTAGAAGAAGACGTTTTCAAAAAATATATTTGGTTGCAGAATATAAATCTTCTTAGATAAATGCCAAGAATCTGACATGGTATATTCATAGTCGTTTGAAATTCATAACAGCAAGTGCGTAATTCTTTCGGGTATATTTAAAACTTTTAATATTTACGCTATACAATTGAAAATAGATAGAAATTGGAGAAGTTAGAGGCGGGCTATCGCAACAAAGGGATATTGATTTTCATGTCAGTGTGAAAAGCATTTTCTATTTTCTTTTGCGAATGTTAGAATTTTAAATTTAGGAGAAGTAAGAATCACAATTCTAAACTTTGTTTACGGTTTAGCACCGTGTTTAACGATTATGGTGTTGAAGTTGAAGAGTAACGATTGTGGTGTTGAAGTTGAAAAGCTGTGTTCAAAGCAGGTTGCATCTAGTTGATTTCTATTTCTAACGACTCCTGAATAATTGAACTTATAAAATTCAAATAAATTCGTTTTAAGCTCATTTTCGTGTCGGAAATAAATCGGAACGATACTCGTAAAGTAATCAAATTGAAATTTATAATCCTTTGAAAAGATGACAAATACGTGAGCATATTCATAACGCATACACTGAACCCCCATAATAGTTCACTTTTATAATATATATAGAGTTAGTGATATCACCAGCTATAAGTATAAGATAATACTAGCGGGAGGGGACACCGGGCTTTGCCCGGGTGTAAAATACGCTTAAATATTATATTTTAATATGTCCAGATTTCGTATATATAACTATAGGGTGGTGATTTCAAAAAGAAAATAAAGTATTTAGGTGCCACCATCTTGAATAGAAACCGAAAGCAAAACTCTAGCATTTAAAGCTGGTGACGTTACCAATGTTCCAACGTGACACTTATATGAACTGATTAAAAATTAAAAATTAAAATAAACTTAGATCAATGTACAAAATAGATAACGTTTTTCTTTCAATTTTGGCCCATTTTTGCTCATTAAAAACTATTTCAACCCGCTAAAGACCTGCAACTGCCAAATACTGATCGAATGTCCACATAGCAAAAATTGCCTTACATCTTCGGTAATATACCAGGCTAGAATATGCACCGTAGAAAACCCAGAAACAGACTAATTCTCCAGAGGCAGCACCTCAGTAACGTTTAAAACAGATTCTATGGTACCACACTGTCAGTGAATAATAAAACATATGCTACGGTCATCTTACTCACGGTACACTACTGGAAGTTAATCGAGGCGTACAAAACACTTTTGATCGAATGGAAAATACTTTGGGTGGCTGAAATATCTAGTTCATTAACTTCACCCTGTTACTTCTGTTTAGCGGAGAAACATGATACTATTAGTTTAACAGAACGTGATAAACTATTAAATTTAAAAGTAAAATCTACTTTGAGCTGCAAACAATTTGGTGGCTACACTTTAAGTAAGTTGTAAAAAGTAAATAGTAATCCCCATAGTAGTAACACTACAATCCATATACTCCCACTTCCAATATCTTAATTAATTATTAAATGAAACAGGGTAAGGGATGAAAGGATACATAATAGTTCCAATGCACCACAAATTAATAACTACTTACTATAAACCGACAATGCTCTAATTAATAAGAGCACTCATTTAAACACATCAAAGAGGAGGCTAGCATAAATAACTTAGTTAAATTAAGGAAGAAGCCATCCTCTCGTTACCCCTTAATATAATCTCAAGCCTCACGGTTTAATATTAAACTAAACGAACAGAAACACAATTTACCACCAACCGGATAAAGGTCAGTACACTTTACATACTTAGAAATGAAACAACTGAAAACGATTAACTAAAATAATCTATTCGTCTGGCACGCTTGGGATGTTTATATAGACCTACAAAAAAGTATAATCGTAAAGCAGCGCTACATTAGGAAACCAACTTCGTTCATTCAAAGCGTATTATCGTCGGGAAATTGTTCGAATGCAAGTCGCAGCGATCAATGTTACACCGTCAGTGCCGCTTCGTCACAGTCTGAAGTTGAAGAAATACTCGACGAAAATAATCAAGTTTCTCCAATTTCCTGCATGGAGCAAACAGATTTTGACGAATTTATCCTATACTACACAATGTTATGGAGGATTGACTGACGCGGGCATCACACGTGGTATAAAATCGGCTAATCAAGATTTTGACGAAGATGATGATACTGAAAGCGCAAGTTCTGAAGTTTCTGACAGTGATAAACCAGTGCCGAATTCTCTGGCTGCATTGAATGCGCTTGAAACTCTCATAGCTTACTTTAAAGCATGAAACTGTAATACTGATGGCGCATTGAAAATGGTTTACGGACTGTATGAAAATGTTCATGATGTTAATACAAAAATCAAAAATGTTGAAAAAAAAAAGAAAAATAATTTTTGGTTGAATTATTTGTGAAAACGGATCAAACATGTTTTATGTCTGTGTTTTCTATGCCTATAACTGTTAAATAAACTAGTATAATAACTGTTAAATAAACTAGTATAATAACTGTTAAATAAACTAGTTAAATAACTGTTAAATTAGCTAGTGTACGTAAAAATCGTTATATGAAGTGTTCCTATACTTACCTAAACAAAACAGATCTAACTCAGATATAAGAGACTTCTTCTCATGTCCCGACAACTCCTCTATTCTTTTCTCCACGTTAAAACTCGACCCTAGCATCTAACTCTGTCCCGTGGGAAGAATTTGTAAACAGGAACTCTCTTATATCAGGGTTACACTATATATATAATATATATATACATATATGAAGATATATATACATATATATACATATATTAATATATAGAAAAAGCCAGTTTAAAACCTCATGTATACGATGTTTATTAGATAAGAACTATTCTTATGTGTCAACACTATGAGCCGAAAAAATTGTGCGCAATGTTGTAATCAATAAAGAACACTTTTCGAAAATGAATAAATCTATCTTCATCAACGTACTAGCTGGAATAAAAAATATATATACCGCTAGTATTGTACTATCGAGCTATCTAAACAAGAACTTTATATAGGTTATTCATGTGTAACCGCTACACACACACGCACACACACACGCACACACACACATATATATGCATGTATATATGTATTGATTTTGAATAGATATATATATGTATATATTGTTTTAAACCAGTTAGAGTTATCTACCACTTACGATGAATCTAGAAGTATTGGAAAGTACTCAGACTTACAACAAATATAGCGCTTACATCAGTCAGCTCCACCCAGAATGTAGTCGTTCCACTGAAGTTGGAAAGAATTCCAAACAAAATTAATACACAAAAAGCGTCTATTGTATTTAATATATATATATATATATATATATATATATATATATATATATATATATATATATATATATATACACACACATATATATATATATGTGTGTGTGTGTGTGTGTGTGTATACATACACACTATTCCTTCCTGTGTTAAACCGGTAAAGTTATGCTTGCAAATGAAGACAAGATGGCTTCGTGACATGGTTCGAAACTTCCCGCATTAGTCATTGCAAAAATAGAACACTAGTATCCGTATGTACAAAAATAATTATAAAAATTAGAGGTTGTTTGCTTGAAGCATAGTATGAGATTGATTTAGAAGGCTGTCACAATGCGAGGAATGGGATGTAGTCGGTGTTGATGACTTTGTTTTAGTTGATTTATTTTATTTTATTTGTTATATATACATATATATGTATATATATATATATGAATAACAAATAAAATTAAATAAATCCACTAAAAAACAAGTCACACAGTTACGACAGAGTAGACACCAAACACTACATATCATAAGGCCGACCACCATCAAACACATTATAAAAACACTCCCAATATCTCCATAAACTCACACGTAAAAGCAATTACATAAACCCACGAAAAGATATATAAAAACGAACACTAATAAGTCAACAAACCTAAGATCAATGATAAAACATGCCAAGCTGGCATATAAACAAAACCATTATGGGGACACTCGTGTCAGAAGAATAAATAAACTAATTTAAATGAAATAGACACATAAATAAATTAAATAACGATAACTCTTAAGATATCGAATACTTAATATATACAAATATCTTTACCTAACCGATAAATATGGACAATCGAAAAAATGTTGCATCTATAATCTCTTTACGTGTCAATAAAAAATAACAAATGTTCAACGAATAAATAAATGTCAGCAAACACAACACAGGTAGTCAATTCCGTGCCCTCCTCCCTCTTTCTATCTATCTCCCCCAACCACATCCGGATCTAAACACTCAAACAGTTGGCCAAGAGCACACCATCCCACACTCTTCCTTCCCTTCCCTCCTCTTTTCATCCTCCTTCTCGTCTCTTTCAATAGTTAACCCATGCAAGCGAGCGACTCGCTTCACCTATATAGGCCAGGTCATTCCACTGAATAAGCAAGCAAATAATAAATAAATAAATAATACAAGGCAGCAGAGAAAAAAAGGCAATGTAATAGAAAAGATACATAAAAGAAAATAAAGATCATACAAAACAACAAGTTATAAACTAGGAACAATATATATATATATATATATATATATATATATATATATATATACTTATGTATGTATATATATATGTAAAAGGGACAAAAAGATCTAACAATAACAAAACCAACAACAACAACAACAAAAATGTTAATCACCCAAAATAGGCTATACATATACACCTCGTTCCTTACACTTGCTGCTATACTCCGAACAACCATTTAATTAATTTTTTCACACTTCCATCCAGCATGCTTTGAGTAGATCCGTTACATCCACCATTTGAAAAGGGGAATTTTTTCACGGAATATATAATGGATATTTGAACAGATCACACAAGTAAGACTTCTATACTTTATACAATTGAATAAATATATGTATATATAGACATATATGTATACAATTATTGATTTGTAAATAGTCACTTGTTTTCGTCTTTCCTCATCAACACCGACTACATTGCAATAGCCTTCAAAATCTCTTCTACATAAAATAATTATATATATACATATATAGAGAGAAATATACATAACCCCAATATATATATATATATATATATATATATATATATATATATATATATATCTTCTTCTATATAAATAAAATGAACTCATTTTTTCCCCTCCGACTTTGACGTTTATAGGACTGCACCTGTATAGATTTGGTGCAGCCGTATCATTCACAAACTGAATCACGACATCTGCCGTATGTTATAGGGTTGTTACATATCAAGGATCTCGCTGATCACAGTTTCTTATATTCTGTCTGGTGAGAGTCCACTGTAAAAATCGGTTACATTTAATGGAAGTAGTAAAGTAAACTCTCTCTACCAAATTCATGCTACCACCGCCACTCACTTACACCGTACCAGAACGTTCACAGGAGACATTTAAAACCGATCACCGGTTAGAATTTATCTAAAAACTGGACTGTACTTACACTGAAACGAACCATGCTTACTTTGCCATTGGTTAGCATAAAACATAAACACAATTTATAAAGCATTTATTATAATAAAATTAGATTCAAACAGAACACAATCCGTTACCTGGAATTGAATTCACAATTACATTACTTCGATTTCGTTATAACCCGCGTGGTTAAAGTTTAATGAAAACCTGAATTGACATTTACGTGAAACGCACCAAACTTCCTTACTTACACAAACACAACTTACGTTTCGGTCTTTCCTTACGTGCTTTTTTGCTTTCTTTCTTTCTTTCTTTCTTTCTTACCTTTCGTTGTGTTTTTGCTTTATGGGTGATGGTGGTGGGGGTACTTCCCTATCTTTATCTTTCCTTTCGGTCT
This sequence comes from Euprymna scolopes, assembly GCF_053919585.1. Classification (NCBI taxonomy): domain Eukaryota; kingdom Metazoa; phylum Mollusca; class Cephalopoda; order Sepiida; family Sepiolidae; genus Euprymna; species Euprymna scolopes. The sequence goes on along the minus strand of NC_136511.1, from coordinate 80,356,397 downwards.
TTCCTTCTTTCTTTCTTTTCTCTCCATTTTCTGCTCTTTCCATTGTTAAAACGAAACGAAACAACCGGATATTCCAGGTTTTACTTACACTCTATCACTCTACGACTATTACTTAAAAGTAGCATTTACTGCTTTTGGTAATAATTATTAATTGCTTATTTGTTTTGTTTTTCACCCTTTTTTTAGACTAACCATTCTTTAATCTCACTATAAAATCGCTTTTTCCAACTGCATTTTAGGTGGGGGGGGCATTCCAACCTCCGAAAGGGGGTTTGTATTACTGTACACATAGATTCGAAAAAGTTGTCAAAAAAAAAAAATAATACATAACAAATAAATGTTCTCAAAGCCAAGATCAGTTACTTTTCTGCCAAACTGGATATCTTTTTCGTGTTTTTATTCAATGTAATATATTTATTCGGCTCGAAAACCATACAGTGTTTACCGGGCGATGTATTCGAACATTCAGGAAGGCGTCTCACACCCTCTTTTACACCGTAAGTATAGAAAAAGGTGTTATAAATAAAAAAATATACAAAATACTATTAAAAACACGCCGAATATATGTCAACCTATGCCGCATTAACATGTATTGAGCGAGTTTTTAACAGTATTTCATTAGGTTTTTTATTTATAACATCTTTTCCCAATTCAATGTAACATGTTTATTCAGCTCGAAAACCATACAGTGTTTACCGATGTATTGGAACATTCGAGATGGCGTCTGATTCTCTCTTTAACACGGTAAGTGTGGGAAAAGATGTTGTAAATTTTGTATAGTTTTTTATTTATAACACCTTCTTCCATACTTACGGTGTTAATGAGGGTGTGAGACGCCATCTTGAATTTTCGAATACATCGGTAAACACTGTATGGTTTTCGAGCTGAATAAATATGTTACATTGAATAAAAACACGAAAAATATATCTATCCAGTTTGGCAGAAAAGTAACTTATCTTGGCTTTGATAACATTTATTTGTTATATATTTGTTTTTGTTTTTTTGTTTTTTTCACAACTTTCTCGAATCTATGTGTACAGTAATACAAACACCCATTTTGTGTTTTATATAGATAAAGTACAATTGTTGAATGTTACTGTTTGGATTATATTCGTTGGGGGGGGGGCAATTAAATAATTAACAAAGATTAAAATGAAGCGAAATTTAAGTTTCCGTTCCAGTTTTACAACAACCGTAAAACAGTGCATACTCAGCAAGTTTTATCGTATTTTATTTATTTTTTTTCATAATTAATGATGAAAGTATTTTTCTGTTTATTTTCTTAACATCTGTTAAAAAAAAATAAATAATTTGTACATTCTCTTGAAAAAAAGAATCAAACTTTTCTCTACTTTCACATGTGTTCCATTTTAACAAACTGAGCCACAGCAACGCGTGGCCGGGTACAGCTAGTATAAATAATATAATGGTTCTATAGTTTCATAGATGGAAATTCACTGAAACTCACGTAAATAATATATTGGTCTCCATTACAAAGTGAAAGATAGACTTTACAAACTCAGTTTTTTGATGTCAAAAAATTTTACACAAGCTCAATGAGTGACCGACACGTGCACGATTTTTCACGGGCATTTTAAATAGAAGCGTAAGAGAGTTACGTACGTACAGACGGTGCCGATCATAAATTTTTATGGGCGCACCCGGAAACGAGTTTCTAAGTGAGTGGAATGTTCCTCTCGAATAATTGGCTGAAGATTTTTATTTTATTACATGTATTTCTTGTAAAATTTACAGCAAATACAGCCCTGTATATAATTTCGTTTCCGTAATTAAAAGGAACAACAAAAAAAAATACATATGAAATGAAGAAAAATAATAAAAGAATAACATAAAGTGAACATAAAAAGAAAGATGCTGTTAATGTGAACTTATTACTTAATTTCTTAAAACAATAATTGATTTTTTTTGTGCGCCCTGTGTGAAAAATGTCTACATAACATTTCCTACTTTTTTATAAACATCGTCACTAAGTAATGGAGGGGAAAAAAGATAAAGCAAATAAAAAATACGATCTTGTAAGTTCTTGGAAAACTGTAATTCAACCTCGTCTTCTTTTTATGCATAGTCACATAGAGCAGCGTATTTAAGTACACGTACAACTAAAAGCCGCTCGTACGTATTCGCACACAAACACAGGTCTCTCGTTCTATATATAATATATATATATATATATAATATAAAACTGAACATCTATGTGTGTGTGTGTGTGTGTGTGGTCACGAATAGGCTCCCATATGGTTGACTATTTAAAAAAAAACTGATTACATATAATGATAGAAGGTTATCGAGGATCAGGAATGGGTATGTTTGATCTTTTGGTTCATAAAAATTGTGGGGTCTGCATTCGCGCCTAGCCACCCAAGTATGGAAATAAAAAAATTAAAAGAAAAACCGCTTACAAGGGTTTTTGACATAGATGTACATAAGAATACTTTGATAAGAATGTTTCAACTTAAATAGAGACGGTATAATAAAATTGTGGGGTCTACATTCGCACCTGTACTCCATGGAAATATAGCACAAACTTTAACAAAGACTTTTCATATCTATTTGCGTAAGTATACTTTAATAATTATATTTCAGTTTGAAGAAATATGATATAATAAAATTATGGGGAGTTGTTCGCACCTGACCTCCATAGAATGGAAATATGTCAAAAGTTTAACAAGGTTTTTTTAAAAGGGATGAGGGTCCACAATAACACCTTAACTTTAATCTTAATTCACGTTAGCTTTTATTTTTTTATTGGAGTTGAATCATATTGTGTCGAACAAATTAACCTCATAAATTCATGTTCTTATTAAAGTAGAAGCCAAAATAAAAAAAGTCGGAACTTTAGACAATTCACGACACAAATTTTGCATAACTCTGTTTTTTCCTTCTCCACTTGCACGTGGCACTCTTTCGAAAATAGATAAATAGATAAATAATAAAAAATAAGAACGTTACTTGTTGTGGTGTCAAAAGAAGGAAAACCCTGCTCACCTGAGTACGTGTCTTTTTAAAAACATTTACATAACCTTTTTATTTTTATTTATATATCTGTGTAAGCTTTTTTGTCAGTGTACAAGAAGAAATTCAGTTGATCACAATCCTTTCTCCGTGTTCTTTACATTACAATAGTACAACCCTGAATCAGACGGCGCAATACTACACCGTTCAATACTGTAAAACTGAAACGAAGCAATTCTGCTTGAAAAGGGCGCCATTTTCTTCTTATTCATATTTATATCGATTCTTTGCTTTAACTAAAGTAATTACGTGTTTACTTTTTTAATATCCGATTTTTCTGTTTCTGATTATTTTACTAAAGTAAGTAAAGCTTGATTATTTTTCAAAACTGTTTTTGTTTCTTTGTTTTTCGATATTTCGTCGATATTATTTAGTAAGAGTGTTTAGCAGAAAAGCCAACAAACGACTACCCGAAAAATTAATATACAAGAAATTAATTTGTTACCATTGTCAATAAAAGTTCAGTTCATGTCTTTTTTGTTTTGAAATAGTTTTTAATGCTCTTTACTTGAAATAATTTCAGCGAACCGAAATTAAAACGAAATTTGAGGCGATAACTACTTAAATGAATTTTTATATAAACTACACATCCCATAATCAAATATTCCCCAAGCACAAAATAACGAAAAACATTAAAATATGTTTATAAATATGCCTTACGTTGACGGAACTCTCGTAAAATGTTAACACAGAATGCTCAGGTGTCCTTCCTTCAAATTGAAAACGGGGCTCTCAATTTCAAAGTCCCTGCCATTTTGATGTATTTTTAAAACCGGTTCGTGAATTAAAAAAAAAATTTTTTAAAGCTACTTACAAATACAAACCAATGAACTTTTCTTACATAAAAGTAAGTTTTATTGACTATGGTAACATTTATTTCTTGTATATTTATATTATTACATATATAACATTTTCTCTTTGTAAGGATACATCATTTTGTTGGTCACTCTTGGCTACGAATGGAAACAAAGTTGATATAAAAAATATATTTTCGCGAAAATTATCGTTACTTTCATCATGTTTTGCTTAGGGTAAAATCTTTGAATATCAAAACCTATCTCTTTACAAACCATCCTTTCCATAACCTATCATACTTTCATCAATCACAGTCCATTTTCTCTAGGCTGTTTTTGAACCCAGTCAACGAGGGGTACATCTGCTAGTATATATATATATATATATATATATATATATATATATATATATATATATTACGAGTCGGTATGTAAGGATGCACAAAAAATTAAAAGAACAAACTAGAAAAAAGGTATATTTATTTTGACATAGAACAATTAACAAGTAATTACACTTTCTAAACATTACTGCTTCTAGTTTTACAACCGATATAAACTCTATAGAGTTAAGGTAAAACTAAGAAAAGAACTACCAACTTTCAATCAAATGTTTGATGCATGGGTAGCATCTAATAATAAGAATATTAAAGTATAGTATTTTGCAAGTGAAGCAAATATGCACTTTGTACTCGCCGAATTTCTAGTTTTTTCAAATGATGCAGTGGTTGGCTTTTTACGAGTTTCTTTCGGATTTACTTTAATCCTAGAAATATTACCAGGGTTCTTTACAGCAAGGAAGCAACATAACAATTTAACAACTAATGCAATTGTAGTGCAGTGTCTTTGTACAGGCTTCTGCATCGAAATTATGTTTTAAATGGAATATTTAATATGTATTTATATAGAAAAAAATAATTTCATAGCAACAATAGATGGCTACATATATTTAATCCTTCCTCTTTGGATAGAGAACTGTCGCTGTTTGTTAGTTAATAAACAAGCAGCTCGTAAAAACGAGTGTTTATTTAAATTGACATTTGTTAAGATCATTTGCGAGAATCGCTCAATTGTAGATTCGGTCATCGGCTAGTCTAGCCGCACTGGCGTGTTGTGATGCAAAAAAAAAAAACATTACAGTTTCGCTGTATTACAACTCATCAGTGCGGCTAGAAAGCAACTACCTCAAGCCAGGATCGAAACTCGACGGCCAAAACGACAGTCGGAACTTCTAACCGTATCGCTATTCGGCTGCTATGCTGGGTAAGGAATTAATAATATTTTGATATCGTCTAAACTCCTAAGCTCAATTTGTTTACACAAAAAAGCATCGCTTAATAAGTTAATGGCAGTTTGTATATCATTTTTCAATATGCTCAACCCAAGCTAGGGAGCATTATAGTCATCACAGCTTCTCAGTGCGGCTAACATTCAATTACCTCAAGCCAAGATCGAAACGACCGCTCAAACGACAGTCGGCGCATCTAACTGTTATGCTATGTGTGTGTGTGTAGTGGACGTACTCATATAACCATTGCAACTACTTTGATTAAGTTAATAAATATTCCGAAATATTAATTAATTGATGTTTGTTAGTAAAGTTTTGAAAGATTGAATTTATTTCCATTGTCCTTTCTTTTCCCTTCTTTTTATAAAACAAAATTTGACGAAATATTACCAGCCATTTCGAAAAGAAGTTGCGTTTCTATATTTATAATGAACAGTTAATTAGTCTATGAACTTATATATATATATATATATATATACACACACACACACATATATATATATATGTGTGTACATACATACATACATACATATATATGAAAACCAGGAAAGAATAAAAATGATTAACTTTTTAATTAAATAGTTGTATCTTAACGCGTTTTTTAAGCAGTTTGTTTATCCAAAAATGTTATTATTTTTTTTATTAAGCTTACAACGACTTTAGTAGCAATTTTTATATTATTAAAGCGAATTGGCACCTAAATAGTTCACACTGAAGAGACACTCAAGACCTTCTGTGTTTAGCCTCAGCACAACATTGATACAACACGATAGAGACCCAGACAAACGCGACAAGCATCGAAGTCCCACCCCTACACCGTTGAGATCCCGGGATATAAGAAAGCCTTTTACCATAATAGCTTCTTCTCCATAACTGCAGGACTTTGGAATTCTCTTCCGGTTTCCTGCTTCCTCAACTGTACTGACATGCAGAAGTTCAAGTGTAATGTGAACAGGCATCTTGCTGCTAAACTCCCTACATAGTACCCCTGCAACTCCCTGATAGTAGGCCCCTACATCAAAGTGGCAACGTGCCTTGTTTGGGGTGAAAATGTAATTTTAAAAAAATAAAACAAAGTGCCCAGTAATTTTACTATTTTCTTAATGGCATATATATCAAATAAGTCAGAATGATTTTTCAGATTTTTACAATATAATTGAATATGATTAAATGTGTACTCACGTTTGCGATTAATGCTAATCCACATTAATCCTTATTAATCTATTACATTACATTTGATAGATAAAGTATAAATTTCAATAATGCAGTCTGAACGGGAGAACACTTTAGAAGAATGATATTAAATAAAATTATCTTTTTAACTGAAAAAAATGCCAAAGAAACCGTATGAAATGCTTCGGGCTGCTTTTGAACCATTATGCATGAATCGAGCATCAATTTTAGAGTGGCATAAGAGATTCAAGGAAGGAAGGGAGTCTAAGGGATAATGGGAGGTGTGGGGGTAGTAAATAATTCAGAACATCAGAATTAATTGGCCGAATAAAGAATTTCATTGGCATGAACCGTTAGGTGTCTATAGAGACAAAAAGTGTAAAGTTTGATATCAGTGTAAGCACTGTACACACAATGTTTCACGAGAAATTGACGATGCAGAGATTTGCGCGAAGTTTGTTCTTAGGGTGTTTAGAGAAAATCAGAAAGAAAGACGTTGCCATCACAGCAGCTGATGGCCGAGATGATCAATGCAGACTCCTGAGTTCTTGATGACCTGGTTATCTGCGATGAAAACTAGATCTATTGCTATGTTCCAGAGTTCAAGAGACATTTTCCAGTGGAAGCATATTGTCTCTCTCAGATCTAAGAAGGCCGGCAAGATCATATGCACCCATGAACTTTTGATGACCTCTTTGATGACAGCACGTGCATGATCTACATGTACTGGGTTCCCACTGGACAGGCAGTTACAAGTCATATCATGTTTACGGTTTAAGGAGATTTAGGAAGAGATTCCGTAGGGAGGGGCGAGCTTTATTCAGATCAGGTCAGTGATATTTCCAGCAGGACAATGCACTAATCGACAACTCCATCCTTGTCACAGACTATTTGACCAAAATACGCATCAAAACAGTTCCTCACCCTCCTTATTGTTCAGACTTGTTCCCTGTGACTTTTGGTTATTCCCTAAGCACTATGAAAATTTTAGAAGTTGTCGTTTGGAGACAATTGGTGAGATGAAATAGGTTGTGAAAGAGAGTCGTGTACACGCTTACACAAGAAGACTTCCGTAGGGCCTTCGAGAAGTTGTTGGAACGGTACAATGCATTACAGTGGGAGATATTTCTTTGAAGGGGACTACAGTTTCATGTGGGTACTATCAATAAAAGTGCCCATACGAAAAAGTCTAGAAGCTTATTGAAGACACCTCGTACTTCGCTTGACTTTATCATAAAAAAGGTTTATACAAACATTCAAACAACTCAGTAGTTTCCGAAGTAATATTGTGGTGATTAAGACTTATTAAGTTTTTTAATTAATCCAGATAATGCATCGAACCGATACCATGATATTTACTTCGTTGCACTTTATCATAAGAAATGCTCATACAAAATTTCAGCCACATTAGTAGTTTCCGAGAAAAAGTGAGCCGGACGAACAAACCAACAAACGGACAAAGAGGAATGTAACTCCCCCCCACACACGCACACACACACACCCACACACACACACACACACACACACACACACACACACACACACACATATATATATATATATATATATATATATATATATATTCGCACTAATATAACTGCAGTTATGCATAATTCAGCTTCAAGACGCACCCACGGGGGTTCAAATATTTTCCCTAACCGTTTCTGGTCATAAATACAATAAACATCCAGCCCACCATGAGAAATCAAAGTAAGATAATGAAAAGCACAATAAAAAATAACAACTTTTAAAACAACATAAATCTAAAAAGCTAATGCCCTCAATTTTTACAAATGAATGTTGTGACATGATACACCCCCCGTTCCCCTGTCTAATTCTAAATAATGCATTTTTTTATATATATATAATTATTATCCTTCCCCTTCAAAAGTCTTAGACAAAATAAATACGATATTTTCATAGATTTACGAAAGTTGTTACCTTCATAGCACCTTCAGAGATACAGGATCTTTTCAGTTCTCTTCAATAGAAAATGTATACTTATATTCTAAAATAAATCACAGTCCATTCGACGTTATAGGTAAATTTGACGTATAATTACACTTTTAATCTATTTGAAGTTTTTGCACATTGTTTCTATAAGTAACACAGATAATGATATTTGCATATATATATATATATTAATACTAGTAGGGAGACCCCACAATAACCGGGATTGAATGATGATCAATGAATGTTTCACATTCCTATATTTTTGTGGTCATCGAAATCGGTGAAATCACCCATTTTTCAATTAAATCGACTGATCGCCTGCCATAGTTGGGGACCCATCGCGGTGTACCGAAAGGAAACTTGATATGTCTCCCCGCAATTACTTAGTTCGCAATACATTGTTGTCTAAATTGCACTGTAGAGAACCTACTGTTGATTTTACAAAATTATTTATATATTTAATAGCTTGCACAAAAGTTTAAAACACAACAGTCAACTATCATGCTTATATTGTGCGCTAAACTGAAACGTTAATTTCGAATAATCATATCAAAGAACCTACTGTTGATTTTATATGCTTGCTGCGTCTGTGGTGATAATGGCTTCGGTTTAAGGTTAAAATGACAAAGTCAAGTATTATGGTGCAATTGTGCTTTAAACAGAAACATTTATTTATAATACGGCCCCGTCATATCAAAGAGCCATCCTGTTTATTTTATATGTCGGGCATATTGTGTAGGAATAACACTTCTCAAATGCGCTTGTAATGTAAGGCTGTGTAATGTGCTAACTTTAGTCACAATCGGTTAAACGTATCCTATCACATTTCAGGGAGACTATGGTAGTTTATTGTTTAATGACACGAACAGGAAACCTGGGTGTTCGAATTCATTTTGCTCCACAAAAATCCCGTTCACTTGGGCTGTTGCCACCTTTAACGTGGTCCCTCCTATAAGTACCTAATCTCTTTTGTGAAAAAAATACTGATGTGAAAAATATAGGGGAAACCAATGAGGACAATAGAATTTTCCCATTCATACGCTGATGATTATCACCTTCACATATGTGTTTACGTACGTTGTTGCCTTTTAACCCTACGTTCTCAGCTATAAAACAAATTTCTGATTGTGCGTACGATGTTATTTGTAATACATATTTATGTTCGTACGTAAATTATTACCTTTCACACACGTGTATTGTTTGTGTGCACGTTATAATCTTTGGAATATAATTATGTTTGTGCATACGTTATGACATTTCACACACACTTATGATGATGCATAACTTATCACCTTTCATACACATTTATGATGATGCATAACTTATCATCTTTCACACACATTTATGATGATGCATAACGTATCACCTTTCATACACACTTATGATGATGCATAACTTATCATCCTTCACACACATTTATGATGATGCATAACGTATCACCTTTCACACACACTTATGATGATGCATAACGTATCACCTTTCATACACACTTATGATGATGCATAACTTACCCTCTTTCACACACATTTATGATGATGCATAACTTATCATCTTTAGTACACATTTATGATGACGCATAATTTATCATCTTTCACACACATTTATGATAATGCATAACTTATCACCTTTCACACACATTTATGATGATGCATTATTACAACCTTTCATACACATTTATGATGATGCATAACTTATCACCTTTCACACACACTTATGATGATGCATAACTTATAACCTTTCATACACATTTATGATGATGCATAACTTATCATCTTTCATACACATTTATGATGATGCATTATTATAACCTTTCATACACATTTATGATGATGCATAACTTATCACCTTTCACACACATTTATGATGATGCATAACTTATCATCTTTCATACACATTTATGATGATGCATGAATTATCACCTTTCATACACATTTATGACGATGCATAACTTATCACATTTCACACACATTAATGATGATGCAAAACTTATCATCTTTCATATACACTTATGATGATGCATAACTTATAACCTTTCATACACATTTATGATGATGCATAACTTATCACCTTTCACACACATTTATGACGATGCATAACTTATCACCTTTCATACACATTTATGTAGATGCATAACTTATCACCTTTCATACACATTTATGATGATGCATAACTTATCATCTTTCATACACATTTTTGATGATGCATAACTTATCATCTTTCATACACATTTATGATAATGCATAACTTATCACCTTTCATACACACTTATGATGATGCATAACTTACCACTTTTCACACACACTTATGATGATGCATAACTTATCACCTTTCATACACATTTATGATGATGCATAACTTATAACCTTTCACACACATTTATGACGATGCATAACTTATCACCTTTCAAACACATTTATGACGATGCATAACTTATCACCTTTCATACACATTTATGATGATGCATAACTTATCACCTTTCATACACATTTATGATGATGCATTATTATCACCTTTGACACATATGTATGATGATGCATAACTTATCACCTTTCACACACATTTATGATGATGCATAACTTATCACCTTTTTACACACATTTATGATGATGCAAAACTTATTACCTTTCACACACATTTATGATGATGCATAACTTATCACCTTTCACACACATGTATGATGATGCATAACTTATCACCTTTCAAACACATTTATGACGATCCATAACTTATCACCTTTCATACACATTTATGATGATGCAAAACTTATTATCTTTCACACACATTTATGATGATGCATAACTTATCACCTTTCATAACACATTTATGATGATGCATAACTTACCACCTTTGATACACATTTATGATGATGCATAACTTATCACCTTTCGTACACATTTATGATGATGTATAACTTATCACTTTTCACACACACTTATGATGATGCATAACTTATCACCTTTCATACACACTTATGATGATGCATAACGTATCACCTTTCACACAAACTTATGATGATGCATAACTTATAACCTTTCATACAAATTTATGATGATGCATAACTTATAATCTTTCACACACATTTATGATGATGCATAACTTATCACCTTTCATACACATTTATGATGATGCATAACTTATCATCTTTCATACACATTTATGATGATGCATTATGATCACCTTTAATACAAATTTATGATGATGCATAACTTATCACTTTTCACACACACATATGATGATGCATAACTTATCACCTTTAACACACACTTATGATGATGCATAACTTATCACCTTTCATACACACTTATGATGATGCATAACTGATCACCTTTCATACACACTTATGATGATGCATAACTTATCACTTTCATACACATTTATGACGATGCATAACTTATCACCTTTCATACACATTTATGATGATGCATAACTCATAACCTTTCATACACACTTATGATGATGCATAGCTTATCACTTTCATACACACTTATGATGATGCATAACTAATCACCTTTCATACACACTTATGACGATGCATAGCTTATCACTTTCATACACACTTATGACGATGCATAACTTATCACCTTTCATACACACTTATGATGATGCATAACCTCTCACCTTTCATACACACTTATAATGATGCATAACTTATCACCTATCAAACACATTTATGATGATGCATAACTTATCACCTTTCACACACACTTATGATGATGCATAACTTATCACCTTTGACACACATTTATGATGATGCATAACTTATCACCTTTCACACACATTTATGATGATGCATAGCATATCACGTTTCACACACATTTATGATGATGCATAACTTATCATCTTTCATACAAACTTATGATGATGCATAACTTATCACCTTTCACACACACTTATGATGATGCATAACTAATCACCTTTCACACACATTTATAATCATGCATAACTAATCACCTTTCATACACATTTATGATGATGCATAACTAATCACCTTTCACACACACTTATGATGATGCATAACTTATCACCATTCACACACATTTATGATGATGCATAACTTATCACCTTTCACACACACTTATGATGATGCATAACTAATCACCTTTCAAACACATTTATGATGATGCATAACTTATCACCTTTCACACACATTTATGATGATGCATAACTTATCACCTTTTACACACACTTATGATGATGCATAACTAATCACCTTTCACACACACTTATGATGATGCATGACTAATCACCTTTCATACACATTTATGATGATGCATAACTGATCACCTTTCATACACACTTATGATGATGCATAACTTATCACCTTTCACACAAATTTATGATGATGCATAACTGATCACCTTTCACACACACTTATGATGATGCATTTTCATACACACTTATGATGATGCATAACTTATCACCTTTCACACAAATTTATGATGATGCATAACTGATCACCTTTCACACACACTTATGATGATGCATAACTAATCACCTTTCAAACACATTTATGATGATGCATTTTCATACACACTTATGATGATGCATAACTTATACCTTTCCACACAAATTTATGATGATGCATAACTGATCACCTTTCACACACACTTATGATGATGCATAACTAATCACCTTTCATACACATTTATGATGATGCATACCTTATCACCTTTCATACACATTTATGATGATGCATAACTAATCACCTTTCACACACATTTATGATGATGCATAACTCATAACCTTTCATACACACTTATGATGATGCATATCTTATCACTATCATACACACTTATGATGGTGCATAACTTATCACCTTTCATACACACTTATGATGATGCATAACTAATCACCTTTAATACACACTTATGATGATGCATAGCTTATCACTTCTATACTCACTTATGACGATGCATAACTTATCACCTTTCATACACACTTATGATGATGCATAACCTCTAACCTTTGACACACACTTATGATGATGCATAACTTATCACCTTTCATACACATTTATGATGATGCATAACTTATCATCTTTCACACACATTTATGATGATGCATAACGTATCACCTTTCATACACACTTATGATGATGCATAACTTATCATCCTTCACACACATTTATGATGATGCATAACGTATCACCTTTCACACACACTTATGATGATGCATAACGTATCACCTTTCATACACACTTATGATGATGCATAACTTACCCTCTTTCACACACATTTATGATGATGCATAACTTATCATCTTTAGTACACATTTATGATGACGCATAATTTATCATCTTTCACACACATTTATGATAATGCATAACTTATCACCTTTCACACACATTTATGATGATGAATTATTACAACCTTTCATACACATTTATGATGATGCATAACTTATCACCTTTCACACACACTTATGATGATGCATAACTTATAACCTTTCATACACATTTATGATGATGCATAACTTATCATCTTTCATACACATTTATGATGATGCATTATTATAACCTTTCATACACATTTATGATGATGCATAACTTATCACCTTTCACACACATTTATGATGATGCATAACTTATCATCTTTCATACACATTTATGATGATGCATGAATTATCACCTTTCATACACATTTATGACGATGCATAACTTATCACATTTCACACACATTAATGATGATGCAAAACTTATCATCTTTCATATACACTTATGATGATGCATAACTTATAACCTTTCATACACATTTATGATGATGCATAACTTATCACCTTTCACACACATTTATGACGATGCATAACTTATCACCTTTCATACACATTTATGTAGATGCATAACTTATCACCTTTCATACACATTTATGATGATGCATAACTTATCATCTTTCATACACATTTTTGATGATGCATAACTTATCATCTTTCATACACATTTATGATAATGCATAACTTATCACCTTTCATACACACTTATGATGATGCATAACTTACCACTTTTCACACACACTTATGATGATGCATAACTTATCACCTTTCATACACATTTATGATGATGCATAACTTATAACCTTTCACACACATTTATGACGATGCATAACTTATCACCTTTCAAACACATTTATGACGATGCATAACTTATCACCTTTCATACACATTTATGATGATGCATAACTTATCACCTTTCATACACATTTATGATGATGCATTATTATCACCTTTGACACATATGTATGATGATGCATAACTTATCACCTTTCACACACATTTATGATGATGCATAACTTATCACCTTTTTACACACATTTATGATGATGCAAAACTTATTACCTTTCACACACATTTATGATGATGCATAACTTATCACCTTTCACACACATGTATGATGATGCATAACTTATCACCTTTCAAACACATTTATGACGATCCATAACTTATCACCTTTCATACACATTTATGATGATGCAAAACTTATTATCTTTCACACACATTTATGATGATGCATAACTTATCACCTTTCATAACACATTTATGATGATGCATAACTTACCACCTTTGATACACATTTATGATGATGCATAACTTATCACCTTTCGTACACATTTATGATGATGTATAACTTATCACTTTTCACACACACTTATGATGATGCATAACTTATCACCTTTCATACACACTTATGATGATGCATAACGTATCACCTTTCACACAAACTTATGATGATGCATAACTTATCACCTTTCATACAAATTTATGATGATGCATAACTTATCATCTTTCACACACATTTATGATGATGCATAACTTATCACCTTTCATACACATTTATGATGATGCATAACTTATCATCTTTCATACACATTTATGATGATGCATTATGATCACCTTTAATACAAATTTATGATGATGCATAACTTATCACTTTTCACACACACATATGATGATGCATAACTTATCACCTTTAACACACACTTATGATGATGCACAACTTATAACCTTTCATACACACTTATGATGATGCATAACTGATCACCTTTCATACACACTTATGATGATGCATAACTTATCACTTTCATACACATTTATGACGATGCATAACTTATCACCTTTCATACACATTTATGATGATGCATAACTCATAACCTTTCATACACACTTATGATGATGCATAGCTTATCACTTTCATACACACTTATGATGATGCATAACTAATCACCTTTCATACACACTTATGACGATGCATAGCTTATCACTTTCATACACACTTATGACGATGCATAACTTATCACCTTTCATACACACTTATGATGATGCATAACCTCTCACCTTTCATACACACTTATAATGATGCATAACTTATCACCTATCAAACACATTTATGATGATGCATAACTTATCACCTTTCACACACACTTATGATGATGCATAACTTATCACCTTTGACACACATTTATGATGATGCATAACTTATCACCTTTCACACACATTTATGATGATGCATAGCATATCACGTTTCACACACATTTATGATGATGCATAACTTATCATCTTTCATACAAACTTATGATGATGCATAACTTATCACCTTTCACACACACTTATGATGATGCATAACTAATCACCTTTCACACACATTTATAATCATGCATAACTAATCACCTTTCATACACATTTATGATGATGCATAACTAATCACCTTTCACACACACTTATGATGATGCATAACTTATCACCATTCACACACATTTATGATGATGCATAACTTATCACCTTTCACACACACTTATGATGATGCATAACTAATCACCTTTCACACACATTTATGATGATGCATAACTTATCACCTTTCACACACATTTATGATGATGCATAACTTATCACCTTTTACACACACTTATGATGATGCATAACTAATCACCTTTCACACACACTTATGATGATGCATGACTAATCACCTTTCATACACATTTATGATGATGCATAACTGATCACCTTTCATACACACTTATGATGATGCATAACTTATCACCTTTCACACAAATTTATGATGATGCATAACTGATCACCTTTCACACACACTTATGATGATGCATTTTCATACACACTTATGATGATGCATAACTTATCACCTTTCACACAAATTTATGATGATGCATAACTGATCACCTTTCACACACACTTATGATGATGCATAACTAATCACCTTTCAAACACATTTATGATGATGCATTTTCATACACACTTATGATGATGCATAACTTATACCTTTCCACACAAATTTATGATGATGCATAACTGATCACCTTTCACACACACTTATGATGATGCATAACTAATCACCTTTCATACACATTTATGATGATGCATACCTTATCACCTTTCATACACATTTATGATGATGCATAACTAATCACCTTTCACACACATTTATGATGATGCATAACTCATAACCTTTCATACACACTTATGATGATGCATATCTTATCACTATCATACACACTTATGATGGTGCATAACTTATCACCTTTCATACACACTTATGATGATGCATAACTAATCACCTTTAATACACACGTATGATGATGCATAGCTTATCACTTCTATACTCACTTATGACGATGCATAACTTATCACCTTTCATACACACTTATGATGATGCATAACCTCTAACCTTTCACACACACTTATGATGATGCATAACTTATCACCTTTCATACACATTTATGATGATGCATAACTTATCATCTTTCACACACATTTATGATGATGCATAACGTATCACCTTTCATACACACTTATGATGATGCATAACTTATCATCCTTCATACACATTTATGATGATGCATAACGTATCACCTTTCACACACACTTATGATGATGCATAACGTATCACCTTTCATACACACTTATGATGATGCATAACTTACCCTCTTTCACACACATTTATGATGATGCATAACTTATCATCTTTAGTACACATTTATGATGACGCATAATTTATCATCTTTCACACACATTTATGATAATGCATAACTTATCACCTTTCACACACATTTATGATGATGCATTATTACAACCTTTCATAAACATTTATGATGATGCATAACTTATCACCTTTCACACACACTTATGATGATGCATAACTTATAACCTTTCATACACATTTATGATGATGCATAACTTATCATCTTTCATACACATTTATGATGATGCATTATTATAACCTTTCATACACATTTATGATGATGCATAACTTATCACCTTTCACACACATTTATGATGATGCATAACTTATCATCTTTCATACACATTTATGATGATGCATGAATTATCACCTTTCATACACATTTATGACGATGCATAACTTATCACATTTCACACACATTAATGATGATGCAAAACTTATCATCTTTCATATACACTTATGATGATGCATAACTTATAACCTTTCATACACATTTATGATGATGCATAACTTATCACCTTTCACACACATTTATGACGATGCATAACTTATCACCTTTCATACACATTTATGTAGATGCATAACTTATCACCTTTCATACACATTTATGATGATGCATAACTTATCATCTTTCACACACATTTATGATGATGCATAACTTATCATCTTTCATACACATTTATGATAATGCATAACTTATCACCTTTCATACACACTTATGATGATGCATAACTTACCACTTTTCACACACACTTATGATGATGCATAACTTATCACCTTTCATACACATTTATGATGATGCATACCTTATAACCTTTCACACACATTTATGACGATGCATAACTTATCACCTTTCAAACACATTTATGACGATGCATAACTTATCACCTTTCATACACATTTATGATGATGCATAACTAATCACCTTTCATACACATTTATGATGATGCATTATTATCACCTTTGACACATATGTATGATGATGCATAACTTATCACCTTTCACACACATTTATGATGATGCATAACTTATCACCTTTTTACACACATTTATGATGATGCAAAACTTATTACCTTTCACACACATTTATGATGATGCATAACTTATCACCTTTCACACACATGTATGATGATGCATAACTTATCACCTTTCAAACACATTTATGACGATCCATAACTTATCACCTTTCATACACATTTATGATGATGCAAAACTTATTATCTTTCACACACATTTATGATGATGCATAACTTATCACCTTTCATAACACATTTATGATGATGCATAACTTACCACCTTTGATACACATTTATGATGATGCATAACTTATCACCTTTCGTACACATTTATGATGATGTATAACTTATCACTTTTCACACACACTTATGATGATGCATAACTTATCACCTTTCATACACACTTATGATGATGCATAACGTATCACCTTTCACACAAACTTATGATGATGCATAACTTATCACCTTTCATACAAATTTATGATGATGCATAACTTATCATCTTTCACACACATTTATGATGATGCATAACTTATCACCTTTCATACACATTTATGATGATGCATAACTTATCATCTTTCATACACATTTATGATGATGCATTATGATCACCTTTAATACAAATTTATGATGATGCATAACTTATCACTTTTCACACACACTTATGATGATGCATACCTTATCACCTTTAACACACACTTATGATGATGCATAACTTATCACCTTTCATACACACTTATGATGATGCATAACTGATCACCTTTCATACACATTTATGATGATGCATAACTTATCACTTTCATACACATTTATGACGATGCATAACTTATCACCTTTCATACACATTTATGATGATGCATAACTCATAACCTTTCATACACACTTATGATGATGCATAGCTTATCACTTTCATACACACTTATGATGATGCATAACCAATCACCTTTCATACACACTTATGACGATGCATAGCTTATCACTTTCATACACACTTATGACGATGCATAACTTATCACCTTTCATACACACTTATGATGATGCATAACTTATCACCTATCAAACACATTTATGATGATGCATAACTTATCACCTTTCACACACACTTATGATGATGCATAACTTATCACCTTTGACACACATTTATGATGATGCATAACTTATCATCTTTCACACACATTTATGATGATGCATAGCATATCACCTTTCACACACATTTATGATGATGCATAACTTATCATCTTTCATACAAACTTATGATGATGCATAACTTATCACCTTTCACACACACTTATGATGATGCATAACTAATCACCTTTCACACACATTTATAATCATGCATAACTAATCACCTTTCATACACATTTATGATGATGCATAACTAATCACCTTTCACACACACTTATGATGATGCATAACTTATCACCATTCACACACATTTATGATGATGCATAACTTATCACCTTTCACACACACTTATGATGATGCATAACTAATCACCTTTCACACACATTTATGACGATGCATAACTTATCACCTTTCACACACATTTATGATGATGCATAACTTATCACCTTTTACACACACTTATGATGATGCATAACTTATCACCTTTCACACACACTTATGATGATGCATGACTAATCACCTTTCATACACATTTATGATGATGCATAACTGATCACCTTTCATACACACTTATGATGATGCATAACTTATCACCTTTCACACAAATTTATGATGATGCATACCTGATCACCTTTCACACACACTTATGATGATGCATTTTCATACACACTTATGATGATGCATAACTTATCACCTTTCACACAAATTTATGATGATGCATAACTGATCACCTTTCACACACACTTATGATGATGCATAACTAATCACCTTTCAAACACATTTATGATGATGAATTTTCATACACACTTATGATGATGCATAACTTATCACTTTTCACACAAATTTATGATGATGCATAACTGATCACCTTTCACACACACTTATGATGATGCATAACTAATCACCTTTCATACACATTTATGATGATGCATACCTTATCACCTTTCATACACATTTATGATGATGCATAACTAATCACCTTTCACACACATTTATGATGATGCATAACTCATAACCTTTCATACACACTTATGATGATGCATATCTTATCACTATCATACACACTTATGATGGTGCATAACTTATCACCTTTCATACACACTTATGATGATGCATAACTAATCACCTTTAATACACACTTATGATGATGCATAGCTTATCACTTCTATACTCACTTATGACGATGCATAACTTATCACCTTTCATACACACTTATGATGATGCATAACCTCTAACCTTTCACACACACTTATGATGATGCATAACTTATCACCTTTCACACACATTTATGATGATGCATAACTTATCAACTTTCACACACACTTATGATGATGCATAATTAATCACCTTTCATACACATTTATGATGATGCATAACTGATCACCTTTCATACACATTTATGATGATGCATAACTTATCACCTTTCACACAAATTTATGATGATGCATAACTGATCACCTTTCATACACATTTATGATGATGCATTTTCATACACACTTATGATGATGCATAACTTATCACCTTTCACACACACTTATGATTATGCATAGCTTATCACTTTCATACACATTGATGATGTTGCATAACTTATCACCTTTCATACACATTTATGATAATGGATAATTATCACGTTTCATACACACTTATGATGATGCATAATTTATCACCTTTCATATACATTTATGATGAGTCATAACTTATCACCTTTCATACACATTTATGATTATGCATAACTTATCACCTTTCATACACATTTATAATGATGCATAACTTATCAGCTTTCATACATATTTATGCTGATGCATAACTTATCACCTTTCATACATATTTATGATAATGCATTTCATGCACACTTATGATTATGCATAACTTATCGCCTTTCATACACACTTATGATGATGCATAGCTTATCACCTTTCACACCCACTTATGATGTTGCATAACTTATCACCTTTAATACACTTATGATGATGACTAACTGATCACATTTCCTACACACTTATGATGGTGCAGAGCTTATCACCTTTCACATCCACTTATGATGATACATAACTTATCACCATTTATACACACTTATGATGATGCATAGCTTATCACTTTCATACACACTTATGACGATGCATAACTTATCACCTTTCATACACACTTATGATGATGCATAACTTATCACCTTTCATACACACTTATGACGATGCATAACTTATCACCTTTCACACACACTTATGACGAGTCATAACTTTTCACCTTTCACACACACTTATGATGATGCATAACTTATCAACTTTCGCACACACACTTATGATGATGCATAACTGATCACCTTTCACACACACTTATGATGATGCATGACCTATCACCTTTCACACACACTTATTATGATGCATAACTTATCACCTTTCATACACACTTATGACGATGCATAACTTATCACCTTTAACACACATTTATTATGATGCATAACTTATCACCTTTCATACACACTTATGATGATGCATAACTTATCATCTTTCACACACACTTATTATGATGCATAACTTATCACCTTTCATACACACTTATGACGATGCATAACTTATAACCTTGCACACACACTTATGACGATGCATAACTTATCACCTTTCATACACACTTATGATGATGCATAATTTATCACCTTTTACACACACTTATGATGATGCATAACTTATCACCTTTCACACACACTTATGATGATGCATAACGTATCACCTTTCACACACACACACTTATGATGATGCATAACTTATCACCTTTCACACCCACTTATGATGATGCATAACTCAAAACCTTTCACACACACTTCTGATGATGAATAACTAATCACCTTTCATACACACTTATG
>NC_136511.1:80039193-80329193 GCF_053919585.1 Euprymna scolopes | reverse complement strand
GGCATAATGTGGATACTGTAGGCTTAATTTAATTTAATTTAATTATATGCAAAGAATGTTGAAATGAATGTGGAGTCCATTCGTGAAATTTGAGATTCCCCCGGGATTATAAAATTTACCAGTAAGCATTACATAGAGGTCAAGTGATAAATATTCTTAAAAAATCCAGTTTTTTTTTAGTACTTTGAGTAATGTTTTCTTTTCGAAGTAAATAATAACAACAAAACTTCCGATATGAAAATTAAACTATTGCAGATTTACAGTGAATCTAACTGACAGTCATTTAAAATAAATTAAGTAAAATTTCCTGGATTCAATATCTTTTTAAAAGCTCTTAAGTTAAAGGATTAACTGTAAGTTCCTTTCTAGAATCATGTAATAGATACTGAATACAAGAATAGAATAGAGATTTTATATGTAAAACACAGTAGCACTGCATCCTTTAAATTTCGTAAAGTTATATAAAAGTGATGAAAATTGGTTCTGTACGGTGACTATATTTAACCGTTATACGGTGCGAGCAAAAAGAAAGTCCGCACTTGTAATTTTTTCAAAAACTTTAAGCAAAATTTAATGTAACTGTTTAAATGACCTATATCTCATTTGATCCGCCTTTTATTCCTCTATAATTTTACCTGTTTATATTTGACTTTTAATTGAAATAGTCTAGTGTTCACGTCGATTTAAAAAAATAAATTCAAATTGAGGATGTAAAAAGAAAGTCCGCAGCAACAAATTCGCTTAAAACAAGCTGAAATTATCGCCCCTAAATCAGTTTAAAATATCCATCAATAGGTTACAAAGCATCTCTAATCGTAATTGTTGTTGTTCCAGGTTATACAATGTAACATTTAGTCCATATGCCACGACTTTCTCTCAGTGATCGTCAATAGCTCATTAATCTCACCTTTCTGGTTTATCCAATCAAGAAAGTGACCGCAGATTGAAATGTAATGAGAAAACGGTACGAAATAATGTGCAAAAGTACCCAAACATCGGCAGTGTTCGTGGTGCCCCTAAATCTGGTCGTACTAGAGCTACTTCTAACAGGGAAGACAATGCTATCAAGATCCGCAGCCTAAAAACTGATTTGAAACGTCTCCCCTAATCCAACAACAGTGCAATCTTGTTAAAAAAGTACTCTCTTTCTACTATCAAGAGAAGACAAAAGGAATTTAATTTGCGAGGGTATGTTGCAAGACGCAAGCCAATGATTTCTGTAAAGAACAGAAAGCGCCGTCCGAACGTTGTCAGATGCAATGAAGATCATGACTCTTCATATTGGTCAAAAAAGCTTTTTAGTGACGAAAGCAAGCTCAATAGACTAGGCAGTGATGGTAGGCAGTACGTCCGTCGGAGGAAAGACAAAGAATTTAATCCTAGGTGCTCTGTTTCAACGCTGCAAGATGGTGGAGGTTCAGTTTTGGTGTGAGGCATTATTAGTATCAATGGCCCAGGGCCTGTAGTTCGCTTGCAAGGTCGAATTAATCCGACCAAGTACATTAATATGTTGACTGAACATTTTCTACCCTATTTTGGTTGGCATTCGGATGATAATCTCATCTTCATGCAGAATAATGCTTCCATTCACACAGCTGACAATGTCAAGAGGTTCCTGGAAAAACATGATATTCCGTGTTTGGATTGGCCTGCACAATCTCCAGACCACAATCCTATCGAAAACGTATGGCATTACATCAAGCAACAGCTACGCAATTATAAAATTTCAAATTTGGAAGAACTTTGGAAAAAAATATAAAGAAAAGCGAGATGCTCTTTCCCCGGAGTATTGCTGCAGTCTAATTCAAGATATTCCCAAAAGATTACAGGCTGTCAAATTTCAGAAGGGCTATGCTACTAAGTATTAACTAGTTCATTGTGTTCCTGTTGTATTTGTGTTGCATTAATTTCCTAAAGTTACTTTTAAATAACAATTCCCATTGTGCGGACTTTCTTTTTGCCCCCCTCAATTTGACGTTATTTTTTGATGTACGTGAACACTAGAATATTTCAATTAAAAGTCAAATATAGAGAGGTTAAATTACAGAATAATAGAAACACATCTTAAATGTGCGTGTATTTTCTCATACGTAAAAATACACTTGTGAAGGAATGATCTAGGGATTTCAGTCTTACTGGAAGTTTAAATCAATTAATATTCATTATTTTATCGTTACTACAAGCAGAATGAAATAAAATAGACAATTAGATGGATTGATTTTGGCATCGAAAAAAAGGCTCAAATTTAGCCGATTTCGATAAAGATTCCGATACCTCAAAAATCTCCGATTTTTCCGATTCGTGATTCGGATCAATCCTCCCAACACTAATATATATATATATATATATATATATATATATATATATATATATATATATATATATATATATATACACTAGCTGGCAGCATGGCGTTTCCCAGTCGTACAATACAGTTAATCATGATATTTTAATTTATGCAGATTGCGTATAATTATTATAGAATCAATTCTCTGTTACGAGGAACAATTTGCCCGGTGGACTAATTCGCAAAAATAAATAAATAAATAAATAAATAAATAAATGATGATGATGATGATGATGATAATAATAATAATAATAATAATAATAATAATAAGAAGAAGAAAATTGGAAAGGAATACCTCAGGAGAACAAGAAATCTCCTGGAAACGAAATTATAAAGCAGAAGCTTAATAAAAGGTATAAATACATGGGCAGTATCACTAGTAAGATACTCTGGACCGTTTATAGGGTGGACAAAAAAAGAACTGAGACAACTAGACCAGAAAACCAGGAAACTCATGGCCATGCATAATGCACTACACCCAAAGGACGATATTGACAGGCTCTATAAGAAAAGGAAATACGGCGGGAGAGGACTGATCTGTATAGAAGACTGTGTGAATGGCAAGATAAAGAACTAGAGAAATACATAATGCAAAACACTGAAAGGTAATTATGGCAGTGAGAGACACTGAAAAAAAAACAACAAAACAGAAAACAGACAGACAAACTACTAAAGGAGAAAAGAGAAATAGGAAGATAAACACGGAAGATTCATAAGAATGACAAAAGATGAGAATAACGAAAACACCTGGGCATGGATGCGAAAAGGACATATAAACCGAGAAACTGAATCTCTAATAACTGCAGCACAAGATAACTCGATAAGAACCAACCATATCAAAGCAAGGACCGAAAAAAAAAACAAAAGAAAACAGCAAATGCAGACTATGTGGACAGAGAGACGAAACGATAAGCCATATAGTAAGTGAATGCAGCAAACTGGCCCAAAAGGAATACAAGAACAGGCATGACCAAGTGGGAAGGGCAGTGCACTGGGAATTGGGCAAACTACTGTATGTTGAGCGTACAAATAGTACAAGCATAAACCCACAGGAGCGAGAGACAAGCAGCAGATGCACCAGCCCAGATGTGACAACAGTACTCCATACATGGGCGAATGGTTGCCTTATAGAGGTATAGGATACTGTCAGGCGTAAGTAGTTTTCTAGCACGGTAGAGGGAGCCAACCTTCCTTGCAGCAGCCTTGGCAATGATCTCAATGTATCTATTCCAGTTCATATTCCATGTAAACGTTAGGCCGAGGAGTTTAAAAGAAGTACTTTCAGGCAATGTGCTCTTGGCCATTGCTATTGGTGGTAGAGAAGTTTTTTTGTAGTTATTGAAGGAAACAAGCTTAGTTTTAGCAGCATTGAATGTGACCAACCATTTTTGTCCCCATTCCATTACGGACTGGAGGTCATCCCCATAGTGTTTCTGCCATTTCCTTGGATATGTGTTCATTTGTTTTCCCCTCATATCTGTTATAGAGAGTGGTGTCATCGGCAAATATACCCATCTCCGAAACAATATTATCAGGGAGGTAATTTATGAATATCAGGAATAATAGAGGTCCAAGGATAGACCCCTGAGGTATTCTCGGATTTATGTCATATTGTTTGGATGTACGACCGTCGAGGACAACTTTGATTTTTTTATTACTTAAGAAGGATTTAATTACATTATGAATTCTTCCAGTGATTCCATATGATCTAATTTTCCTTAGAAGACCATCGTGCCATACCCTGTCAAAAGCCTTAGATATATCAAGGGCTACCGCTCTACCCTCCCCTGTTTTATCCAATGAACGGTATATACGTTCAGAAACTACAGTTAAGATATCTGCTATTGAACGGGCTTGCCTGAATCCATATTGTTTGTCAGTCAGGAGTTTAGCAGCTGTTAGGTGCTGGACTAGGGCTTGATTAACTAAGGACTCAAATATTTTGGCGAAAAGCGGGAGGAGGCTAATGGGACGATAATTTAGTGGGTCAGTTCTTTCACCAGAATTCTTTAAGACTGGTACCACAGAGGCGGTTTTCCAGCAGTCGGGAAAACAAGATTCGTTAAGGCATTTATTATAAAGTTTGGAGAGAACTGGAGCAACCTCGGCAGAGCATTTTTTAATAGCACAGTCGGGATGAGATCTGGTCCACATGCTTTTGGGGTATCTAGGTTTTTTATAATAGCATGTACCTGAGAAGAGGTGATTTTCAAATCGTCTAGTGTGGCGTCTGTTCGCAGAGGAAAATCAGGGAGTGAGTGGTGTACCGAGTTCAGTGTGGAGTTTGAGGCAAACCGACTGGCAAGCAGATTAGCCTTGTCAGTTGTCGTGCAAGCAACCTCATGATTGTTTGATAGTGGGGGAATAGTTGACTGTCCATTATTTACTACGCTGTTGTAGATTTTCCAAAAATCCCGGGTTCCTAATTTCTGTGCTTCGATGCGTTTTCTGGTGGTTTCAGAGTAATCTGTCTTAGCTGTCTCTATCACTCTCTTACAATTATTTCTAACTTCTATAAACTTCTGTTTATTTGAGCTGGACTTATGTCGGTTGAATCTGCGGAACGCATGCTGACTTTGACAAATAGCAGTTGCACAAGCAGAAGTAAACCATTGGGGAGAGTGGGGCTTGCTATAGAATTTCCGTGCGGGAACATGTGCTTCAATAGAAGTTTTGAACCATTCAGTGGTCTCATTTGCACACTGTTCTGCTGGAAGAGTAAAGATATTTTGCCATGGGGCATCTCTGATGAGCTCCCTGATGGCTTCCCAATCAGCCTTTTTGTAATACCTCATTGTTTTGAGTAGTGGGTCTTCAGTTTTAGGGCGAGAATTTAGGCTGATTTCTACCATTATCACAGCGTGGTCAGCATTCCCGAGTGGGCTGTGGGCATTTGCTGTACAGTCATTGGGAACCGTTGTCAGAAAGAGATCTAGAAGTGAGGCATGTTGATCTTGCTGGTCTGGTAAACGTGTCGGAAATGTAACCAACTGAGATAGGGAATGGGATATAGAGAAGCTATGTGTTGCGCTACCAGCTACGTCTATGTGATTAGAGAATCCTAGCCAGTTACTGTGGTGGACATTGAAGTCACCAAATACATGTATTTGTGCGCTAGTATCGAGGGAGAGTGCTATATCTATGCTGTCTGAGACTTTGTTTATTAGGGTACAGTCTTGGTTTGAGGGAGAGCGGAGAGAAAATACAAGTAGCTAATATTGTGTTGCATATTTAGTCTGAAGCACATAAAGGCCTAGTCCTCTGATTCTAGTTTTATTTCTCTAATAATAACACTAACTAAATGATGACTTTGTTGGCACGTGCACATTACTGCTGTCTCTTACTGACACGTGTTTGACGTACTCTTCTTCGTTTCTTCGTGTCCGTTTCGGGTTCTCTTTCTAACTCTTTTGTATTTTTCTTTTTTCCCTTATGTTTTCCCCTAACAAATAATCTTATCCTTCCTTTTTAATTCATGTTAATTTCTTTTCTTCTTAATTACAATTCTAACAGCATATAATCTATATTTCTTTCCCCATCACTTTTATGTTATTTTCTCTTTCTTTCCCTTTTCTTTTTCTTCCCTTAAACTCCTCCTGCTACTCTTGTTTTTGTTTTATGCTCATTTGTAATTTAAAAGTATCAGTCTTCAAATTTATATTAGCTTAGATAGTTTGATGAGATCGGCAGGATAATTTTATTATCCTGTCGATTGAAACAACTTGTAATGATTTAAGCAAAATCCCCGAAGTTGAAAGGGATAAACACACACACACACACACACACACACACACACACACACACACACATATATATATATATATTTATATATATATATATATATATATAACCAACTTGGATTTTGGATTTTTGGATTTTACCGTTATTGGATATTTTACCTTCACCAGACTATCCATTCACGTGAAATCACCTTTTTCTTCACCATATTTCTTCCCTCTGCTTCACTATTTGTTACCAAGTAAGATCTATGACTTACTTGTAGTTTCACCGAATACTTTTGCAAGCAAAATCCGATCTCGCATTTTGCTAAATCCTACTCTCTGATGAGAAGGAAAGTATTTCTTCGAAACTCCGCGGATTAAGAACTATCAGCTTATTTTGTGCTTTCTTTTTAAAATTAAATGTTTTTAACTCTTTTTCGAAGTGTTTTTTAACATGTTATATTAACTACTTGCTCTGATATATATATATATATATATATATATATATATATATATATATATATATATATATATATATAGTACGTTCTAGCCATTTTAAAACGGGAAAATTTTAGAACACGTTGACTTAGAATTAGTAATTTATGTTTAAATTTGTGTTGATTTTTTTCAGTAAATACTTATCCTGTTAAGGACTTAATTCTTAACTGTACATCAAGCGAATATCATAATCCATAGGTTGTTGCGCCTTACCTGAAAAAGTCTATACAAAATTTCGGCAAGATCAGCCCAGTAATTCTGTGCGCAGTGGATAAACGTAACCATATTTTCCTAGCTCTTACATAAATCAGCAACAAATATTCACCAGCATTCGCATATGCTTCCTGGATTATCCATACTCTTTACTTAAAAATAAAAGAAGGTAATCATTGGGAAGATGATCTCATTGCCACAAAGCATATACTTATATCAACTCTAAAAATGGAATCTTCGTGAGTATAATATCATAACGAAAGAACATATACTACACTACCTCCATTTACAATGACCCCATGACAACAAAACAGATACTACAATTACAGCTAAGAAGTAATAAAAGCTTGGAGGATACAATTATGGCCATAGGATGCTACAATGCTTCATGATAAGATTGGAAGGCATGAGATGATTGTATACTGACAGCAGAAACAGCTCTAACCGAAATATACATGCGACTGTGAACCGTTTGTGAATTTAATATTCCTATGACAATTCCTCTTCCAGAGGAACCTAGTTCCACTACTCCAGGGTAAATGCTTATCATAACAAAGCGAAATCCGCTGAATTTTAACGGTGGTTTTCTGCATCATTTTCCATAATTTAGTGTTTATATTATCAATTCTCTTGAAATAATAAATGTCTGTAATAGCTAATCATATTAAAAATAAGTACTCATTCGTATAGACAAAGTTTTGTATGAATTAAACTTGTCCTGAAATAAAGCAAGCTTTCGTATATTCGTATAGTCAGTTGAATATTAGTAAATTACTTTTTATCATAGAATCTTAGATGATCGAGCGATTATATCTTTAAAAAGAGATTTCCATAAGGTATGTATGAATACAAAATCTCTTATTGCATTATATACATATGCATATATATATATATATATATATATATATATATATATATATATATATATATATATATATATAATTCAAAGGATGAAACACCAGTGTCTGTAGGTATTTAATTATTATAGTAAATAATTATCTAAGCCCCTTTAAGAAACACGTTTCTTATCGTTGAGCACTTTCAGCTGAATTAAGTCGGTCAATTTAGCTCTCATGCATAGATCATCGTATAACGATTAGATCACGGTGACTGACGTTAAAAACATTTTAAAATAAAATATTTAAATTCAACGTTATTTCCCGGGGTTAACGGTAGCCGAATGGATACGGTCTTTCCCAATCAAGCCAGAGATGGCTCGTGTTACCGGGTTAGAATCTATCGACTGGTGTTAATCGTGACATCCTGCACTGAAGATCCCCGAAAGGATGAAACACTGGTGTCTGTAGGTATTTAATTATTATAGTAAAATAATTATATATTTATATATATATATATATATATATATATATATATATAAGCTTCTTTCCTTTAATAAATACAAGAAACGTTCTCAACCACTACGAACAATGGCTAATGATACATTGCCTGAAAGTACTTCATTAAAAATACTCGGCTTAACGTTAACTTAACTTATCTTTGACTTACTTGTTGTTTCATCAAATACTTCTGTATGCAAAATCCGATCCCGCATTTTGCTCAGTCCTACCCTCTGATGAGAAGGAAAGTATTTCTTCGAAACTCCGCGGATTAAGGACTATCCATTTATCTAGTGTTTCCTTTTCAGATTAAATATGTTTTTAACTAATTTCAAAGTGTTTTTTTAACATATTTTATTAACTATTTGCTCATATTATTAGCTCTGTTTCCTATTTCGTTTTATCGAGCTTTTACATCTGGCTAAAATAATTTTATAAATATTAATTCTTTAATATTTATAATATACTTTAATTTTACCATCTTGGATCATTTTGGTAAATTTAATTGTAATTTTTATTTTATATATATATATATGTATATATATACATATATATATGTATATATATACATATATATATATGTATATATATATATATATATACATATATATATATATGAACAAATGATTAATAAAACATGTTAAAAACATCTTGAAAAAGAGTTAAAAACATATTTAATTTTTTAATTCGACCGTGTTTGGATTTTACCATTCTTGGATTTTTTACCCTTCACCGGATTATCCATTCATGTGAAATAGTTTTATCATTTTTTCTTTTACCTCCTATTTCCCTTACCTCACCTTTTTTTTTTAACCAAGTAAGATCTGTGACTTACTTGTGGTTTCATTAAATACTTTTACATGCAAAATCCGATCCCGCATTTTGCTAATTCCTGCCCTCTGATGAGAAGGAGAGTATTTCTTCGAAACTCCGCGGATTAAGGATTATCGACTTATCTTGTGCTCCCTTTTTAAAATTAAATATGTTTTTAACTGTTTTCCAAGATGTCTTTAACATGTTTTATTAATCATTTGTTCATATTATAAGCTCTATTTCCTTTTCGGTTTTATTGAACTTTTACAACTGGTTGAGATTACTTTACTTGTAAATATTAACTCTTTAATATTTATAATATATTTTAAGTTTACCCTTTTGAATTACCTTGGTAAACTTATTGTAATTTATATATATATATATATATATATATATATATATATATATATATATATATATATATGTATTAGATTTGGATTTCAGAATACCCCTTTGTCCTTTTTTATATTTATTTTAACACTTCACATCATCTCTTGATATCCGTGTCACTACCCCGCTCCATCTAGCCTGACTACATTCATTGTAAAATGATGTTAACATATATATGTAAGCATGTACTACTTTGTCCCTGCGCCACTTAAGAAAACAAAACTCATACCATATTTTAAAACGAAGCAGCTGGCAAAGCTATTTACTTTGGAAACTTTTGCAACATATTTTGCACTTAATTTAGCGAAGCTTCTGGGGCACATTTCTTGCATTTAACTAACCGTTGATAATCAGGGAGATTCTCTATCAACTTCAGATGCGACCTAAAATTTCAAAATGGCGGCTATTCGTTCTACTTCCGCGTTAAAACTAAGGCCATACTTTATGTTTTTTTAATAGATGTTCCTTTTAGCACGGGTATTCTTGCATTATTTTGATTATTCAAACTACAATTATTCGTCTGGAATATTCGGTTACATAAACATTTATTAGGTCGAATTATCTTCTGTAAATATAATCTGCCATTGAGTGAGGGATAAAACCAATTATTATGACATGTTTTCTTCAGAGTTGTCTGATTCTCAGCTTTATATGGTTTAGCTCGTTTGACTCGTTTTTTATTTGTTTTCCCTAATTCATTGCTTTGCTATCTTATTGAATTTATGCTGCCTATTCGAGTAGCTTCTTTTCAAGAATTGCAGGTTTATGGAAATTCCTTTTTGTTGACTGTTTTACTTTTTACCTACAGAAACGATAATTTTTAAGATTACGATAAATGGTCATCTCTTGTTTTGACAAAAATTATGCCTGGCTCTGTATAGATCATTACATCAAATAGCTTCATGCCTTCTCTGGGGCGATTTCAGTAAGACATCGGTTTAGGGATCGACACAATAAATGGTAAATTGATAATGAATGAGAAAATGCATAATGACTGAAACCAATGATAAAACATTAATTGATAATGTGAATATTCGTTTTATTTCAGTTCATCAGACTAAGTGGGATTTTCACGACGTTTCGGTCGATGTTATCTCCGACTTTCTTCAGTTGCGTCTTGTCGAAGTCAGGATTGTTTCTCTCGAATACTAGAATTAGGACGGAATTTCAAACGTAATATATGTATGCATGTATATATATATATATATATATATATATATATATATATATGTTTGTGTGTGTGTTTGAGTGCGATCGTAAACATGGTCCAACATCTGAGACATATGCAGTCAAACAGATAAAACGGTAATCTTCTATATATCTATAAAAACAGAGATGTGTGTGCCACAGACGATTTCTGATTGGTTAATCCAATAATCACATCTCCTAAAAAAGTATAGTTCTTACGCTCTTAACTTTACCATAAAATATTTTGGTCTTATTTATTGTCCATCTTGGAAGGGTTTAATTTTTTTCTAACTTGCGATTTACAACTTAAAAAAATACGAAACTAACTTACAATCTAACAATCGAACCTCCGACACCACGGCCGCCATTATGAAACTAAACTAAAAAAAAAAAATACGCGCGTTCACTCGTTTTTTTGTGCATTTTTTTTTGGGGGGGGCTAATTTAGCATAATAGTGTCCATTTAATAGTATTATCTTGAAAAAATAAAAAAATAAGGAAAATTACCAAAAAAACAAACAAGAACAACAAAAGTGTGCCGTATTTTTAAAAGTTTTAATGCGTTATTTTTATTTGCTTTTTTTATTTCATCGGTGAAGAAAATGGCCAAACAGAAATTTTGAAGGCCAAATTTCGCGAATTTGGCCTTTTTTTTTAAGCAGTTTGGCCTTCAAAATTTCTGTTTGGCCATTTTCTTCACCGATGAAATAAAAAAAGCAAATAAAAACAACGCAATAAAACTTTTAAAAATACGGCACACTTTTGTTGTTCTTGTTTGTTTTTTTTTGGTAATTTTCCTTATTTTTTTATTTTTACAAGAAAATACTATTAAATGGACACTATTATGCCAAATTAGCCCCCCCCCCAAAAAAAAATGCACAAAAATTCGAGATTTATGGTTTTGACGAGATAATTTAGCGAATTGTCCGGACTATTGCGAGATAACCATCCATTAGTTTTTCCTGAAATTTTGCCACAAATTGTATTTCATTACATAGATGTGCATAGTAACAACATTTTTTTGCCGAAAATTCCCGTTGCGTCTCCAGATTTCATCGGTGAAGAAAAAGGCCAAACAGAAATTTTGAAGGCCAAACTGCTTTAAAAAAGGGCCAAATTCGCGATTTGGGAAAATCGATGTGATAGGTTTTCGACAGAAATTTGTCGATTAAGTGGTCAATATTCAACGATTTGACCTTTGAGAACTCTACCAAACTCCTCCTACAATTCTGGGTCTAAACAGTAAACACTTGATATTTTAGATATAGATTCCTTGGACATGGATCTAACTTATTAACTTTACTTGATCCCTAAACAATAAATGTTAAGAGGTCATAATAGGGGTCAAAGTTTTAAAAAATTGACCGTTTTTTTTTCTCAGCATTAACCTCAAAACACCTGGGCAACGCCGGGCACCGATTGCTAGTAACAAATAAAACACATATTTGCCCTGCAATAGTATTGAGAACTCTCTTAAAATTTGTACTAATTACCAATTTTACCATATATATATATATATATATATATATATATATATATATATATATATATATATAGATATAGATATATTATATATTGTATTATATATATTATATTATATATATTATATTATATATAGTATATACTAGCGGGGGTACCCGGTGTTGCCCTGGTTTTTATAGGCGTGTATGGGTGGGCGTGGTAAAATGAAAACAAAGTGAAGTCATAACCCTGTTTAAATATTATAAAAACAAACAATGTTAAAACTATTTTTAAAAAATCGTGTTAGAAAATCAATTAAAAAATGAACGTGATGCAATACGATAGATCCGCCGGTGCCCGTGTGTTTGAAAAATCCCCCAAAAGTTTGAAGGGGGGGGGGCTCGAACGTGAATCATTGAGGCGAAAGCGCAAAAAAAAAAAAACAAAAAAAAAACGTGATGAATTAACTAAAAAGTGAATTAGGTAAATTATCAATTCAACAGTGAAGTTTGTTATGGTTTAGTTTCAGTAGTCACATCACACTCGAATTCTAAATGAATGCATTTTTTTCTCGAATTCTAAATTAATTTATTTGTTTTAAATTTAAGTGCAATGCAAGTGAATTCACGATATCATTGCGTTGTAATCTTTGTGTAAAAAATAATGTTGAGTTGAAAGTACTAATAAATAAAGGTCATAGTTAGATTTCACAGTTAGAGTCGTTAAAACCGGCTGTAAAATCCGGTTAGTCTCGCAGATTGCGTCTTACACTGACGAAAAAAAACAAAAACAAAAACACAAAAAAAACAATAATAGTAATCGCGCCTTCGGGTTTTCGCGTTTTCTTTTTAATTTTTTATTTATTTATGGAAAAAAAAGAAAGCATACATCAGAGAAAAAGATTTTTTAAAACACGGCATACGTAACCTTGTACGATTCCAAACCGGTGTGTTTCCTCGTACTGTTCTTTGTGAACGCATCCGCTGCGGTGTAAATGGGGAGAGGGGAAAGGAGGAATCTAATAGAGAGAAAAGAAGTTGTAACTTCCATTTAATCTAAGCGATTTTTGCAGTGGACTCTCACCCGAAAAAATATAGGAATGAACCATTGTTGAGGAACTGTAGAGGTAATAGGCCTATAGCAAACTTCAGATAATGTGCTACAGTCTGTACGCATTACATTTGCATGTAATGTTATTATTTTTAATCCTATTAAGGTCAGTCGGAGGTCGAAAATAAGTTCATTTTATTTATATAGAGAAGAAAAGAAGATATTATATATATTATATACATTATATTATATATATATATATATATATATATATATATATAGAAAAGTGGACGTGTCCGTGTGTGTGTGTCTGTGTACATTTCCCTACGCAATAACTCTGTCAATTTTTAGTCTACAGACTCGAAATTTGATATACAGGTTACTGAGATTTGGGAAAATCGATGTGATCTGTTTTTGGCCAGAAATTTGGCGATTTAGGTGTTAAAGTTCAACGATTTGACCTTTGAGAAGTCTACCAAACTTCTCCGACAATTTGCGGTCTACACACTTAAAATTTTAGATATAGGTTCTTTGGACATGGATCTAACTTAATAACTTGATTTAAGCCCAAAACAATAAATTTTAAGGGGTCATAATAGGAGTCAAATTTAAAAAAAATTGACCGCTTTTTTTTTTTGCTCAGCATACACCTCCAAACACCAGGGCAACGCCGGGAACCCATTGCTTGTATATATATAAAAGTGAACGTTTCTGTGTGTGTGTGTGTGTGTGTGTGTCTGTGTATATTTTCCTTCGCAATAAATCTGTTAATTTTCAGTTTACATACTCGAAAGTTGATATACAGTGTACTGAGATTTGGGAAAATCGATGTGATCGGTTTTCGGCCAGAAATTTTGCTGTTAAGACGTCAAAGTTCAACGATTTGACCTTTGAGAACTCTACCAAACTCCTACGATTATTTGGAGTCTAAACACTTGAAATTTTAGATATATGTTCTTTGGGCAAGGATCTAACTTAATAACTTGATCTGAACCCAAATAATAAATGTGTAGGGGTCATAAGAGGGGTCAATTTTTTTTTTTACTCAGCATACACCTCCAAACAGTCGGGCAACGCCGGGCAACGCCGGGCAACGCCGGGCACCCATGCTAGTATATCTATAAAAGGGAAAGTGTCTGTGTGTGTATCTGTGTACATTTCTCTACGCTATAAGCATGTCAATTTTTAGTCTACAGACTCGAAATTATATATACAGGGTACTGAGATTTGGGAAAATAGATGTAATTGGTTTTTGGCCAGAAATTTGGCGATTTAGGTGTCAAAGTTCAACGATTTGACCTTTGAGAACTCTACCAAACTCCTCCGACAATTTGTGGTCTACACACTTGAAATTTTAGATATAGGTTCTTTTGACATGGATCTAACTTAATAACTTTGAGCCCAAAGCAATACATTTTAAGGGGTCATAATAGGAGTCAAAGTTAAAAAAAAAATTGACCGCTTTTTTTTTTTGCTCAGCATACACCTCCAAACACCCGGGCAACGCCGGGAACACTTGCTAGTATATATATATATATATATATATATATATATATAATTTCAAAATCTTTAAGAAATTTGGCCCGGCTGCCATCAGCTTGAATCAAAACAAACATTTATTGCTCCAATCCAATCGCGTCCCTTACCGTTTGAGCTAACCTGGCAGATAGATAAGAAAAAATGTAATTGAACCAATTCTTGCCATGATTAAATTTGCGTAGGCGTAAAACTAGTAATGATATGTCGGCAAGTCGAAATGAACATTTTGCATTCCAACTTGCATACATATTTATGTGCGCATTATTCATCTATCCAAACAAAGACTTTAATCTTTTTTAAACCATCCTTGGTGTGTAATAACTATTTCCTATTAATTTCGGCGTTATATGACAGTTTAACGGTTAAACACGGACATCCATACATCTACTGTTTTGTTTTAATAGATTAGGTTTTCTGTTTTATATATTGACTAAACATTAGAACTATGAACTTATGAAATAATGTTATACAAGGAAAGAAACGGCAATTCATTTCGACATAAACATTTTAGAATTCGGCAAGTCAAATAAGATCAGAGGTTAAACTTACTTTTACTATTTTAACAATAACAGAGGAAATAAGTTTGTATTATTTAGATTATTTGGATTACTGCTCTTATCTTGAATGTTCTTTGCACAACGTTTCAGCCGATTTAACTTCCGGGCTTCTTCAGTTTTTACTTGTTAAATTACGAATCCTTCTGTCGATTTTGGGAATCTGTTCGTCATTTCGAACGGAATCTTTTATTTGACCCATTGGGATAAAATTTTCTTGGTCCATCAGCTATGGCTAGGCAGAAAGTACTAAGTAATCTGCGGTTGTATTTATAGTATTGCCCCCGCTGACGATTAAACCTTCAACCCACCAGAAGCTTTAAACATCTTAAAACTGAATTTCACTTAGCACTATATTCGTTACATCACGCCTCCTTAAAAATTATCCAGACTCATCTAAAATTATTCACAAACATGAGATCCAAGATGAAAACCGTAATTGAAATAATCCACATAAAGCAAGATTAACAAAAATGATTCGAGACGTGGATACTTCTTTATCGTTTCAAAATATTTAAAAGATGCATATATTTTAATGCATACGCGAATTTATTTCGGTTCAGTTTACTATTTTTATGGAAAGCCACTTGATGTAAAGAGCTAAAAATAATACTCCTTCAAGGTCAAAATAATTGCCGACGACAAATATTAGGTGGAATAGAATCTGACCCAGAAAACAGTATTTTTTCGCTTATTGCTAGAAACATCGCTCCTGTAATAAGAGGACTGAAAGGAAGCCGGAGTTACGCAGCTACCGAAAGTAAACGCACATCTACTTATACTCTCCTTAATTTATAACCTGAGGTCGAGTTAGTAAGAAACTCTTGAGACCCGAACCAAAAATAAATGTTACATAACATTTTTTTCTGTATTTCCCCTTAAATCTTCATAATTATCTATTCATTCCTCATTTTTTTTCAACTAAAAAAAAAAAACAAAAAAAAAACGATCAGTTCCTCTAACTTCTACAATTATATAAATGCAACTTTGTCTGTGTGTGAGTTCGTTCTTATAGATTCCAAAACGGCTGAACAGATTTTCTTGAAAAATTACAGAACGTTAGTGTATGAGTCTGGGAGTGATCTTAGTTAAATTTTATCTCAGAATACCCCCGACAATTACCGATAATCGGAACCGTTATTTTAACTCATTTATCAGGGGTGAAGCCATTTTTTCCATGTCTTCGCTTAGCACCAATGATAGAACAACAGGCCGTGAAAATTCTACGGTGGGTATGTTGACAGCGTGTTTTTGTTTTTGTGTTTTTATGCATGTTGTGGTCTGTAGGTTAAAACTCTGCACGTACAATGTAGAATAACATATTCTGGACTAAGTCACTGCATGAAGGCATGTGAAGCTTCCTCCCGGGCTATTATGTCTCTTAGTTTTGCCCCTTAAACAGTTATCTCCCTTGGCCGGACATTTTTCTTATAGAGTTTCCCCTGACTCGACACCGGCATATTAGCCGGTGTTTTATCCCCTATTCTAGCTGCCTTTCTAACCGCATGGCTCGGTTTTTTAATCTCCCATTATTCTTCGCCATTTTAAGCCATCTCCGTTTTTTACCGTATCTACCTTCAATAAACCTGTTTATGGGATTTCCTGTCTTCAGAGTTTTGATTACTAGTACGCGTTTAATGCTAAGTGTTCAAGGATCGTATGTTTCTAAACAAACGCATCCTGGGTACAATATAGTAAAAAACGGAGCCTTCTCAGACGGACGGATAACATGTAGAGTACACTTCAACCGTCAGAATTACAAACCCTACCAACCGTGGCCGTGTTTACACAGTTCTTAGCGGATTACAGTTCTCCCATACGGAGATAAGAAAGTATCCATCTTGTAAACGGACACTACTCAAACAATAGTGGTGCCCACACCGTTGGTTTTATTCTTTCAGTTTTCCTTTAGACTTTGCCTTATTACGGGCGACCTTTCCCTTCTCCCCTTCAACGATGTCAGACAACACGTCAAATCGCACAAGGTCTCATGCTTCTCGTTCCTCACGGTCCTCCAGCAGATCATCAGTAGCTGCTATCGCTCAAGCGAAGGTTGAGGCGACCAAAGCACGTTTAGCCTTCATCGACAAAGAAATCAAAATAAGGATGGAGTTGGAAAAGGTGCAGCTCGAAAAGGAAATAGCTGCCGCCGTGGCCGAGGCGGAGGTTATCAGGGAAGCTGCTGACGAGTTAAACGAGCGGTCTAGCTGCCACCATTTGAAACTTGACCGTACACCTGCTAACCCTAACACAAGTGTCAAGGAGTACCTAGCCGACCAGGCAAAGTAGCCTTAAGAGGAGATTAGTGGACCTCAGCAACTTCGAGAATACAAATATGACCGGTATAAACCTGGTGACGAATCACCTCCCTTCAGACTGAGGAGCTCAGAGGGACCCACGCGATCACCCTCTGTTATCAGCCTTCACACACCCACCTCACATGTGGAAGGCACCAAACCATCCGACAACTGGAACTTCACTGATAACAGGGATGCTTATCAGTCCCAATATATGTCAGACCTTGTGAGGTACCTTACCCGGCGTGAGTTGATTACTACTGGACTGCCACTTTTCAATGACAGACCTGAGGACTACCGAACTTGGAAACGGTCTTTCCAAAGTGCCGTGAAATACCTCAGTCTCACATGTAGTGAGGAAATAGACCTACTCATAAAGTGACTCGGTAAAGAATCAGGAGAACACGCAAGAAGATTAAGATTAGACCACCCGAATCATCCAGAGAAGGGACTTAGGAGAATATGGGAGCGACTTGATTGCTACGGTGCCCCCGAGATGATAGAGGATACGCTCTTTAAATAAGTGGACGATTTTTCAGGAATGTCTAATAGTGATTCTGTGAGACTAATAGAATTTGGCGATCTAGCTACTGACCTCCTGTCGGCTAAGGAAGATGGAGACCTTCCTGGACTCACTTCTCTGAACAATGACGAGGAATTCGTCCCTTCGTTGCCAAATTGCCATTCTCGCTTCAAGATAGATGGTTATCTGTCGGTTCCGAGTACAAAGAGTGCCATCAAGTCATGTTACCTCCATTCAAAGTGTTTGTGAACTTTGTGATACAGCAAGCTAGGATAAAAAATGATCCAAGTTTCAGGATTAACCCACCGGTGGACAGGGTCCCCCCACAAGAACGCAAACACAGAGCAATATCAGTGAACAAAACTGAAGTGTCTCCCACAGTTTCCAACTTTGAGAGTCGACAAAACAAGAACAAGTACATACCCATGCAATATTGCTTACTACACAAGGTCTTCCACATATTGTCAAAATGCCGTGCCTTTCGAGAGAAACCCTTGAAAGAACGTGAGACTTTCATAAGAGAAAATGGCATCTGCTTCAAATGTTGCTCATCTACAGCATATACATCCAGGTTCTGCAGAGCTAACGTTAAATGCAAGGAGTGTGACAGCGAAGACCACAACACTGCTCTTCATCCAGGGTCGCCTCCATGGATCGTCGATGTGAGACCTACTACAAAGCACGGCAAGGAGGACGACTCCCCGGCAGCGGTCGGATTGGTCTCACAATGCACACAGGTTTATCGGTGACAATCTCTCAGAAAGGTCGTGTTCTAAGATTTTCCTGGTGAATGTTTACCAAACCGACCAACAAGACAAGGCTGCAAAGATGTATACCATCATAGACGAACAAAGCAACCGGTCCTTGGAACGCTCAGAAGTCTTCGACACCTTCAAGAGTGACGGGCCGAGTTCCCCTTACCCCCTGAAAACCTGTGCCGGAGCAATACCGACTACAGGAAGAAGAGCAGTAGACTTCACAGTGGAATCCATAGATTCAAAAACCAGCATCCGCTCCCCAACCTGGTCGAGTGTGATGAAATACCTAATGATAGGTCCAACATCCCAACCCCTAAGACAGCATTCCATCATCCACACCTTAAAAGGATAGCTCATCTCATCCCCACCATGGAGCCTAAAAGTCCTATCATGCTCCTTCTCGGACCAGACATCTTAAGAATACTGCTGCCATATCTGGGCAGGAGCTGCTAAAAACAGCCTATCCTGCTTTGACAGAGTACAAAATAGACTTCGTGGCTAAGTGGGGGATGCCCATTTCTCTACCCTGCAACCTCTCTCCTACAGAAGAAACGTTGCGAGCATATCCTTGTTTTATCGTTATTTCCATGGCAGGTGCTCGTCTGACCTCCAATCTCTGGTCCCCCTCGTCAATCTTTCACGAAAAACACCCGTCTAGCTGAATCCACTGTGAAAAATTTCCCCACTCTTTCTCTGTGCCTAAATCAAAACGTGGATTCCATGAACAAAGCTTCTTTCTTAGAACTGCACGCCTGTGCAACTCTGTTCCGTCTGCCTGCTTCCCACCTGACTACAACTTGGATGTCTTCAAGTCCAACGTTAACAATTTCCTAATGAACCGCCCCCTTAAGTAAACACTTCATCAATTCTCCACACTAACGTACTGTACTTGCAATAACCCTTATCCCTGAGTGGCTTCCGGGCCTTGATAAGTGGTGATCACCATGTAAAAAAAATCCACAAAGTGCGTCAACAAATAAATGGCCCCCACGATGCTCCATACGCCCGGAATTAGACATGGGATGGGTCATAGTAGGCAACGTCTGCTTAGGGAAGTTTCACCCTCCACCCACCATAAAGACATTGCATACTTATATATCCGAAAAGGGACGCCCAACCCTTTTTGAACCATACCCAAACAACATTGAGGTTAGAGAAAGACACAGCACCAGTAATAGACCACCCCCTACCGAAATGGAAGGTTACCCATTTCGACAGACAAAGGATGATGAAAAAGTAGCACGTTCTTTGAGAACGTCGCCTTCCTCAACATCATGGAAAGGGAAAACTGTAAAAGGTAAAAAAACAACAGTTGGATTGCTCCACTGCCTTTTTGATCTCCCCGATGTCGTCTCCCCCATAATAGGAAACTAGAAGAAAGACGATTTTCGTCATTGAAGTGCAACCTCGACAAGAAGCCAGAGACACAGAGACACTTCTTTTCATTAATGGAAAGGTTGTTTGAGAATGGTCATTCTGAGGCAGCCGTCCTCACTCAGAAAGTGGACATATCCTTCACACACGAACACAATTATGCACCCAAAGATATCCTCAAAAGTACATTGAAAATTCATCCAACATCTGGCTGAAACTTTCTGGAGCAAATGGAGAAGAGAATACTTGTCTTCGATCCAAACATGCACAAAGTGGAGATAAGATAAACCCAACTTAGTGAGGAAAGTGGAAGTCAAGATTTCCAGAAAGGATGGCACCAAGCTCCTCCTCAGACCTATTACCGAGACTGTCCTTCTTTGTACAGAGAACTAGAAAACTTATGATGTCTAAGACGTCAGGCCAGGAGTATTATGTCTCTTAGTTTTGTCCCTTAAACAGTTATCTCCCTTGCCCGATCTTGTTTTATATAGATTTTCCCTTGACTCGACACCGGCAGGTTGACTGGTGTTTTGTCCCCTATTCTAGCTTCCTTTCTAGCCGCATGGCTCGGTTTCTAATCTCCCATTATCCTCCGCCGTTTTAAGCCATATCCGCTAAGAAACATTGTATTATCCCTTTCTTGAAGACACTTTTTAATACCTTAATATTATTTTTTATATTATTTCATTTCAACTACGAACTTTGTTTATTTTCTTTATCCACGTGTTCGGCCTTCTTATTCCTAGCTGTGTTGAGCATTTCCTTATGCATATGACTTCCCATTCAGCCCTTTTATACTATTGTTCTGTATCCCCAAGCCAGACAGAGCGTCCCCAGGTTGCGAATTGGGGACACTCCTCTATTTATAGAGGGCAGCTTTGAATATTAAATCAGAAGCCGTTGACAATGAGGAATTGTGAAATGAAAATTAATACCAAAAATAATCCATACTGGCTGATCGTCGTCCAGGATAAAAAGGGTCCCTTAACTCGTTCACACACCAGACGAGAAAAGGTATTTGAAGGTGTGAACCCTCTTACCTCAGATAATGCTACCACCATGACAGAGATCCACTTGGATCAGCCAACAGATCGTGAATTAGATCCTGGCTCCAAAACATCATGTGCAACTACACAAAAAGGAAACAGAAGAGGCCTAAAAACCCAACCCTGGTCAGTTGTAAAAAAGAAGGTATTATTATATTGCTACCATTATTCAAAGTTTGAAAAATGGAGCGGAACTTCAAATGAGATCCTAAAAGAGAAAATCAAGAACTCTAACCTCCCTTTTATAACTTTTCGTTCCTAGACTTTTTCTCTCTGTATTCTGAACAATGTTTTTTTGTTTCTTTCAGTTTTTTTACCGTATCTACCTTCATAAACGTGTTCATGGGATTTCCTGTCTTTAGAGTTCTTACTGCTAGTATGCGTTTAATACTGTTTAAGAATCGTATGTTTCTAAACAAACGCATCCTGGAGACAGTATACGGGCGATTTCACGGATTTCGATGACAATAAAAGTATAGGAATGTGAAATATTTGTTAATCATAATTCAATCCCGGGCAACGTCGAGTCTCCCTGCTAGTTCAATCTATTTTGAAAATATAATAATGCTATTGTTTTGTTTTTTGTTTTGCTTTTTATTTCGTTTAGTCATCCGTTACATTAAAAAAAAAAAATAAACACGTCTAACTTACTAGAGTTTAACATTTTTGTTGCTTTGGGTTTTAAAATCCTAAATTACAAGGAATGAATGTTGTGGCGTTTTCGAATGAATAAACTCTACAAAAGGGGGAAGGGGTAGTCTTAAGTAGCATCATCACTAAGTTTTATACATTTCTAACGAAACCTTCGCATTAAAATAGCAAGCACTAGACAGATAAGCTTTGAAAAGAAAACACAACTTGATATTCTTTTTAACGAAGCATAGTCAGAATGGAAGATATTGGTAAGGAGCGGAAAACATCAAAACATCGTTGATATTATTTTTGTCGATGAGTAAGAAAACGTAGCTCAAATGCTGAGCGAGGAAAGTTAGAGTGACTAGTTATACTTTTTAACCGATAAG
This sequence comes from Euprymna scolopes, assembly GCF_053919585.1. NCBI lineage: Eukaryota > Metazoa > Mollusca > Cephalopoda > Sepiida > Sepiolidae > Euprymna > Euprymna scolopes. Next base: position 80,307,061 of record NC_136511.1, on the reverse strand, counting down.
AACTTAATTATGTAAAATGAAAAAGAAACAGCGTCTAGCGTCTCTCCAACCACTGTTTCCATTCTAAATTAAGGTGATTAGGTTCAAAGAAGACGGAGAAGCGAAGGCGTCTATATTTGGAAAAGTAAATAGACTACCTTTTCCAACGCCTATGCGGTTGTGGGTAAAAACATGGGAGCTTTAGTGACGTGTCAAGTAAACACTTATATACGATATCTATCAGGTTTACAGGTTTTGCGTTTTGTATTAATCAACGTGCTAAGTTTTTTTTTTTCACTTGCTTGCTTCTGACGTTGGCATTGGTTACCATGATTCTTTTTTGTTTGAAATCAGGTATGGATTCCACAAGATTCGAACTATCTACAGTTTAGAATCTGTAATTCCTAATATTTGGATTCATCGGACTACTGATATCACCTTGAGTGTGATTTTCACAACGTTTTGGTCAATATAACCTCCGACCTTCTTCAGGTGTATCTTGTCGAACTTGGGAATGTTTCTGTCGGGAATTTGGACGGAATTTCGAACGGAATCCTTTATTTATATCCCGGGAGGTAGTCTGTCCTTGTTCCGTCTGCCATAACTGGATAGAAGTCCTAAGTAATTGGCAAATGTTTTTTTTTTGGGGGGGGGGTCGCACACTAAGAACTGAACCTTCAACCTTCAATATCGCTTTTTCAATTGATTTTTCGAAGTACTCTAACCACTGCGCCACGCGTTCTTGCGGACATTTCTAGTATTAATTTTAAAATCCTTAAATCTATTTTTATTTCTATCTATTACTTAATTATGACTTTATATGAACGTCTCTCTGTCTATCTCTGTCTCTCCGTCTCTGTCTCTGTCTGTCTATCTATCTCTCTCCCTATCTCTCTAATATATATATATATATATATATATATATATATATATATATATATTAATGTTTTTACTTATTAATTGAGTATATTATCTGTTGGTTTTAATTAATGGTTCCCATATCGTGTTAAGAAGAAGGGCAGAGGTTGCATCGACCGAAACGTTGTGAAAATTCACACTCAAGATGAGGGCAGTAGTCCGATGAATATAAATAACACGAATGACCAATCCTCATCTAAAAAATTCAGAAACATCAGAATCCGTTATGTTATCTTCTAGTTTCTTGGCTCAAGATTGGTGACATCAGAAAAGCATGGCTTGTAATAGGAATGACTTGACACACAAAATAACAAACACGCTATCGTATTAATATATAAATTGTAAATTCTAATTTACAGAGTGTTAATTAAATTCCTTCCTCTTTCTCTCTCTCCCTCCCCCCTCTCTCTCTCTTTCGTTCTCTCTCCCTCCACGCACACACACATACACACATGTATATATATATATATATATATATATATATATATATATATATATGTATATATATATATAAATAAATGTTTCGAGGTACCGGAAGTTTCTCAAGAGCTCTTTCGGCTATCATGTCATTAGGAGAAAATCGATAGCGTACAAAATATTATGTCGAAAATAAAGAGTTCTAATGGGGAACTTATTGAATGTGCCAAAAGTACGGGGACACTAAAATAAATTTATGAACTTTTAAAAACGATTAAAAATATTGGCACAACGAGGAAAAAAAAAACGGAAGAAAAGATTCAAAGTTCCCCAAAGAGAAACAATGCGTTGGATGTTTCCGTTTGCTGGCACAAAGAAAGTTGACGCACCGCAATAGAGACAGACTCCAACATCTTTAAATGGTTTCTGGAGTCCGCTCTATGTAACACCTCGAACCAATCTATTTTATATCTATCGGCACAGCACGGGTTGTCAACAAAATGTTGGCTAATAGCAGAGTCCAAGGCTGCCGAAGGAGGGAGACTACCAGACCCCATCCTCCCTTGTCTGATCTTCGATGGAACATGCTGGTTTATACGAGTCAAAAGATGCAAGGATGTTCGGCCAACATAACCAGCATCGCACTGGCATTTACATTGATATACAATATTGCTATTTTGGATGTAAGGCAAACTATCCTTGCGAAAAGACGGAAAACCCAGGTCTTGTAGTATATACCAAACGCAAGGACACAGAACAGAAGCAGTCGTAAATACTTCGTCTAATCTGTTTGGAAAGTCTATTACTCTTTTCCCCAATCCATGGTAATTTCAAATAAACCGGGCATTTCAAGATTAGAACTCTTTATTTTCGGCATAATATTATTTTGTAGGCTAACGATTTTCTCCTGATGAGATGATAGCCGAAAGAGCTCTTGAGAAACTTCCGCCTATTTTATTCAATATAATATATATATATATATATATATATATATATATATATATATATATTTATTGTAATTCTTTATGTCTTCTTTGTTTGGCCGGTTTTTCATCTGCAATTTCCGTTTTAGTGTTTAAATATTCCTATCTATCAAATATATCATTCTACCTACACATTCATATCCTGCATGTATATTTACTTATATTTTACTATATGCATTTACTTACATACTTACTTGTTTTATCGAGAATTTGCAGATACTGGCCATCCTCTTCCCTGTAAAAATTTTAAAAACTTTTTATTTATTTATTTATTCATCTATTTACTGATATGTATGCGTGCGTGTGTGGGGTGTGTTTGTTGTGTATATATATGTATATATGTAACCGTATGTATTTATATGCATGTATATATGTATATACATGTGTATGTCAGGTCATGTCATATGCTACTGGTACCATGTAACCCAGTACTACCTGCCTCATGGTCGGGTCACCGGCGACTAAACTGGTTCCCCCACCAGACTTGTTTGGTGAGGAGGGCGGCTAGCACCGTGTATATTTGTGTGTGTATATGTATATTGGGGTAGAGAGGGCTCCCGTAAGCCGTGGTGAAGGCAACCTTTCTAGGAGAAGCAAATCTCTGATTTAAAAAAACCATAAAGCGGAAGACCAGTACCCGCATTAAGCTGGTCTGCAGTTTACTTTGTTGCTGGCTATCTTACTCTTGCTTGTTGCTAGATCTCAACATTTTGAACCGAGAGAGAGACTTAGCTGTCGTACAAAGCTAAGACTCTTTAACATCATATTTGTATAGATACTCCCTCAGACATTTGGGTTTATAGATACTCCCTCAGACATTTTTGGATTTTAAATGTCTGAGGGAGTGGCACTCGTCTGACAAGACGTTGCAATCATCACATGTGTATGTAATTATTTTATTGTTCTTCTCCTTTCATTTGATGTCTTTTAATAACTCCTGCTGAAAAATAATTCAAATACTTCTTCATTCATTTTTCTTAAGTTAGCCTTACCTCGACAGTCGATGTTTAAATTTCTTCCACTTTTTTACGCACATCTTATCTTTCTTTTAATAATATTATTGGGATTCTTTCCCTTTTTCTTGTACCTATTTATGAATTATTCCACGGATTTCTGCCTGTTGGATTATTTTGGACCATCTTCCAATTACGCGATTCCCTTGGATTTTACTTGTGCGAATGGAAATTTAACCAACTTTCTTGGATTCTGCATTTTTGGATTTTACTGTAATTGGATACTTTACCCTTCACCAGACTATCCATTCACGTGAAACCACTTTTCTTCACCATATTCCCTTAGTTTCACTTTTTGTTATATTATGACTTACTTGTAATTTCATCAAATACTTTTGCAAGCAAAATACGATCTCGCATTTTGCGAAATCCTACCCTCTGATGAGAAGGAAAGTCTTTCTTCGAAACTCCGTGGTTTAAGGACTATCCACTTATTTAGTGTTTCCTTTTAAAATTAAATATGTTTGTAACTTTTTATCAAAGTGTTTTTAACATATTTTATTAACTCCTTGCTCTTATATATATATATATATATATATATATATATATATATATATATATATATATATATATATATTAAATAAAATACTATATATATATATATATATATATATATATATATATATATATATATATATTAAATAAAATACTAGGCGGAAGTTTCTCGAGAGCTCTTTCGGCTATCATCTCGTCAGGAGTAAATTCTATTACTCCCCTCCCCAATCCACGGTAATTTCAAATAAACCGGGCATTTCAAGGGTCCAAACTTTTTAGGGGATTTAAAATCCGCAACCTTTTTGAAAATACAGTCATCAATAAGGTCAACAGGATAACCATTATTGGTGAATATTTCCCTTTTTCCGACACTTTTGCTATTTTTCCTTCGCAAAGTGAAGCGTCGATATTTTTTAATTGGTTGAATTCTTTACATGAGGCTCTTAAGTTCACTATGGAAAGTGAGAAAGACAATTCACTTCCTTTCTTGGATGTTCTTGTCGAACGCCAAAGGGGGGGGGATTTCTCACTACAATTTATAGAAAGCCGACATTTACTGGCCTATATGTGAACTGGTTGACTTTTGTACCTAAATCACGTAAGGTCGGCTTAATTAATACTTTGGTACATAGAGCCCTCACGATTTGTTCGCCTAACAGATTAGATATTGAACTCGATAAGATCAGGGAAATATTCATCAATAATGGTTATCCTGTTGACCTTATTGATGACTGTATTTTCAAAAAGGTTGCGGATTTTAAATCCCCTAAAAAGTTTGGACCCTTGAAATGCCCGGTTTATTTGAAATTACCGTGGATTGGGGAAAAGAGTAATAGACTTTCCAAACAGATTCGAAGAAGTATTTACGAATGCTTCAATTCGGTGACCTTGCGTTTGGTATATACTACGAGACCTGCTTTTCCGTCTTTCCGCAAGGATAGTTTGCCTTACATCCAAAATAGTAACATTGTATATCAGTTTAGATGCCAGTGCGATGCTGGTAATGTTGGCCGAACATCCTTGCATCTTTTGACTCGTATAAACCAGCATGTTCCATCGAAGATCAGACAAGGGAGGATGGGGTTTGGTGGTCTCTCTCCTTCTGCAGCCTTGAACTCTTCTATTGGCCAGCATTTGGTTGACAACCCGTGCTGTGCCGATAGATATAAAATAGATTGGTTCGAGGTGCTACATAGAGCGGACTCCAAAAACCATTTAAAGATTTTGGAGGCCGTCTCTATCGCGGTGCGTCAACCTTCTTTGTGCCGGCAAAAAGAAACATCAAACGCATTGTTTCTCTTTGGGGAACTTTGAATTTTTTCTCCCGCTTTTTTTTTTCTCCCTCGTTGTGCCAATATTTTTAATCGTTTTTAAACGTAAATAAATTTAATTAATGTCCCCGTACGTTGGCACATTTAATAAGTTCCCCAATAGAACTCTTTATTTTCGTTACAATATTATTTAGATTGCTATCGATTTACTCCTGACGAGATGATAGCCGAAAGAGCTCTCGAGAAACTTCCGCCTAGTATTTTATTTAAAACTATATACACATTCTGTACCTCTAAACATTTATATATATATATATATATATATATATATATATATATATATATATATATATATATATATATACTAGGGTTCGAAAATCTAACTATAAGACCATAATCTGGTGCGCATACCGTTACGCTACGACGCCCAGTAGAACACACGTGCTATTTTTATATTTTTAACGTTATGTCGATTTCTGTACATTTTAATTATAATTTCATTCGATACAAATTGTGTTATAGACTTTAAATGTGATATAAACCGTTTGTGATCTCTACTGGGCTATCTTACCGTAACTGTATGCGCATAGATCATAGTTCCGGTGGTTGAAACTTCGAATTGTTATATGAGTAAGCTAGATACAAATATCTTGGATAATTTTTTTATATAAACATTACTGGGCACATATCTGCATACATGTTTAAGCTATTATTTCTTTTGAAATCAAATGTTATCAGATAACTAGTCTCAACTAATTTAAAATACAAATGCATAGATTCTGTTGTCTCTTTATTTCCCATGTTTATGTTTTAAAAATATTTTCCGGAGAATGCAGTAAGAGAAATGTTTTGCTATTCTGGTAAATTATTCAAGTTATTTATTAAGTGTGATTCAACGAAAAACATGTGCACGATTTTAATAATTATTATTATTATTATTATTATTATTATTATTATTATTATTATTATTATTATATAAACATTCATTACCTTACGTGTTGTTTTAGGTTTGGTGAAATCTAATACGTCAGACTGCTGCTAAAGAACAATTCACACCTCAATATTGAAATATATCCAACCAATATATGAATATATTCAATTTATTTTTCATTATTTATTTCTTTATTTATTTATCTTTTTTATCCATATCCGTTTGTACGCATTCCCGTACGCACACCCCCACCACACACACGAACGTGCACACACATATGCATGTATGTATGTATGTCAGGTCATGTTATATGCTACTGGTATCATGTAACTAAGTACTACCTGCCTCATGGTCGGGTCACAGGCGACTAAATTGGTTCCCCGACCAGACTTGTTTGATGAGGAGGGTGGCTAATCTCCCTGAAGGATTAAAAACAAGACCTTCCAAAGGGCGAATGAACTCTTTTTCGGGGTCAACGGCCAACTAGTACCGTGTGTGTATGTGTGTATGTATGTGTGTGTTGGGGGGGAGAGGGCTCCCGTAAGTGGTGGTGAAGGCAACCTTTCTAGGAGAAGCAAATCTCTTATTTAAAATACCATAAAGCGGGAGACCAGTACCCGCATTAAACTGGTCTGCAGTTTAACTTGTTGCTGGCTATTTTGCTTTTGCTTGTTGCTGGATCTCAACATTTTGAACCTAGAGCGAGAGACCTAACTGTCATACAAAGCTAAGACTCTGTAACATTATCTGTGGATAGATACCCCCTCAGGCATTTGTCTATTAAAATGGTCCTGTGGCGATGGGAGTCATTTTTGGGCTCATGGACTTTAAGTGTCTGAGGGAGTGGCACTCGTCTGAGAAGACGCTGAAATCATTATGTATGTATATTATTATTTAGCATTCTCCATTTATTACTATTTTAACACATGTTTAAAACGTTATCAAACATCGATAAGAATAGATATTTGTCAATCGGATTTTCAAAATAAAGCAAAGAAATAAGAAAAGACTGTATTTTAATTATTTATTACATATTAGTTCTTTTCACAAACCTGAAAATTCGACACGTACTAGTAAAACTTAAATCTTTGTATCGTTCATGGCGATATATTCATCGGATACACTATACTGTGCTGAATTATTTAATTTCAGCTTATAAACTATATCTAAATTGGGTTGCATATATATTTATAATGTACGTATATACAAATATATACACACTATAAGAAAACTGTATCTATTTATATAATGCGAGTCAATATTTTTTTGCATAAATAAATAACACTTCCAGCATTCGACGATGTTTATACTTGTTATTTACAGTCTGTACAGAAGCCCGAAAATCATAAAAGTGCAGGCTACTCTATACATGGTCGATGTTCCATCTTAATTTAAGGCAGCTATTTAACCATGCAGAATAGTATTGATAGAGGGAAACAATCTCTCTCCCTCTCTCTCCCTCTATAACCCAGACACGTTCACTTTTATATATATATATATATATATATATATATATTGTTAAATAGTACAGATACCCATTTTTTTCTTATTGCTCCTTTCTCATTGCATAGTGCATGTTCGGATTACATGTTGGAAATGCTAGAGAATTTGGCTATATTGTCACTTAAACTAGTTACATCTATATTGAATAAAAAAAACGTAAACTATTAAAAGTTTTCGTAATTTGTTACGGCAGGAAGAGTTGCGGTATTACTTAATACTAATTATTTTTTATACAATATTTAAAATATTTACAATATTTAAGGAAATATATATATATATATATATATGTATACATGTATATATATGTGTGTGTGTACATATATATGTATATATATCTATATATATGTATATATATGTATGTATATATATGTATATATATGTATATATATGTGTATGTATATATATGTATATATATGTATATATTTATATGTATGTATATATATGTATATATATGTATATATATATATGTATATATATGTATATATATGTATGTATATATATGCATATATATGTATGTATATATATGTATATATATATATGTATATATATGTATATATATGTATGTATATATATGCATATATATGTATGTATATATATGTATATATATATATATATATATATATATATATATATATAAAGTGTTTGTGTTATTTATGTACAATAATTAACCCTGTCAAGAAATTTCCAGTTCGACAAGTTCATCAGCCAAAGTCAGTCTAAATTTCAAACACTTGAACTAAGCAAAGGGTTTACATTTATGCAGTGTATAATATACTACGTCTCTTCCTATTTACAATGCCTCCCCACGGGACAGAGTTAGACACCAGGGTCGTATTTTAATGTGGAGAAAAGGAACAAAAATAAAAAGTGTCTCAGTCGTGAAGGATTTCTCCTTCTGTGACAGGTTGCCCAAAACATTAGGAAAATAAATGTGCAAGAACAGGGTTTAGAGAGAATTTTAGAGATATTTTTTATCAGGAACTATTTTTTTTAATTAATCCATTTAGAAGTTATTTAGAATTAATCTTTCTAAGAAAGTCCCCCAAATATACGATGGATATATATAGATTTCCACAAATATGAATAAAAGACAAGGTGTAATTACGTCTGCTATATTATGCTGCCAGGCGCATATAATAAGTGACCGTTATAAGCTCATAAAAGCTCGTAAGTGAAAGAATCCAAAGCTATGAGACAAGTAATATAACCTTTTGCCGCTCCAGAAAGCATCCCACTACCGATGCAATCATTTACCTGTATAAGAGCCAAAATCATCATAGCAATACTGCTACAACATCTGGGGAGAAACTGCTTAGAGAATTCTCTTTCTGGTTTGACAACGTTTAAGAACTGACTTCGAAATCCTGAGGGCAATGACTTTCCCTCTCAATATTTCTTTTTGTCAAAGATCCGTTGCGAGTTTATCTCTGCTTTATTGTTATTTCTATGGCAGGTGCTCGGCTAAGTGTCAATCTAGTGTACGTCCTATAAAACTACTAGTTTAGTTACGACAACTGCCAACAGTTTTTCTTAATCTCTACTTGTGCGTAAACCTAAACTGAACTATTATAAACAGAGATTCGTCAGTAGAACTGTCCGTCTTTGGAACATGATATAATGACGTTGCTACCCAACTCTCTATAACATGATCGTTTTCATTTTTCATTCAAAAAAATTCTGGTTCCCCTGTTTGCTAAAATAGCTTCCAACATTACCTATCATCAGGGTTTTGTCTCACCGTCTACCTGACACTTATTACCACTTATCCTCAAATGGCGTTTTGGCCTTGATAAGTAATCTCCTCTAGTAAAACGTTTCTACCTAGTTTGAACGAGAAAAAAAATCAAAGGTTTGGGTTAAACGAGAAAGCTTAAAATTCTGAATTACCTTCCATTTAAGCAATAGGCAATAATTATGCTTATTATAAATCGCCAAAGGCATAGTAAGCATTATATAGTCGTATTTCAACGATGAGAAGGTTTATCTAAGAAATGTATAAAAGATACTTTCGATGATTGTAGCGATAATTAGAGAAAATATATTCCCTCATTTCCCGAAATGCAGTAGTTATTATCATGATGAACCGATTAATATTTTGTATTTTGTTTTTCTCTGGCTTATATATCTTTTTTCTGCTTCTTTCACCCTGCCCCTCTCTTTTTAATGATTTTCTATTTACTAATGTCTTTATAGCCTTTTTTCTGAGATGTTTTACGATAGAGCACTTATGAATTATTACCGAAAGAAAAATAAATAAATAAAACTAGTAAACTTTCTTCCAAGAAAGACCTGTTACTTATTATATTATAAAATATATATGAAAATAGCCATGGCGATCTGTTTATAAATATCAACAAACCAAACAAAATAGTGTTTCGTTCTGGGCCCGCTACACGCTTGAAAAGTTTGATTTTATTTGGTCTTCCATAACCCTATAAATAGATAAACTATGTTGCTCTTATTTGTAGAAAATTGGGATAATATTTATCTCTTTTTATCAAAAAAGAATTGTAATATAAAGTCTCAGTATTCTTCTCTTTATAAAAAATTCCAACCTTTTTTTCTAAAAAAAAGTAATAAAATAAAGTAATAAAAGTAAAAAAAAATACTTTCGAATTTCAAAGAAAGGAAAACATCCTGTCCAAAATATTATACACATAACACTTATTTTATTAAAACAGGTATATATGTATTATGATTAAAGCAAACATTCACTGAAAAAATATTCTAAAATAGTAAAAATAGAAAATATTAAAAAAAAATTTTTTTAATTAAAACAATATGAATACGTTACGTATTATAAAGAATTGCTTCTAAATGAAAAACCTTTTAATTTAATAATCAAGAAAAATAATTTCCGTATGTTTTAATTAGACGTTTTTATATTTATCCAATTCAATTGTAGAATTTTCCTGATGGTTTTTCTGATAATATATTTTCAATCTAAAGAATAAATGTACATTCCACTAAAACCTCATTCCCAAAGAAGAGACGTGTAATCTAGCTCTGCTTAACTTTTCATTCCAAGTGCTCGAGTGCTCTATGGTCAACCAGCAAAACATTCACAACAAAACAATCGTCTAGCTATAACTACTGTTAAGAATTTCCATTACTCATTATCTTTACCTAAATCAAAACCAAAATTTCGTGAGCAAAATTTATTTCCTAGAGTTGCCCGCCTGTGGTAGCTTATACATCGAAGCTGCTTTCGATATGACTACAACGCGGTTGTTTTAAAGTTTAATGTGAACAAGACCTTGATAAGGTATGCTTTTTAATAATAAAAATTTTTCCCAACTGCCACCACTACTGACCATTGCTGATCATAGCTGTCGTCTAACCCACAATTTTACACCCCTTAATCCGTATCCTCGAGTAGCATTTGAGCCTTGACAAGTGCTGACTGCCATGTAATATATGTATATATATATATATAATTGTAATTCTAAACTTACTTATTAATAGTTTTTTCTTTTTCTATTTTATTATTTAATTCATCTATATTTTTATATATTAGTAAAAATAATAAACGTATTATTTTACATTTTTTTTATCGAGGAAGTGATATTATCCACTGGAGAGCAATGTATTAAACAGCTGTCCTGTTTTTAAATCTCCGAAACAGCTTCATGGTAAGCAGCTGATGATCCCCGGTTTCTATTTAAAAAAACTTCAGTTAAGGTTTTCTCTTTTCATCCTCATGTAGTTAAATTCTGGTTTTAAATTGAAGACTTTTGCGAAATCGGCTTATGCAAGTGCTAAGTCTGTTTCTATTTAACAATTTTAGTAAAGCCTTTTTTTTCTTCATCCTTATTGTTGTGGTGGCAACCACTTATTTGCATATGCGAATAACATAACACTATAAATGGCAAGCCTAGGTTGGCCTTGGTGTGTCTTACTTAAATGCCACCAGAAGTGACGCCGAAGAGCGTACATGTCCTCCCACCAAGACTCTCTGACTCGACACCGTCATTTGTACATATTGTAAATATACCTTTTTTTTAATACACTTATTATTGCGTTATCTTGTTGTTTGCGTCTTCATTGTATTCCTTACTAATTATTGTTCAACCTTGCAACCACAACACTTATATAAATGAATTTTCTTTTGTCATTATAAGCATTTTAGAAGTCTGATTAAGTAGGTGATAAGTCTGCGATAGGTTAAAGTTTTTTATGATAGGTTATATTTTTTTCCTTCCGGGAATTTAAATTGCATTCTTTATTTTTATTTTTGCATTTCTTTTATTCAAAGCTTCTTTAGACTATATATATATATATATATATATATATATATATATATATATATATATATATATATACATTTACTCTTTATGTGAGTAGATAGAGATCTCGTAAGGATATTGCCGGTGGACCACTAAGCTCTAGACATTGCTTATTAGGTAAAACTGGTTCCAGCTCTACAACCTGCTGAAAAAAATATATATCTATTGTTGACGTCTTGATTTTACTTACATTCAGCAGGTGCTGTATGATAGCGAAGGTAAAGGAGTAGATTGTCGGCTCCACCGCCAGGATTCGATCCTGACTTTAAGCACGTACTTGTCTAGCCACATTAATGAGATGTAAACAGTAAAACAGTACAGCTGTATGCTTCATGTCGAAAAAGTAAAAATCATAAATCATTTTTACAAAATATGTACTTTTTACTTATCTTTATTTTATAAGCTCAGAATCTATGCATCTATGCCACTAACTACGCAATGTTTTTTCCAAAGTAAAATAGCATTTATACGGCGAAACCTTTGTCTTTTTAAATCTAACCTTTGCTTACAGCGTTTTATGAAGTCAGCAGAATATAAGTTAATTTCTCAGCGTTTTAGGTTTATTATTGTTCTAAGCACTTAGCAATTACATATGAAACAATATAGAAAATGTTTTACCGAATATAATTCATCGCGAGAACAAACGTTTATGTCACGTGTACTTTTTTCACCACTGTGTTGAAAAATAATTAAAATTGTCTTCTTATAAATTATATAGTTAACATGAACTGGCTACGTGGTAAACCAACTGTGAGAAGTGGAACCGAGACACATCTGGCTCAGACGTTCCTTAATAAAGCTCGGTTTGAACAAACTTCATACAAGTGTCGGTCAGTTTAGCACCTACATAACTCATTGGGGATCTCGCCCGTCAACATTTACAAACAATTGTTTATGACAAGCGAACGTATTATTGAACCGCTACTATGATTGAATAGATTCTTCTCTCCATATTTTTGTCACTCTCCGCGTTTCTAAAATCAATAGCTTATGAACCAATTTTCCAATCGCTAACATTGTTAAAAATAGCATCAAACCAACTACATTTTGCCATTAATAAATATCGAAATTAGAATGTCTACAAAAAGTTATATTGAAATATTAGACTCAGTAAAAAAAAACCCACATGCAAAAGTTTAAGCCCTTGTCTTAGGATTATTGTTTATGGCAAATAGATGGTCTAATATGATTAGACGTCTGCTTATTTTTGCATTAAACACTGATATCTCTTAAGTCTTATTAATCTCCAACTGTGTCTTGAGCAAATGTTATAGAACTTAGTGGTTGCATCTTATCATTGCAAAAACTCATACAAAATGTTAACCATATCGACGTAATGGTTTCCGTAAAAAAAGGTTAAACAGACAGGCAAACATACAGATTAAGAGAAATATAATATAGATGTGACAAATAAAATGTAATAGTAATGCGGGTGTCCACCTTGTTATAAAATATATTTTTATTAAAAGAATCATTATTTTACCCGATTAATAGTAAAATAGAAGAGGAATACAAACATGTTTATCTTGTTTGACAAAAATAAGTAGAAAAAGATAGATTTCGTGCTCCAGCTTTATAATATAATATAATTACGTCTGGGTCAACAGGGGTTTAAGTGTAACAATACTGTCTAAACTGAAGCCCACTAATAAAACTTACACTGCAGTGATAATATAAGTATATACTAAGAATATTTATTATAGCTGAAAATATCTTACGCTAACACCGGATCTATAAATAAGTTAGATATATAAAAACTCTTTCGTTGTCTTCGTAAACACCAGACCTCTACGAAGAGAGTAACGTCATACTAGTAGGTGCAAGCGAATGAGATCGGTCGAACAATCAATTCGTAAATAATTGATGAGAGCTATTAAAAACATTAGAAAACTTTAAACATTGAATTAAAAAGAGAAACACGTTTTGATTCTGTGAAATTCATTCAATATATTTAATATAAAGCGTGAAAAAAATTAAAAATGAATAATTAAGTTTTTTTTCTGTGGATTTTAGAGCTTAAAATTAATTTATTGTTTTAGTTGTGAAATTGCTAAAAAAAAGACAAGCAATGCTGATTATTATTTAAAAAATATACTAAAATAAAGTAAGTATTTATCACACAGAAAGTATCGTTGGTTATGATTGATGTAAAATGACGTCTGTTTTAAGCAGAATAGATTAAAACAAACTGCAAACTGTATAATATTAATTAAGAGAAATATAAATACAATAATTTAATAAACGAATAAACTAATAGCGACGAAATATTGTTTTATAAATGTAAAGGAACAATAAATAAGTTTAAATCAAAACAAACGATAAATAACTTTAAAAGAATCTAAACCGTAAGCTACAAAAAAAAATAATGAATTGAAATATTATTATATACAAACGAACAGTAAAAGTAAAAATGCAGATTTTAAATTATTTATTTAATATATATATATATATATAAATATATATATATATAAATATATATATAAATATATATATATATACATATATATACATATATATACATATATATATACATATATATATACATATATATATATATATATATATATATATATATATATATATATAAATATAGAATTGCATTTGAAAAATATTCAGAAGCTACGATACTTCCAGACTTTTTTTTTTGTATTGAAAGTAAACACATGAAATTCTAGCCCTCTTGGAAGAAACCGTTCCAACAACTTCTTGAAGGCCGCCATGGAATTCCTCTTATGTGAGCGTGTCAATGACCTTCGTCTCAGCATATTTCATCTCCTCATTTGTCTCATAACGACAGCCCCCTAATGTTTTCCGTGAGCTGAGAGAATAGCCAAAACTCACAAGGAGCAAGGTCTGCAATATAGAAAGGGTAAGGAACTGTCTAAATGCTCATTTTGGCCAAATAGTCTGTGACAAGGATGGCGTTGTGGACTACTGCATTCGCACAAATCTATCGCATAGTCAGTTCCTCACGAATAATTGTGTATACAGTTTCCACTGATATCAAACTGTGCATCTATTGTCTCTATAGACACAGATTGGTTTTTATCTATTAAATTATTTATTTGGTCAATAAACTCTGGTGTTCTTATTACCTTACTTCTCCCACACATATCAACATCCCTCACAGACTCCCTGCTTTTCTTGAATCCCTTATGCCACTCACAAATGATGCTCGATTCATGAAACATGGTTAAAACGCCTGCAATAATCCATACGTTTTCGCTGCATTTTTCTCGGTTAAAATATGAATTTTATTGGATATTCTTCTTCTAAAATGTCCTCACGTTCGTATTGCATTTTTGAAATTCATCAGATTTGGTAGGGTGTATTCCAGTTCCTGCTATAGCTGTTCATTTAAACATGAAACCAGCAAAATTGTCAGTCATCTCATAAGATGTATAACAAAATCATAGTGAATTTTCAAGAGTTCACGACAATTTTAAATGCCTTTACAAAAGATCGGGGAAAAGAATAACTCTGTCGCGTTCAATCAGACGTGCTTATATATATATATATATATATATATATATATATATATATATATATATATATATATATATATGGCCCTGTCGGTGGGGCATTAGAATACGCCGACTGCCCACCTGCAGAGTGTAAAAGTCCCTCAATGGGGGTCCTGGATATGACCTTTAACTATATCCAGTGGTGAGGCCCCAGCTTGTGGGCTTTGGGAAGTGTGGAGCCACCCTTTAATTACCATTGCTCCCAGGTCCACTCTGACCCGGAGTGGTAGTACCTGTTAGGGTCCCAACTATGGGTTGAATAGAAACCGACGTGAAAACAACAAATATATTCTATTAAAAAAAATTTTCTTCAAAATCTTTGGATTCGGCATTTAATAGCCCGAAAAGGGTTGATATGCCGTAAAACAAAAACAACCAACCAACCATATATATATATATATATATATATATATATATATATATATATATATATATATATGCTTGTGCGTGTAATTATTGCTAATATAAATTACCTTTAAGTGCAGGGGTTGGACAAAATAAAAGAAACATTAAAAATCAACAGGATTAATTTTAATATGGTTTAGGTCCATATTTTGCGGCAATTACGGTCGCAATTCTCCGATCAATTAAATCAATTGTTTTCAAATGGATTTTATCCCATTCTTCAGCTTAAAAGCAGCCATTGCTTCTTGAAACGCTAAGCATTCGTGCAGTTCCTGCTACACTAGCATTTGCCTTACGACCTCCAACAATTTGGCCTCTTTGGAAGTCCGTAAGGTTTGCCATTTTATAGGAAAAGTTTTTGATATATTTAAATATTTGTAAAAGACATCCATTTTAATTAAGCCTATAATATGGAATGAATAATAAACAAAAAAAGCATTAAAACATGTCAAGATTTGATTGTTTAAAACACGTTCAAAGATGTTAGTCGTTTATCTTATTTTGTCCAACACCTGTTTGTATATAATCATACGGTGTATAGTTTTGGTAGCGCCTTATTAATATAAGAAGAGGGATGAAGTAGAAAAATCGATGGAAGGCGCTGAAAGAATGAATATACAAAAGGGATATGACCAAAATGAATATTTCAACTAAAACACGGGCTCATGTAACCAATGATATCAAACTAAATTATATTGCTAATCGTCTTACTTAAAATGTTTTACGTCATTTCATCAATGGTGTTTTGAATTATATGAAAGACGTTGTTTTTTTACATAGGCATTACCATTTATCAAGGCCCGGGGGTCACTCGAGAATACGGGTTAAATCGTGTACTGTAGTCAATTGGAAAATATAGTAAATGTCAGTAATGAAAATTTAGTAAATTTGTTAACTCAAGGGGAACGGCTTATCAAGAACTTGTTTACATTGGACTTGAAGAACCTCATTTTGTAGTCAGCTGGAAAGCAGGAAAACGAAAGACAGTTGCATGGGCGTGCAGTTCTATGAAAGAAGCTTTGTTCATGGAATCTACGTTTAGGTTTTTTGTCGGATAAAAAAATAAACAAAACATAATTTAGAATCTAACAGTAATATAAATATATATTAAATTATGAAATACGAAATTAAAGTAATTTCAGCGAATTCTAGCTATAACAATATTAAATTAAGGTATTTGGTTGTATTCTTTAATTTACAAAACGTCACATAATCTATATATTATGAATAGGATAGCGTTTGTGTTATTTATTTATTTTCTGAGTCGCACTTACATCTCAGTGATTATAGTTAAAGTGTTATAGACTTCCATTTCTTGTAATAAACAATTTTAGCAAGTATTTTTGATAAGCTTCAGTTTCGGTTCCGAATATAGCTGGTGGTACTCTAGTAATCTTTTTTTTTAATAAATAATTTTATCAAGAATTCTTTATAAGTTTTGATTTCAGTTTCGATCATAGCTAAAGGAACTTATATATATATATATATATATATATATATATATACATACATATATATATATATATATATATATACAGTAACGTCCAAAGATAAGTGACAAATTTTTTAAACCTAATATTTGTTAGAAATAACAACTGCGAAAAGCTGAAATTTTGACAACTGGTAATCGTTATCATCCATAATAACATACTAAAATGTGAACTATTTGCAAAGGATAGAAAATAATTTTAACAATTATTTATTTATTTTCAAAATAGGAACGTCCAAATGTAAGGGACAAAATTGAGAAAAACAATGTAAACAGCAAAAAAAATACATGTAAAATCAATATTTGGTAAATGAGTCCTTGTTCTCAATGACAGCTTCAAGAACGAATCAGTTCTTGAAAATCCTCGATACTAATTTTAAACCATTCTGCTAGAAGCGTCACCCACAAATCCTCCGTGTTAGCTGACACACACACACAAACACACACACACACACACACATATATATATATATATATATATATATATATATATATATTCATAAGTGTGTTTCAATTCAAGCTAATGCACTCAATCATATGAATATATTTTTTTTATTTTTGAAATCGCAACTTTATAATCTATAAAAATTGATAGAACATTTACCCTATTATAATATATACGAAACTTGCAAGAATTAAATATATATCTTCTCAAGCCATCCAGTATATTCCTCGGGTTACGAACGGGGCATTCCCTCTATTTTGTTATCGAAGTTTCTGATGCATTCCATCCATTTGTTGTGAGTATTTCTGCGCCGTAATTATTTCGTCTCATTCCAAAAGATTGTAATGGTTGAAACCGGTTGCAGACCATCAAACAACCAGCATGACTTATTTTTGGTGAAACTCTGGCTTCGGAAAGTCTTGTAGAGCTTCGACAACTGAATTGAGCGTCATCGGTTGTTATAAAGTTCCCACTTTTCAGGTCGAGAAATGGGTCGTTCTTGTTGCGTAATGAAAGGGAAGATGACACTTGATGGCGACTCTTTTGGTTGTCGTTCAATTCGCAACGCATCCATTTATCAGGTTTTTGTCCTTCCAATCTCTCCTAAGTGGGTGAAAATCATTGTATAGGTTAATTTAATTCAGAAGCAATGTGTGCGTCGATTGGCTTTGACTAAGGCTCTTAATAATTGTCAACATCCAATGGCCGACCACTACTCTCTTTATTTTTAGGACTCTCATCGGCGACACAACATTTCTTAAACCACTATTGTACTATGTGTTCGGTAGTGATTATTGGGCCAAACGCTTCGTTGATATCGCGACCGGTTTCAGCAGCATTTTGGTCTAGCTTGAACTGAAATAAGAAAAGTGTGCGGTGTTGTTGTTTCTCTCTTTTATTGAACGTTCTGAAAAAAGATGTAAATGTTTTAATATGATTGTAATTTAAGTGAATAGATTGAGCGAAAAACACTCTTTAAAATGATTTCATAACGAAAACTTATTTGAAAATGCATCATTTGAAATCAAAATTAAAAATTCCACAAAATCTTTCTTCTCAACCTAATACGTATTTGCTTTTGTACGCTGCAAAAGCGAGTGGCACCTCCCTAGATGTGGCACTTATGGCTAATAGCAAAACGTTATGCCGTTTCTGATACTATAACTCATTTTTACTATCATTGATCAGCTTAAGAATAATTTTTTCCAGACTGACCTCATTTAATTTGTCCCACGATTGCGAGTACTAAGTTGGATGAGCTGATTCAGACAGAAAGGAAACAAACAAATAGAGACGCTGATATACGATACAATCACGTTGACACACCGGTTCCCAACAGATCATCAAAGTAAAGCAACGATGAGCCTGGCCAGTACCAGATTGATGATCATTTTGGAGGGCTAGGCGCTGTATGTACCGTGCCGAGTCGTAGACATTTCTAGGTTGGTATCTGGAACCGCGTTTAACTTAGGGAGAAATGCACCCCCCAAATCAAGACAGAAAGCAACAGGAGACTACCATCTTTACTTGCCTTCTCGAGATAGTCATGGCTCTACATTTGGGAGAGCGGTAGTCATCGGCGCTGCTAAAAAACTGTAGGGCCGTTGATAAGGATATCAGTACATGGTTGCATAAGGAATTAGGTATTTGCTAGAACGGTAAAATGATCCTACATTTTTCCAACAGTCGTATGATATACAGGCAAAATATGGTTGATCCGAAAAAAATGCAGTGATATTTAATCGTTAAATTTTAATATTGTGTACAATTTATAACTCGAAAAATCTATCACGTAATTCATTTTTTCTCTTTTAAAATTTTATCTACGTCTCAAGCAAATCTTTAAAAAATACAAATATGAAATGAGCTCATCCAAAATGAAATATTATATACCTCACAACAATGACAAGATTAGAAATGAAAAATATTCGCCGCATAGCAAGAAATATTTCCATTATCTATATTTATATGTATCCAGCTTATATATCTAAGAGGCTGGAATTATCAAATATGAAATATTTTTCTGTTTTACGCCCCTCCTTTTTATACATGATTCATAAATCTCAAGTCGGTCTATTTATCATACATATTTTTAAATTAGAATATATATATACACATACATATATATACATATATGTATGTATATATATATATATACATATATATATATATATATATATATATATATATATATATATATATATATAATTACTTGCTGGAACTCCGTCGTTGCCAGGCTGTATTATACGCTATAACATGATATGTTAATTTATGCAGATTGCGTATGTATTGTAATAAAATCAATCATCTATTAATTATTATATATTACGTGTATTAATTTTCCGAAGGACTAATTCGCAAAAAAAAAAAAAAAAAATTCAACTAATAATAAAAAAAAAAAAATAATAATAATGTCGTTCATCAAATTCGGTTTTTATTTGTTTACAATATCACGTCAACAAATATTTGGGCTTGACAATAAATGCCCTGAAAATGACACTTCTGATCAATGTTTAATTTAAAAATATAGTGACGAAAAATGATATTCGACGATTTTAAATGGTACCTCTGCTTTTATCGTAAATTGAACTCATGAATAAGAAAAAAAAAAATAAAACGGTGAGGTCCATCCGGGCTTGAACCGGAGGATAATTCGATATAAATCTTCCGATAGCTGTGTTGGTAATAAAAAATAATTTTACAATATATATATATATATATATATATATATATATATATATATATATATATAAGTAAATTTTTGGTACAGCAGAATGGAAGGAGAAATTTCAGAGGAAACATAATTTAATTTAAATACCAAAAATTACAACTATTTTTCTTAATAATGGATATCCCATTAATATAATAAAATCTACTATTGAACGTAATATTACTACATTTAATAGCGGTAAACATATTGGTCCATCACGTTGTCCCATTTATCTAAAATTACCATGGTTGGGTCCTGATGGCCTTCATATTGTTAAAAGGATTTCTTCTGCTACTCAACGATGTTTTCCAGCTACTATGCTTAGAGTAGTTTACACAACTCGAACCTTTTTCTCTTCTTTTCGTAAAGATGTTTTGCCAACCATTCAAAAGAACTCTGTTGTTTATAAATTCGTTTGTCAGTGTGGAGCTGACTACGTTGGCAAAACGTCCCAAAGATTAGAAATGAGAATATCCCAACATATCCCTCGGGATATTCGACTACACCAGGTTTCGAGAGCATCCGGGCACTCCCAGGCTCATGAGTCTGCCATTGGCGATCACCTGTTGAGTATAAATAGGTGTGCCGATCAATATTCCGATGGGTGGTTTTCTGTTTTATACAGTGCTAGGTCGAACTATCATATCAATATCATTGAGGCGTTAGTTATTAACAACTCTCGACCTAGCCTGTGTAGACAAAAGATTCTTAGACATCAGTTGGAGATATTCATTGATTTAAAACCACCTGAACAGTGAGATTTTTTTTTTTTTCTCCACTGTTCTTCCAACTGTAACCAAAATTCCCCTCTTCCCTCATTCGTTTTCTTAGTTTTTAATCTATCATTCTGACGTTTCCTCTTAGAGGGTCAGACGATAAGGCCTTAGGGAAAATTTTAATTTCACCTGCCCATTTCTTGTGTTTTTTTTTTGTATTTAAATTAAATATATATATATATATATATATATATATATATATATATATATATATATATATATTAGTAAGTTATAAAATATATACGGCGATTAAGCTACACTGATTATTCCGCGTTTCATCCACTCTAGGACTCTTCGGGTATAAGCGGAATATTCAGTCTAGCTTAATCGCCTTATTTATTTTATAACTTACTAACTAGCTCTACCTACGTATTGATCACTTTTGAAGTAATACTCGAAGTTTACACATAAATATATACTTTCGGATATTAATTTTATGTGAGTAAATGAAGTAGTTATGTATATATATATATATATATATATATATATATATACGCTACGAAGATAGACCACGAACATTTACGTATAGCATGACTACTACGTATACGTACATATATATATATATATATATACATATATATATATATGAAATATATATATATGAAATATATATATATATATATATGAAATATTTATATATATATATATAAAGTATATATATATATGAAATATTTATATATATATAAAGTATATATATATATATATGAAATATTTATCTATATATATAAAATATATATATAGATAAATATATATATATATATATATATATATATATATATATAAAAGTAAAAAAATCAAGATATTGTAGAATTAAATTTAACAATATTTTATTCAAATAAGGAATACGAAGTAAACGTGACAGGTTCCTTATTCCATGGAGCTTCAAAGAAAGGCTCTTTTCAAAGTGTTAGGTAGTAGATCGAAACAAGAAAGTATTTGATAGTTATCTATCTATTTCTGTATCCATCCGTCTCGATCTATCTATCTATCTATCTATCTATCTATCTATCTAGGTAACTGGCGAGATGGACGGGAGATGAATGTGAAGAATGTTGAAAGACTGTCAAAATATAGTAAAATCATATCGTAGTTTACCGGAAGTATCTGATCAGCTGACAGGACTACGTGTATGTTATGTGATTCTGGTTAGCTAAGAAGAATATTTGGAGTTGGAATTTGGACGTTGAGCAGGGCGGGCGGTTTAACAGGTCGTTCTCCCTTCCCCGGGGCGAGAGCTGACGTGTGTGAAAATAGAGACCTAGAATCAAGCACGCAAGCAAAGATAATCACTTTCCATTCTTCTGCGATCGACATATGGAAAGTGAATAAAAACTTTATAAAACAAACCAGCGTTCTTGGAAGTGAATGAATATTCGTCCAAACAGGTTGCAGCCTTCCCTCTAAGAACAAGATGAATTCCAGATGGACAAGATCAATGACGTATGAAGGTATGTCCAAAATATATGTATCACACACACGCATATGAACAATCAGATAAAAATAGAACATAAAATACAGCAACGACACGACTTAGGGTTCAGATAGTGAAGAATCAACAATAGACATTTAGTGACACGTACACACATCAGGATGAACCCCTCATCCTAAGTACACGTATCGACATATAGTGATATGGTACCCATTACACAACAGACCCCTTTGTAGTACGCCATCCTACAACAAGAGGAAAAAGTTAGCAAAAAGTAAGTATATATGAGTATCTATATTTGCTGGTTAGCTCAATTTTTGAAAACATTCAAGAAATAAAATTGAAATAACTACGTTTATAGATCAAATAAAAAAATCAGCAAAGTCAAACATGTATGGTTGTAGATATCCAATGATATCTAAAAGTTCGCAATAATTTGCAGCATATTTGCTGATGATACAACGCTCTATAATATGCATGAGGAAAGAACAGATGTACATAAATCTAAGACAATGGCAGAATTGTGAGAAAATGACCTCCGGACTATAAGAGAATGGGGCTGTAAATGAATGGAACTGCTAGTAAAACTAAGTTGCTCTCCATTAACAACATCCAACCCTCGTAAATCCATGAAAAATAGCACCCTACCTGAGAATTCTACCTTCAGACTCCTGGGTCTAACATTTGGTGGAAAGATGAAATGGATCAAATAGAGGACATTGCAAAGGCTGTTGCAAAGAAGGTGGGTTCTGCCTATCGAGCTAGAAGACTACTAACGCCTGAGAGTATTCTGTTCATTTACAAGGCCACCATTTGTAAGGGGTGAACATGAGTAAAAAAAAATGGGGGCAAATAGTGAGCCCCAAAAGAGTTCCGTAAGATATCCTTTAGAATCTTCTCAAAATATCCGGGATAAGACAGGGAATAAAACGTCCGTGTCGAAACACTATGTAGTGAAATGCGAAAGTAAAATCACATCCAGGAATTGCGAAGAAAAGCCTGGAGAGTCTTTTTTTAAGATAAGGTTCAAATGAAAAACAGTTAAATATAAGAGGACTAGATATGAAGGAGGATAGTTGATAAAGTAACCTTCCATGGCCAATGTAAATCGGAAAAGAGCGAAAGACTGAAAGTTAAGCGCGAGATAAAGTTAATAAGGTCAAAGCAGAGGAGGGGTATTTTTCTATCACGCTGTTGATGTATGTACTTGTAATGGAATTAAACGATACAGAGAAGAAAGGTTAGAGAAAGAGAAGGATTGGTAAGGGTGAAGGGGAGGAGAGAAGCCTAGAGTAGAAAGGGTCAGGTTACTTGGTGTAAGAGAAATATAGTTCGAAATCAGGAATGTGTATATATATATAGAAAATAAAATAAAAAAATTACAATTAAATTTAACAAAATGATCCAAGATGTTAAAATTAAAATATATTATAAATATTAAAGAATTTATATTCATATATATATATATATATATATATATATATATATATATATATATATATATATATATATATATACTCGGGTTTTTTATTCAAAAGTAATGGACTAATGAATTCAACGAGGTTGTTAGATAGTGCTCAATAAAAAGAGCTGATAATATTTGTTTATTGTTATATAAACATGCTCACATCCCGCTGCTACAAATAGCCACTTGTTTCAATAAAACAACAGATATAATCAGGCAGCGACTTGACTATTCAAAAGTTCAATGAATAATGGATTTTTATTTTAGGTAGGAACTCTTTAAAAGTTGGTGTTAAAAAACTTAAAACACAGAACTTTAATTATAAGATGTAAAGAGGGAGGGACAATTTAAATAAAGTTAAAAGATTATAATGGAGAAATTAAGAGAGAGTGATTAAGAAGAGAAAAAAAGAAATAGAGAAAGAAAATAAATAGAGAAAGAAAATAGAGAAAAAATATATATATAATATGGAGAAGAAAAAGAAAAAAAGATATAAAGGGTTATTATAAAAAGAATAAGGACTAGAAGGGAAAAGAAAGAATGATGAAATATAGTTAAAGAGAAAAAGAGAGAAAGTAAGAATTAATAGGAAGGGAATCTTAAAAAGTTGATAGTATATAGAAAAAGAAAAAGAAAAAAGATCAGCGTGTCAACCAATTTATGAACAATTATACAATGTATGAGATGGGGTGAGTGTACTGTTTTTTCTGTGCAGATGGGTGAGTTGGTGAGGTGGAAAAGTGGTATAAAGTTTTAAAATGCTTGGGAAATTACTTATTTAAGTGAGTTAAAGATTGGGTGTTTTTAATTATGAGGGTATATTTAAAAGTAACTTGATTTACTGAGATACAGTTTGTTCATTACGCTTGTAATCGTAGTGCGATCTGGTTTAATTAAATTTATTTAAAACGTATATATTTCTGTTTGGAGGCGATCTATGGATAAATAGGCTTTGCTTTTCGTTGGGTTGGAATCGATGTTTGAGCGGATGCTTTATCTACTCTGGTTCATTAGCTATTCTTATACTATTGTTATACTGGGGGGACTTGATGCATATGCGGGCCTAAGTGTGAGGTTGTCCAAACGTGGTTGAATCTAACCATTTATATAATAAACTGTATATCTATCTTTCACGCATACACCTAAGTTCCGATACAAGCATACAGACACTCACACATACACATATATACGTATATATATATGCACACACACATATATATATAGCATTCACATACACATATACATCCATCTATACGATGCATACACACATATACACTTATATACACACGTATCTATATACTCTTGCACATGTATACCCAATTACATATATACATATCACAAAACGTACACGTCTGCACACATGTTAATAAATTCACATACATCGTAAACTACAAATACATCCGAACGCGCCAACGTGCGCGCGTTCCGAAGTGTATAGCTGCGCCCATGTATACGACCGAACATCCTCGTAAACATGTATATACATACATGTTATTTTGAGCTGGCTATACTTGAATTTTTTCCTGTGCTTGCATAACGAAATAAGCTCATTTTTGGCGTCTATTGTGGCTTTAGTATATGTTATTATTGCAAGAGCTTCTGAAGTGCAAAGGTTACAGGTTTTTGATTTAGGGGTGTATGAATTGGATTTTTTCAATATATTCAATTTTAGCGAGTACAGGATATTCCTACGTTGGAGGGTTTTTGATCAGAGTTGTTAGGGAGGTGCCTTTATTGCTATTTGGATTTTCATTATTAAAGGAGCTTATATGGTTGGAGATTCTCAGTTTAATTAGATTTGCCGTTGCGCCGATATACGTGTGGGATTTTACATTTGCATTAATGGTGCTTAAACTGTTGGAGTTGTGTGGGTTGAATCTGCGGGGGAGGGACCTGGGTTTTTCTTATTTTAGAGTTATTTGATATTATTATCGTTTGTGCTAGGTTAGGCATAGCCGAGTAAGAGATTTTTAATGAGTTTTTATTTAATATAGTGCTGTATCTATGGTGTTGATGTAAGGAATGTTCAATTATTTTAAAGAATTCCCTTGGTATGTTAGTTTTTACGTTGGAGCTGTATGGTTGGTTGAACCATATGGGTTTATTTTCGCCTTAATTTATTTCTATTCTTTTTATTTTGATTGCTACTGGATTTAGTCTTAAACTTTTTGTGCTCTGGATTAAGGTTATGCTTGTTCGAGGAATTACGGATAGGCTTATTATTTTTCTTTTGGGCCATGCTATGCGTGATTATAGATTTATTTTTGTTGTTTTCTAGTTTGTTTCCTATGTATTCTATCTTATCTGTGTACCCTGAGTTGGGTAAGGCATTATTATCAAAAGTTGCTACTTGGCTAAATGTTTTCTTGTCGGCTGATAGGATTGATATTCTATTTGAGACGAATGGTACTATAGAGTTGATAATAGATCTGGGATGATTAGATGGCTTATGCACATAGAAAAGGCTGAAATTGGGTTTATGGTAAGGGGAGAAGGTTTCCGAATGTAGATTTAAGAATATGTCCAAGAAATAAGATGTCTTCTCATTAGGAAATAAGATTAGGATCAACTTCAATTGAAAGGCCGTAGTTTTTAAAGAACTCATGTAATTTTTTTCGGTGTTATTGTATTGTCTGAGTCTGTCTTTTGTGATGAACAGGGTATCATCTCTACACAGGCCTCCCTGTATGTTTTTAAATTCTAATCTAAGCTCCCTTAAAAAGTAAAGACCAACCAAATCGGTAAATCGCAGAGTCGGTCGCACCTATTAAAATGTCAAAATTAAATGGGATATCTGTCCTGGTCCAGTACTTTCCATCAAAGTTAATCAGAGAATGCCTAGCCAGGAGGATAAGCTTCCTTTCTAAATCTGTTATATTGGAATTATTCTTAGCGAAAATCAGGGCTTTATTAAGAAGTATTGGGTATATAGATTAGTAATAATTACATATATCGAAAGTTATAAAGTTGAGTCTTTTTTTTATATTTGATCCGAAGGAACCATTTGAGGACAGTTTGGGAGCATTGCCAAAGGGGGGAGTTTTCTTTCTCTTTTATTCGCGGTATAATTCTGTCTTAGATTTTCTTACTAACTAGTCCTAAATCAGAGCTTGATGGGGCGGATTAATGTCTTGTAAATTTTGGTTATGATCTTTCAATGTAAATCTTGGGTTTCCCGGGGTAACGATTTCAGTGAAATTATGGAGGTTCATTTGTTCGAGTATGTTCCTGGCATCTATATTTATCATGTCTAATTCATTTTTATGAACAGTTTTATAAGATTTATTCAATTCTTTATACATAAGCTTCTTATAGGTGAGGTAGTCAATCTTATAGTGTTTTTGTTTTATCTGCAAGTACAAACAGGTTTGGGTTTTTCTTAACTTTCTGTGTGAATTTTTTTTATTTTACTCGTGGTGGCGGTAATCGGGTGCTTTGGTTTTTTGAATTTAATCTTCTTAACTAGGTTCAACATATTTTTTTGCAAACTCTCCAAGTTGGGGTTAAATTTTGGGTGGGAGACTGCTTAAGTTCATAGAAATTATCGGCTGCTCTTTCGATTTGTTTTAGTTCTCTATTGGAATTAATTGGGAGATCATTTCTAAGGTATTCGGAGTGTGGAATTTGAGTTTTGCTTTTATACTGTTTGTTGGAGCGCATAGGAAAATGGTATGCCTTCCATCTAATATTAATAAGGAATTTATTAATAGCCGGTGTAAGCTTATGGATGAAGGATGAATTAGAGTGAATTGGGATATTTTAAGCGGAGAGCGGTATATATTCCTTGTCAAACATTTATTGTAATGATAGAACAGCTCGATCAGGAAAAGAGAGCTTCTAGATAAGCGAGATAAGACACAGATTAAAATCCGATGAAAAATCCTGATAGAAATTACTAGAGGTAATACTTTCTGGGTGACTTCCCTCTTCCAATAATTATTTTCATATAACTATCTTTCACCACCCAAAAAACTGTTTTCAATATTTGTGCTAAAAAGCAAAATATTTGCCTTTTCACAGATGAACATTTTGCTAACCGCATTTCATTTCCTCTGATGATATAAGCCATTATTGAAAATCCATGGATTAAGGAAATTTATATAACCCATTTTATATATTCCTATTGTCAAACAATAAATTCTTAACTCAAATATATGTGTCAATATTTTAATTTTCAGAATTTAATCTCAACCACTAAGCTTATATATTGCTCTTATCTTAAATATTGAGCTTTTCCTTTTTGGCTAGGCTCACCTGAAAGTATTACCTCTAGTAATATCTATAAGGATTTTTCATCGGATTTTATATCTGTGTCTTTCCTCGCTTACATATATATACATATATATATATATATATATAAATATATACATATATATATTAAATAAGTCAATAAAACATGCTAAAAACACTGTGAAATGAGTTAAAAATATTCAATCTGAAAAGGAAACACTAGATACGTGGATAGTCCATAATCCTCGGAGCTTAGAAGAAATACTTTCCTTCTCATCAGAGGGTAGGAATTAGCAAAATGCGGGATCAGATTATATATATATATATATATATATATATATATATATATATTTATATATATGTATATTTATATTTATATTTATTTATATATTTATATATATATGTATATTTATATATATATTTATATATATATTTATATATATGTATATTTATATATATATGCATATTTATATATATGTATATTTATATATATGTATATTTATATATATATGTATATTTATATATATATATATGCATATTAATATATATATGAATATTTAAATATATATATATAGATTTATACATATATATATTTATATATATATATTTATATATATATATTTATATATATATATTTATATATATATATATATTTATATATATATATTTATATATATATATATTTATATATATATATTTATATATATATATATATATTTATATATACAGATATATATTTATAGATAGATTTATATATATATATATTTATATATATATATAGATTTATATATATAGGTTTATATATATGCATATATATATTTATATATATAGATTTATATATATGTTTATATATATATATATATTTATATATATAGATTTATATATATATATAGATTTATATATATATAGCATTATATATATATTTATTTATATATATATTTATATATATATTTATATATATATTTATATATATATTTATATAAAAATGGATTTATATATATAGCATTACATATATATTTATGTATATATTTATATATATATATTTATATATATATTTATATATATATATATTTATATATATATATTTATATGTATATATTTATATATATATTTATATATATATTTATATATATATTTATATATATATATATATTTATATATATATTTATATATATTTATATACATATATATTTATATATATATATATTTATATATATGTATATATATATATTTATATATCTACATACATATCTTTATATACTTATAATTATATATTTATATATATCTATATACATATCTTTATATATTTATATTTATATATGTATATATATTTATATTTATATATATATTTATATTTATATATATATATTCATATATATATTTATATATATATTTATAAATATATATATTTATATTTATATTTATATATATATATTTGTATATATATTTATAAATATATATATATATATATATATATATTTATATAAATTTATGTTTATATTCATATATATGTTTATATTTATATTTATATATATATATATTTATATATATATTTATATATATATTTATATTTATATTCATATATATATATTTATAAATATATTTATATTTATATTCATATATATATATTTATATATATATTTATATATATATATTTATATATATACTTATGTATATATATATTTATATAGTAAGTTATAAAATATATATGGCGATTAACTTACACTGAATATTCCACTCTAAGCCTCTTCAGGCTTATTTAAGCCTGAAGAGTCCTAGAGTGGATGAAACGCGGAATATTCAGTCTAGCTTAATCGCCATATATACTTTATAACTTACTAACTAGCTTTACTTACGTAGTGAGCACTTTTGAAGTAAATACTATAAGTTTACGCATAATTTATACTTTCGTATATTAATTTTATGTGAGTAAATTAAGTATTTATATATATATATTTATATATATACATATATATACATATATATATATTTATATATATACATATATATGTTTATATATATACACACATATATATTTCTATATATACGCATATGTATATTTATATATATACACATATATATATTTATATATATGCATATATATATTTATATATATATACATATATATATATTTATATATACATATATATATTTATATATACATATATATATATATATATACCTATACATATATATACCTATATATACATATATATATATATGTACATATATTTATATATACATATCTATATATACATATATACATATAAGTACATATACATGTTCACATATATGAGAGAGATTATATTTATAAAATAAAAAATGCAGAATATAACTTAAATTCTATACTATAAACTAAAACTTCTATTGAATAGGGCTCGACTTCTAATGTCTTGAGTAAAACACATAGAGAGACGAGAAACCATACATTTGTGTTTTAGTTTTTGTAACTATATGGGAAAAGAAGGAATAACACAAACTTTTTTCGATCTGTTTAGAAATACTATCTACACAAATCTAAACACTTTTCAAAACTTTGATATATTAAGCAGTCTATGGCGAATAAAAAAAAATCTACCGACAAATGGACAGTTGTAAGATTTAGATAATATAAATGTTAAAATGTATACTAAACGAGCAATGCCTCTCTTTTTCCCTTTCATTTCGACCTTCACATCCTTTTCTCCCTTTTAATCTTTGAAATGAAAGACCTATACATAGATCAACCAAACTTTTCTGGATTAAATTTCTTAGAAGAATCTAACGGTGCTATTTATTGGTAATTTCTCACGTCCATAAACAAAAACCAGTTTTCTTTAGTTTTTATACATGAAAAATTCTGTCACTATAAACAGCTCTCTCCTTTCTCTCTTTCTTACTCGCTTCCTGTATAAAAAAATCAAACATAACTTTAATAAACAAAGTTCCTTTCCTAGAAGATTAACGCATGGAACAAAATACTACGTTCTAGTTCGTTTCCGACTATAACGGAGTAATCCTCAAGTCTAATATAAACAAATACACTTCGAGCCGTCCTCTTCGAATAACGTCCGCTGCTAAGTAATTGTCTACTTATTCTGTACACTGTTTACAATCCTCCTTTCAATACGGTAATCATCGTCAATAATATTTTAACGCTTTTCCTTACATAGCGCCAACATCTTGATAGGCATTGGCCTATTATTATAACAAGAAAACTAGAAAATTAAAATGTATTTTTCAAAATATCTTGCAATTTAATAATTAAAAACACTAAAGAAATAAGAAAATAAAAATACTAATAGAAACTTTCAGTGCTGATGGCTGAAAATTTAATAAAATAGAGTTGTGTTACCAATTGCATTCCATATATTTATAAATAGATGTTAACACAAAAATAACGTGACAAAATAAAGCATAGTTTCTTAATATTTTAGTACAATCATTTTATTCTCAAGCAATACTGGAATAATTAAATTCTAAAATACTACTTTAAAAACGAAAAAAAAAATAATGTGTTAAATACAACAGTATCTGACTTGTCTTCATTTTTGAGATGAAGATTGATTATTCGTATTATTTTGATCCTTCGGACTATTGTTCTCATCCGGAGTATGATTTTCACGACGTTTCGGTCTATGTAACCGAACTTCCTCAGGTATGACTTGTCGAACTCAGAAATGTGGACGGAATCCGGAGAATTGAACCTGCAATCTTCAAAAGAATATCGCTTTTACAATAGATTTCTCAAAGAACTCTAAACACTGTGCCACGGGTCTTTGCGGACAATTCTAGTACGAATTTTGGGAACCTTAAACCTATTTCATTTCCCGTTGTAAACATCACTATTTATTACTAATTATTGTTACTATATATTACTATATACATAGATTACTTTATATATATATATATATATATATATATATATATATATATATATATATACATATATTATATACAAATTTCATTAAAAATAAATCAATCAACTTTAAATAATATTTCTAAATAGAACTATGAGGGAAATTCCGTTACAAAAACGGGGAGCAAATTATGAAAATCGATTTTCTTTGATGTAATTTGAATGTAGATTTTGTTTGAATAAATAGTATATATAAAAATCATGCTGGAATGTTAGTGAGTAAACGTTCATTTTCAGTATAAAAAATAATTTGTGAAACAATAAAGTTACATTTTAATCAAATTGTGAACAAAAAACACACAAAGGAATTGAGCTTTATTATAACAGATTAATAAATTACTTAATGAGCGTAAACAAACTTTCGTATAAAAATAAGTCCGTCACACAATGAAAATATTATTGTTGTAAAATTATTTAAAGTAGCTAGAACACCAAAACAATGTTGTTCATTTTTTTATAATTAATAACATCATTCATTTTAATTTCATCCGGGGCTTTCGAAGACAAACGTCATTATCAAAAAGACTATTTTTATTTTATTCTTATGCACTTACGAATAACGATTTACTAAGGTCAACAAGTCATTTGCAAGAAGTTTTTCAGGGTGGACAGTGCCATAATAATATTAGAATTGGCAACAACAGTTTAGACTATATAATCATGTTGAGACATCAGTTCCCATTAGATCACAGAAGTTAAGAAACATTAAGCCTTGTCAACACTAAAATGGGTGACCATTTGGGAATTCAAGATACGTTATGTGATTTCCACTTATTTCGGCATGGTTTCCAGTCGTCCCAGACTTCTCCTTGCCATTGAAATAAAGCAATACCGATTCAGAAGAGGTGTGGTTGAAGAATGCGCAACATTTGCCTCACAATTGCACGCGCAGCTACCCTTACACGGAGTATATATTGTCTTTTCAGGCAAACCAAAGGCAATGATAATCATGTTGATGATAATGCTTATGATGATGCTGTTTAGAATCGTCTAAATTAGATGATTTTATAAAGTAGCTCGACAAGAAATGGTTAACGTTGAATTTGAAGACGAACACGATTGTAGTCAGCTGGGAAGCAGCCCTGTGTTATTATATTCCACAGACGAAAAGTCCTAGAAAAAAGTTTCCTCGTGTAATTTTCGTTTAGCATTTGCTACAGATAGATGGATAGATAGATAGATGGCAGAGAGGGAGAGAGAGAGAGAGAGAGAGAGAGAGGAAAATCATTTGCTGTTGTTGTAGCTTGACGAATTCTAGTTGTACATGTTTTACAACAAAGAAAAATATATAGGAACTCGGCCGAGCACGTGCCGTCAACCATCAAACTCACGATAGAGTAAATAAAGACTAGTAACTTTTATTATCAACCAATTCTTATTTCATGAACAGTGTTGCAATTTTAAACCAAAATGAAATTTGAAAAAAAGTCACGGGAAACGTATGGTATGAACAGTAAGTTTATTATATCACCATTTCAAAATAATTATTCCGTGTATGTTTACTTTGGATTTATTTTAACTGACCTATTTAGCTACAGTCAAATAGAGTGAATAATAACTTGATTGTTGGGCTTTGCTATCTTGACCATCAAGAAGGTCGGTTCCATCTGTTGCCTCTACGAGTTGCAAATTGTACTTCCCTCTTCATTAGGATTCGGTTTATCGGGGTGGCCGGCCTCATCAAGCACATTACGGGACGGTGTTTATTATTGACAGTGTTGACTGGCTGGCAAGTGTTCAACTTTTATGTTTGTGTA
This sequence comes from Euprymna scolopes, assembly GCF_053919585.1. Taxonomy (NCBI): domain Eukaryota; kingdom Metazoa; phylum Mollusca; class Cephalopoda; order Sepiida; family Sepiolidae; genus Euprymna; species Euprymna scolopes. The sequence goes on along the minus strand of NC_136511.1, from coordinate 80,273,137 downwards.
AAATGATAAATCGGTTAGATTAGATCTAATGTATACAGTGTTCCGTCACGTTTCCTTTTTTGCCGCTTGTTATCTAAGTTGACACGCGTGTCTGAAATTGCTTGTATAGTCAGCAATTCGTCAGTAGTCATTTCCCGCAATTTATTTTGTATCCCCCCTCTCTATCTATCTCTCTTTCTCTTACCCTCCATATCTCTTTTCCCTATCTCGTTATTTTTCTCTTTTTTTTTCAGGATATTTAGTAAAATATGTAACAATCTTTGTTTTCTTTAATTTCAACCGAACTTCTCAGAAATTAATGGACTCATTCTTAGGGCTTGGGCTTGGGCTTGATACATAGATATTCGAATGTTTCTATTAAAGCTCTTATTTGCTTCTTGAGTGTTGAATTAGTAAAGAACCTTAATTGTTCTCTACTTAATTTTTAAGTTAACAATTTTTAGTATACTGGCAGAGAGACCCGGCGTTGCCCGGAATTCAATGATGATCCAAGAATACTTCACGCTCTCATATTTTGATTGTGATTAAAATCGGTGAAATCGCCCATTAATTAATAAAATCGATTGATAGTTAGGGGACCTATCACGGTACACTGAAAAGGAGCCTCTTATGCCCTTGCGCAGTGACTTAATCCACAATACACTGTAGTTTACATTGCACTGTTATTTTTACAAAATTATTTCAATATATATTAGCTTGACTTAAAGCTAAAATGCAAAGGTCAAGTACCATGCTTCAATAGTGCTCTAGACAGAAACATTCATCGCGAACACACCCCTGTCATTTTAAAGAACTTACTGTTAATTTTTTATATACCTGGCTTTTCTGCTCGTGCAGTGATAATGGCTTGAATTTAAGTTTAGATTAAAAAAGCCAAGTATCATGGTACAATTTTGCTTTAAACAGGAGCATTTACTTCGAACCTGCCATACCCTGTCATATAAAATAACCTTTATATGTCAGGTTTTTCAGCTTGTGTGATAATAAAACTTATCAAATGCACTTGTGATGCAAGGCTGTGAAAGGTAAATTGTGATTGATTTTGCATATAGACGTACAAAATCAAAATGCGGTTACGTCACACTGAAAAATGAGCAAATAAGTTTTGGATACGTTTTCCTGACCCTTGAAACTCACGGCTTTAATCAATTCAGACTTCTTAAATGTCTTCCCTTATGTAACCCCTTGTTTTTAAAAGAACTCTAAAAATATTCAAGAACATTATATGTTTTTCTTATTGCTGTAAACATAAAAACATAAAATACCTGCTTTTTAAATGTATGCTTTCAGAACTCATTATTCTGTTTTTCGTATGACAATATCTTTCGTTTTTCTCACATTTGAATATAAAATCTGCAAATCGATTTCATTGTAAATATTTCACTGAATAAGGATAATCCCCAAAAGTATTTCTCCCATTACAAAACACCCCAAAGTAAACCCCCAAAACTGGCGTGAACACATCCCTAAAGACTGATGACCGAAATCCTGTGGATGTTAACTTTGGTCAAAATCACCTGTTCCTTCTTTCAAAAAAAAAAAAAATCAAAAATATCGATTATCGATTCTTATCTGATACAAAATCTGCCAGGCACATAAAGTACATTCATGTAAAATTTAATAAAAATCAGGTTCGTCATTTCCGAGTCGACAGCGAACAAAATCACACACATACACTCACATAGACAAAATTCCTTTTATGTATATACTAGCAAGGGTACCCGGCCCAGGTGTGGAGAGGTTGGGGGAGGAGGAATAAAAAACAGTTCAGCCCTGGTGGAGAGAGGTGCTAAAAACGTGATAGTATCGGGAGGGAATCAAAACAACAGTAGGCAGCCCGATGGGGGGGGGGAGGTGCTAAATTTAAGAACTTTTTTAATATAAAACATTTTAAGTTGTGCTTGTACGGTAACTGCTTGAGGTCTTACCTGTGAAGTTTTAATTAAATAAAATAATCATTTCATATCAAACACTTGTTTCAAAACGAACTTAGTTTTAAAAAGTTTTTTGAAGATTTATTATTATACTAGCATAGGTACCCAGCGTTGCCTGGGTTGACATGAAGTTCCGTTTGAAAAACACCTGCATATTAATCATTTTCATCATTGGCAATGTGGACACCCCCACCACAAAACTAAAAGAACGGTGAAAACATGTAAATGTAATCGCCCCCAAAAAGAAATATATAATACCCCCTCCACCAGATATTTCGGCAAAGAGAAGAAACTATTCTCCAGATATTGAGCACTGGAAAGACCCCGCCCCCAAATAATTAAAAATAAATCATAACAACTTTTGTTTCAATAAAAATAGCAGCGAATGCCCGTGCGATCGCAACAAAAAGAAGACAAAAAAGATCTACCAAATATTAATTCCATAAACAATTAAATGAAATTTTTCGTCATTTTTTTATTTCTAATGTAATCCCCCACAAAATTGAATTTGTCATATTTTGGGGTTCGTTCTGTTTATAAAATTGTTACGGGTAAGTACAGAATGGTCTCATAAAAATTAATTAAATTTATCGTTATTTTATGTTTCAAATGTAATTACCGCCCCCACCACCACCACAAAAAACAAAAAAAAACTTGTTTTTTTCATGTTTTGCCCCCCACCCGACCTTCGATCGCCGAACTTAAAAAAATGCTAGAGATGAAATCTCTGGTTGAACGCTTTGTGGCCAAAAAGTGGGTGCTCATTTTACGCCAAATTTATATGGAAAAGTTATCCCCCACGCGAAAATGTTAATTTTTTTTACAAAATTTCTTCTTTCATATTATTTATAAAGACTGCTTAAACTTATTAGGCCACAAAAAAAAAATATATATATATATATATATATATATATATATATATATATATATATATATAAGTTATTATTGGAAATGAACCGATGTGAGTTAATTTGGTTCTTTCTGGATTTACATCGTAAGACTTTTTTTTACCTTTTGAGAACTTTCTGCTTTTTCTGAAGAGGTCACGGGGAACATATCTAGTATTTACATTCAAATGTCAGATTTCTCTCGTGGGCGAAGCAGACCAGTGAAATATATCGAAATTTTTACTTTGGACGTTCGTATCTAGAATTATTGTTTAGAATTTATATGCGTTCTATTGTTATATCATAACAATATGGAGAAACGCATCTTTAAAAAAAAAGATTGGGATACATCAAGTATGGAAATGTGTCACAGGTGTCTATTTGTGTGTGTGTGTGTGCGTGTGTGTGTGTGTGCGTGTCTGTGATAATAAGCACATGTTGAATGAAGGTTTCGTTATATTTTATTTTATTTTTCATCCATAGCTCCAGTTTCTGGCATTCTCATTAGACCGAAATTTACCGATGAAAGATAAAAATAAGTGTTATATTTTAAATAAAATATATGGCCTCTTATAAGTAACTGAGGTCTCGTGTTATTTCTCCTTTAACACTAAATTTCACTGTATATATGCGTGCGTGTTTGTGTGTATGTACGAAGAACACCGATATGTTTATGTATTTGTGTAGGGGAGTGTATTGGCGCCAATTAATGTTCCATTTTTGTCCAAGAGGAAAGCAGTGAACGCAGTAAATTAGATTTCATTAATAGATTTCCCGTTGGTCCATTTCCTTAACTGCCTATCACGTTCCTTCAGTGAATTATGTGGCATTTTTCAGACAACGTTGGAGTCTAACTGTCTGACACGCAGTCAGACTGTGCACACAAAGCATTTCATTGCTGTATTTTATAACAAGAGAAACGTTACCCGATCTAAGTGGTCTTACACGTATATTCTGTGGCATTCGACTTCCTTCGTTTCACATGTGGCAACAACGCACGAACTAAAATGCAGAGGAATCTATTTTAAAATGCAACTTTCATTTAAATACTCTCAAGTTATTAGAGTGTTCGGAAAGTACTCTATTACGTATTATGCATTACAAATTATCAACAAGCACGAATTGAAAAGTACCTGCGTTACGTTTTTTTTACAGAGAGTTATCAATTATTAAGACCCGGAGGCCACTTGAGGATAAGAGTTTATGAGTGCAAGGTGGTCAGTGCGACAACAGTTCAATCATCGTTTTTGGTGGAAATTTGGCAGATCGAGCAAGAAATTGTTCACGTCGTAGTCAGCTAGGAAGTAGATCAGTGGAACAGAGTTCTATAGGCGGGCAGTTCTATGTAAGAAGATTTGTTCACGCGATTTGCGTTTAGATTTAGGCATTGATAGGTAGGAGAACTTATTCGTACCGGTCGTATGTTGACGAGTGAATTTTTTAAAAGTTTGGTGGGGGGATGACCATCCAATAAAGCTCAGATGAACATTTGCCGTGAAATTAAGGATAAGGCAGAAAGAGGCTCGCAACGTCACTTCTGTGGGAAAGAACTTGCAGAATAGAGAAAAAGGTCATCACCTACTAGATTTCGAAGCTAGTTTTGAACTATCTCAAAAAGAAGTACTCCATTTTACGGCATATTTGCCTTTTACAGGATTTTGTCGGGAGTGAGATACCTTCTGGATCAGAAGAAGGACACAACCATGTTTTTCAGTCACGTTGGCAAGAGATGTGATGTAAGTCTTCAATTTTAGCTAAAGGATGAGAGTCAGTAATAGAAGCTTGTTAAAGCATGGCGTTTTTTTAATACCAGAACCATTTAAATCAATTGTGGTCACGCGGAGATCAGAACGTTGGTGGTGTAAAAACAGCATCTTATTATTTAGATATATTGAAAATAACCAGCCAAATTTTTCCCCATTGCACCACGTGGTCAAGGTGTAAAGAAAGAGACTCCGAGAGATATTTGTTGCTGCTGGCTTTTGAAGTATTTCCATAGATGGTGGTGTCGTCTGCGTATATTTGAATAGCTTATATGGAAAACAATATGGAAACTGACTGTCCTGATATCGTGTTTATGTAAAAACGAAACTCGGATTCAAATTAGCATTATTCCCTATTCAAAACTATTAAAAATAATTCAAAGTAATGATATTTAAACAAACAACACCATAAAATATTGACGAGAAACATTCATCTAGCTGAAATCACTATCAATAACTTTTCCCACTCTTTATCTGTGCCTAAACCTAATCGTAAATTCCATGAACAATGTTTCTTTCTTAGAACTGCACACCCGTGGAACTCTCTCCCCTTTGCCTGTTTTCCGCTGACTATAAAATGATCGCCTTCAAGTCCAGCGTAAACAAGTTCTTGATGAGCTGGTCCTCTTAAGTAATCCAATTTTTCAAATTTCCACTAATAACAATTATTACGACATTGTCCCATTGGCAACTGTACGGTTATTAACCCTTATCCTCTAGAGGCCTCTGGGCCTTGATAAGAGGTGATTCATTTGTAAAAACAAAAAAACAAACAACAAAAACAACGTCAAATGTCTAAGCAGATACTTTTCGCGTTTTTCCATTGCCGTGAGTAAAAACAAATGTCTTGTAAGGCGACAGAATTATATCTATTAAGTAAATTAGCAATTGAGCATTATAAGTAAAAGAAAGTCCTAGTCGTTAGAAATACGTGACATCATAGACATAAGTATGAAAAGAAAATGGGTTCAACTTTAATTAACCTAACTCTGTATCACCAGTCAACAGACTGGTGATACAGAGTTAGGTTCATTAAAGCTGAACGCATACGACGCACCATTAAGCATATATTTTGTTATATATCTCAAAGCAATAAATAATACTATGAAATAAAATCAAAAGGTAATTCAGTGGGTAAACGCTTCATTCTGTACAATCTATCTCAACAGACAACTGAAAACTAGAGCAGAAAACATCCGAATAATTTTGTAACATTTATATGCCCGTTTTCGAAAATTCAATTTATAATATACTGCTATTAAAGCCTTTGTCTAGAAACACAATATTTTAATTAAAATCCGTAACATTAATTTCATTCTAAAAATCAATCAACATATAAGGTTGAAGATAAAGATTCATAAAATTAATTTATAATTAATGTTTACTCTGAATCAGATTAAACGTATTTGAATTTTAAAATCAGACGTTTTATCAGTATTTTATTTGCTAAAAGACATTTAGAAGCTATTTAGAAGACATTTAGAAGACTCTAAATAAACTAAAATTTGGCGAGTATTTAATAATAATTACGTACCTGTTTTAATATTTCACGAAATTTTTACACCATATCTTCATTCTCTTGGCATAAGACTAAATTAAAGTAAATTCATCCAGACATCTCCTTAACTTTTGCTTAGCATGAGAAAAATAAGGAACGCAAGAACCTCATGTCCCCATTTTACGAACCTCGTGCCCGTATTTTAAAACCTCATATAAATATTTTTATTAAAATTTCTTACGAGGTGCCTTAAATAAGTTTCCAGAATTTTACTATGGGAACCTTTACTGATGGTGCACACATGAAACTCTAGCCCCCCCTCAAAATAATCTCCCCCGGATGCAAAGCACTTGCTGTACTGTTCCATGGTAGTGCTCTTTTTTTAGCGTGTCAATTGCCCTCGTCACAACCTCTTTCATCTCCCAAATTATTTTGCACCATCATCCTACTTATACTTATTTAGTAGTAGTAATTTTTGTCGTTTATTTATTTTCGTATAATACGGTTTTAAATCGAATTATTATTATCTCACCATCTCCAGCAGCATAAAGTCTATTCTAGGTAGTTGGAAAGAAAAGGCAGGACGCTGTAAACGTACGCATTTAAAATCGTTCCAAATCCCCGTTTTAATGGATGCAATTCTAAGTAAATTCCGACGCTAAAATAAGCAATATATAAAATTTGATGATGGCGGGGGACCTTGCAACTTTAATGGAAGCCGAGGAACAATCGTATTTGACGTAACAAAGGTAAAAAAAACGACAATCAATTGAATCTAATCGATACTTCCAGTCGAACTAAAATCAGCGTTATTGTGCTTTGCCTATCATTAGTAAGCTAAGAAAATAAAATCCATGGATTATATGTGTAATAAAACGAAAAAAATAAATTTGGAAAATTGCGTGAGAATAAATTTCTAATCAAAAGCATTTTTGTCATCTGTATTGAATCAATTGATTTCAAATAGGTTGTCCCATCCAATATTTTTATTTGCTGCGGAATTAGAAAAATATGTATAGATGTCGAATTATGTGTACGGTACGTTTGCGCAGTTGCATCAGCGCGCATTAAAACAAATGGAAATATTTCAACAGGCTGCGGATAACAATAATTCTTTTTCTATCCTTTGCAAATGATTCAAATTTTAGTATATTATTATGGATGATAACGACTACAAGTTCTCAAAATTTCAGCTTTTCACACTTGTTATTTCTAACAAATATTAGGTTTTAAATGTTGCCCCTTAATTTGGGACACTACTATATATATATATATATATATATATATATATATATATATATATATATATATATATATATATGTATATATATATATATATATATATATATTCCTATAAATTGGTGTAAACATTTAAAATTTTACTTAAAGGGTATTCAGAGAGAGGAAAGCTTTTTCATCAGTTTGGGTCGAAAATTTGAGCTACAAATATATAAATGTATGTATGTATATTTGCATGTCTGCCCAAAACTTTCGACAGAGGCAACTAATTTGCACAAGATCAGTATCGATTTGAAGTTTGACCTTCAAGACGACAAATACCGAAAAATTAGCTGAAAACATTAATTTCTTCATCCTTAACTGAGCACTTTTCTACAGGGAGGCGTTGCTTTTTTCGCTGATATTTTTGAATTGGGTAGCCTTAATTTAAACCTACGTCATTTCCTGCTTGGTGGTGGTCGTAACAGCAAAGACGTCAGGTTTTTCCCCTTCATTTCCTCCTTACGCGGTAGGGGTTCGAGTCTGCCTTCCTACGACCACTTTTATTTTTGCTCAACACAAACCTCCAAACACCCGGACACCCATGCAAGTATATATATATATATATATATATATATATATATATATATACGAGGGACGCGCAATAAGTAATGCCCCTGACCTACGTCCCATAGAAGCAGAGTCACGAAACTTAGCACAGTTATTAGTCTTTCTCTACATAGGAAGCAATCAGAGTTATGCATTTCTCCCATCGTTTGACGCAGATCTGGGGACCGTTTTTGAAGAACACCCTAGGTAGGTCCTCCAAACACGACGTGACTTCAGAAATCAAGGCTGCATCATCTGGGAAACGCTTTCCTTTCAAAAACAACTTCATGGCTGGGAAGAGGGTGCAAGGCCAGCAGAGTAGCGAGGATGGGGAAGGATTTCATAACCACATGCCCGTGCTTCTTATCTGGCGACATGCGAGTTGTCCTGCAGGAGGAGGGTACCTTTTCTGATCTTGCCCCGCCTCTTGATTTTGATAGCTTTCCGTAATTTCCTTAAAAGTTAAGCATAATAGGCTCCTGCAATTGTGGTACCTTTTTCCAGGAAATCTGTCATCACTACTCCTTGCTGGTTCCAGAAGACTGTGAGCATGACCTTACCAGCGTAGGGCTGCATCCTTGTCTTCTTTGGAGGTGGTGAGTCCAAGTGCTTTGATGGAAATGACTGGGATTTGGTCTCTGTGTAATCAGTCTTTTGAAAAACTTTGACATCTTCTTGCCACATTTCTAAATTCATCCTCGAGCACTCGACGCGTTCTCGCTTCTAGAATGGTGTGAGCAACATGGGAATCTATCTGGCAGACACCTTATGCATATGCAAATGGTCATGAATGATAGTTTCCACAGACTCTGTACTAATCTTGGCATATTGGGTTATTTGGCGAATAGTAATGCGCCGATCTTCCAAAATGACAGCCTCAACTTGACGGACATATGCCCCATCAATGGTAGAAGAGGGGCGACCAGGTCTGTGAGCTGTTTCCACAGACTTTCGGCCATGTTTGAATTCACAATGCCAGCGTTTTACAAGGTCATATGATGGGGCATTATCACCATACGTTTCTTTCATTTCATCAAAAGTCTCCTGTGTTGTGCGTCCTTTCAAATACAAAAACAGGATCACTGATTTACATTCAACAGGCTCCATTTCACACCTGACTCAGTTCAAACATCTGTAAAACAGAAACCACAATTAGCTCACAACTGTAATTTGCCACATAATCCATAGAGATATAACTCATTGCACATACAACATTTCAGCTAGATCAGACAACTGGAAGAGGGTCAGGGGCATTACTTATTACACCCCCTCGTATTTTAAAAAAATAAGATAGATAAAGAAATAACTAAATCTCAAGCGCAACTTGACAGTTAATAACCGTTATCCTCGAGTGCCATTTTGGCCTTGAAAAGCGGTAACATCCATAGTAAAAAGAAAAACAATCCCTATTTTAGTCAAAGTTTAAATGTAACATATTCGACTTTTTATTGTTAATGTCTCAAATTAAACGAATTGAGTTTATCACATTTTTGCATTACAGCTCTTCATAAGGTATCTGTAGTAATATATTTATTTGTACAACGCATACATCTTTTCATCGTTGTATCTTTGAATATTTTGTGTCGATATCCTTGCTAAATCGATAACCGAATATAGATTTACGTCTGCGTTTATTTAGCTCCTTTCTGTTCGGTCATTTTCAGTGAGACCAGTTTTCGCCAGCGAACACCAACCCGTAGTGCTATCCAAAAATAGAAGTGCTCAAAATAAAACTCTAGTTTCCCGTTCTGTCCGGCTCTTGTGGGCGAACATTGATAAAATTACTAACGCTCCTATCATAAACGATTTCAAAGTAAGAAATACTTACGAGTAGGTATTTTTATTTTTTATTTTTGGGTAAACCGGAAGTTGTCGAGTAAATTTAAAATCTACAACCGCTTTTATTTGCTAAGAATGCATATCGCGTTTGGCGGTGCCAACATCAAAGTACTCATTCTCAGTCATTTCTTTCATTTATGCAGAGGTTAGTTTTCGGAATATCGTAACTTTTTTCTTTCCATAGCACAACACATATTTGATCGACAAGTGACATTTAGCAGCTAAAAACCTAGTCAATTCCGAACGAGAGATTCTCGTTATAGTGTTTATGATCATGCGCCTTACAGCAATAATCGTGTTTTTTTTATTCCCTTGTGGCTGCCTGGCGACTATATAAGATTAGTTCTGTCTTCGTATTAGCGTATATTATCTTAAATATCAGAAACACGTGGATACATTGACTAACTTAGAGATATTTATCTAATGTATAAAATAGATCAGTTAGACACGGATATAGATTAAAGTTTATTTGCATTTTAAGGCAATCCTAATTCTGTTTAGCTAGTTATTTATCGTAACCATCGGACTGTGTACTAGAAATAATATTGCCAATTGGTTTAAGCGATTACATATTTAATGACCATCGAAAACTTTATTTCTTGTTGCGATATTAACGAGGAACAAGAAAGTTTCTTTTCTCGCGCATAAGTAGTGTCACCGAATAAAAATTAGATTTTATTTTATTAAACAGAAATTCTTCTTGCTTACCTGTTTGCATATTGTACGATTTATATATGTTTAAGATATTAGACATAAGAAGTTATCACGGAAGGAAAATACATAGAGTAAAAGGAGACCTCTAAAATAATATATATATATATATATATATATATATATATATATATATATATATTTCAGAGGAAACATAATTTAATTTAAATACCAAAAAACAAGAAATGGGCAGGTGAAATTAAAATTTCCTTAAGGCCTTATCGTCTGACCCTCTAAGAGGAAACGTCAGAATGATAAATTAAAAACTAAGAAAACGAATGAGGGAAGAGGGGAATTTTGGTTTCAGTTGGAAGAACAGTGAAAGAAAAAAAAAATTCTCACTGTTCAGGTGGTTTTAAATCAATGAATATCTCCAACTGATGTTTCAGAATCTTTTGTCTACACAGGCTAGGTCGAGAGTTGTTAATAACTAACGCCTCAATGATATTGAGATGATAGTTCGACCTAGCACTGTATAAAACAGAAAACCACCCATCGGAATATTGATCGGCACACCTATTTATACTCAACAGGTGATTGCCAATGGCGGACTCATGAGCTTGGGAGTGCCCGGATGTTCTCGAACCCTGGTGTAGTCGAATATCCCGAGGGATATGTTGGGATATTCTCATTTCTAATCTTTGGGATGTTTTGCCAACGTAGTCAGCTCCACAAAAAAAAAAAAAAAAAAAATTTACTTATATATATATATATATATATATACTAGCAAAGATACTCGCTCTCCGCGGGGGACTTTGCTTCACAGGCACTAAGTGGATGTTATGAGAGCAACCATTCATTTAGGTGCTTACTACTTCCCCTAATTATGAACTATAAAGATTGCTTTAGGGTATATGTGTGGTTGAGGGTGATCTGATTCAAATTCAAAAAAATAAGTTGGTCGGCACCCTAGTAGTGGCACCCGGGATGGTGACGAACCCCAACTTGCTGTGCATCATCCCTTAGTGGGAGGGGGTTATAAAAAGCCGTTCCAAATATGACCATAATCCTTGACCTTGACCTTGAACATGGTGTGCTACATCACTAGGTTAGAGACCATCATATTTGGTCATGATCAGTCCGGTGACGTGTGCTGTAAGAGAGTATATGTTAATTGGATTTGACATTTACCTTTCATCTTAATCATCAGGAAATGGTGTGCACTATTCCTAGATATAAAGACCTTTATCATGCCAGGTTTACTCATGATCTGTTATCACTACCTTACACACACACACACACACACACACACACACACACACAACACACCCACACCCACACACATATATATATATATATCACCACCTTATATATATGCGTGTGTTTGTGTGTTTGTGTGTGTATATAATGGTTTTAGAGTTTGGTTTCTTAGATGTAGATCCACTGAAACTCCTGTGTTTATTAAAGGGTATTCGATGGCAGACAGAGGAGGTCTTTAATATGTTTATTATACAAATATTATTGGTTACAGATATGCATAAATATTTCAGTGGAATCTAAATTTACAGAGCCCCACTTCATCAAACCGAAAAATTGAACAAAACTCCAACGAAAATCAAGGTTCATTTGTTTCCTTTTTTTTTTTTTTTGGCCCCACCTTTACCACTAACCCCTTCCTCCTCACCCTCAGGAACATAACCTTTCTTTTCACAGAGTTTAATGCACACCAACTAATTATTTATATACAAAATAGATGGACTTTAATTTTCATTCCATATATAACCAATAATATTTGTATATTAAACATACTACATATGTAATTAGTTTGTGTTTTCCGTGATTTAAGCGTTGTTCAAAACAAAAACACGTTTATATATATATATATATATATATATATATATATATATATATATATATATATATATATATATATATATATTATTTTATTTAAATATTTATTTAGATAAATATTTTATTTATAGTTATGTCTCGGAACTAGAGTGAAAAGCACGTCTTATTTTTCTTTTATTAATATTATTTTTTCCTTGTACACATGTTTGTGAATTATTCCATGGATTTCTGCCTTTGGATTAGAATGGACCATCTTCTTCCAATTACGGGATGTCTTTGGATTTTACTTGTACAAATGGGAATTCTTTTAACTTTCTTGAAGTTTTACATTTGGATTTTACCGTCAATGGATTTTTTATCTTCCACCAGAGTATCCATTCATGTGTAATCACCTTTTTCTTTACCATATTCCCTCTGCTTAACTTTTTTTGTTTTCAAGTAAGATCTTCGACTTACTTGTTGTTTCATCAAATACTTCTGCATGCAAAATCCGATCCCGCATTTTGCTAATTCCTACCCTCTGATGAGAAGGAGAGTATTTCTTCGAAACTCCGCGGATTAAGGACTATCCATTTATCTAGTGTTTCCTTTTTAGATTAAATATGTTTTTAACTCATTTCAAAGTGTTTTTTTAACATATTTTATTAACTGTTTGATCATATATATATATATATATATATATATATATATATATGTATACATATATATGTATACATATATATATACATATATATATATATACATATATATGTATATATATATATATACATATATATTTTCGTATGCTCTATGATCTTTTTATTTTCTTGCAATTTTTCCTTATAATATCCTGAAGATGTCCTCTGAAATAGGGACGAAACGTTGATTATTTCATAATTTCATTCGGTTTTTCTTTTTTCAAAACAATATAACGTCAACCATCGCTGGTATTTTTATTTTATTGTTGTACATTCTGTCGAAATGGAAAACCGATCTTTTCTGCGAACATACAAGAGCATCTTAATCGCAGCAAATTCTCACAACAACAGGAGAATTTTTCTGGGAAAATGTATTGAAGAAAAAGTCATACCCGCATGCATACCTACATCTTTTAAAACATCAGACCATATTTTCTCGGATTACATTGAAAAATACCTTCTGTCATCTATATTATATTTAAAGCACCAAAGTCTCATGTTTTTCGAAAAGCCAGGACATTAATTACTGAATATCAACAAAATTACAAGAAAACACCCTGATCAACTAAGAACATCAATTCTAAACCTTACTTCAAAACCACTCTCGGGCATTGAAACTGAAGCTCTCTGTTTCGGTCTTAAATTCGCTACTGGCAAACATTCGAAAATCACCACAAACACAACCCTAAAAAATTATAGACAAGATGACTCGGATTTTACTAAGGGCTTCATACAAGGGAATATAGCTTTAACAACTACCCCACCTCAAGAATTAGCATTACCAAAGAGATACACTAATGCCTAAAATGCAGGATCGGATTTTGCATATAAAAGTATTTAATGAAACTACAAGTAATTCACAGATCTTACTTGGTTAAAAAAAAGGGTGAGGTAAGGGGAACAGGAGGCAAAATTTATATATATATATATATATATATATATATATATATATATATATATATATATATATATATATATATACTCCGATGGATTTAAAATCAATACAAAAAGATTTCGAAACTTTTAATAAATCAGTAAAAAACTTATCGAAAATAATAAATGGATAAATAACATAGAATACCACCCCACTATTCCTATATATAAGGCCTCCCCAAAATACATAAAGAAACCGTCCCTATGAGACCTATAGTATCTAACATCGGAAGCGTAACCCATAAATTAGCACGAGCTATTGCCCAAATTTTAACTCCACTAATGGGCACCATCAGCACTTCACATATTAAAAACTCTGGTGACCTCCTAAATAGAATAAAAATATGGACATACAAAATAAAACCATGTATAGTTTAGACATAATCTCCCTCTAAACCAATATTCCAATCAAAAAATGCTTCAATCTTCTTCACAAGTACCTAATAAAAATTAAAGCCGACCTACCTTTTTCCTCAGATACACTAATACAAATCATAAAACTCATCACCGATAGAACCTATTTTCAGTTTAATAATTCTTACTACAGACAGAAATTTGGACTCCCTATGGGTAATCCCCTCAGTGGTGCACTAGCCTGCTTATTCTTAGAATTCTTAGAGACCAGCTGTTTTAAATAGGGACTTCCTAACAACTCCATATATTTTAGATATATAGATGATATTCTTATTTTTCTCCCTAGAAACACACAAATAGAACAAATTAGAAATAAATTAAATTCAGTAGAACCATCTATAAAATTTACACATGAATCCAAACAAGACTACTCCCTAGCGTTTCTAGACATACTCTTTATCAGATCAGAAACCGATCTGCGTTTCAAAGTATATAGAAAGACCACACACAAAAACGATTATATTCGTTACTACTCGCACCACAATGATAAAATAAAGACCGGCATGATGATTACTTTTTCTTGCGTGCCTTTAGAATATGCAGTCCCCAATATTTTAATGATGAATTTCAATACATTACGAATGTTTTAAAAACTACAGTACCCATCCTATTTCATTTCTTACGCAAAGAAAAAAGCTACGAAAATACACTATAATATAAAGAGACGGAAAAATAAAACAAATACCTCACTATTAAACAGACATCTTTTCATTCCCACCCACACCAAAAATACAAAATCTACGACACTCTTAATAGACTTGGTTTTCACTTGATACAAACAACTTCCACAACAATAAAACAGACATTAAAAACTACCAAACACTCTCCCAAAACCCTCACATCCGACGACGGTATATATTCCATCCCATGTAACAACTGTCAACAAGTGTACATAGGTGAAACACAGCGTAAATTGAAACTAAGACTTTACGAAGAGATATAATGAATGGTAACGCCCTAAATGCACTCTTTTGCCATTGTGCAGAATAGGATCATTTATTTAATTTAGATCATGCGAAAATTATAAAATACGTGATAGATAGAGCTAAAAGAACACTTTTAGAATCAGCACTAATATTAAACACTAATGCTATGACGCAAAGGAAGGGCTTCTACCATTTAGCCCCTAGCATAGGGAAAATAATAATCAAAGAACAAAATATCAAAACAGATCCTGGTTATCCGTTTTTCCTTAATCCTTAAATATTTCAACAAAATAAATAAGTTTAGAGAGAGAGAGAAAGAAAAGTGTCCATATTTATTTAACGCATTTTTAACGTGTATATATAGACATTGAACAACCCAACATTCCCATACACACACATATGTTTGTCCTTCCCGATACGGGTAGGATTCAAACACTGTTTTCTTCTCATTTTCGTATGGTCTATGATTTTTTTCTTTTCTTACATTTTTTCTGATAATATCCTGAAGAAGTCCTCTAAAATAGGGACGAAACGTTGATTATTTCATAATTTCATTCGGTTTTTCTTTTTTTGAAAATATATATACACACGCATACACACACACACACACACACACACATATATATATATATATATATATATATATATATATATATATGTTTGAAGCCAAATTGCACTGCGAAGATTTTCTAAAATAAATAAACATTTACTTGTTTCTGTTTAAGATTATTATTAATTTCGACGTAATACGCCTTCTCCAGAAAAACATTTTTTTCGCCTTATGTTTATATTTACAAAAAGTTTTAGTTGTAAAAGTCCGTGTTTCCACGGTGATATATATACAAATATATATATATATATATATATATATATATATATATATATATATATATATATATATATATATTATCTTTTTATAATTTCCAGGAGATGAAGCTTGGCGCACGTGGTTTGAAATGAGAAGTTTGTGTTCCTTGTGGTATTAGCGTATGAGACGACGAAAAGAAAAACTTTTCTAAGGAAGGCGTATAACGTATATAAATAATCTAAAGCGAAAAACAAATAAATGTTTATTTCACAAAATGCTCGCGTTCTAATTTGGCTTCAAATGGATACATACGTACATGTTTTATTTGAAATTTTAACAAGGCTTATATCACGGGGAATACAACAAAACCATTTACAAACCACGTGCTCCAAACGTCATCTGCTGAAAATTATAAAGAAAATTGTTACTACCAAATATTTTCTGTTAATGTCAACATGTGACGTGAAAAAGGAAAGAAAAATCCGAGGAAGTCATATCAGGCTGAAATTATAAATTATCTAAAACTAATGACAAATAAATATTTGTTTACTTTACAAATCATACATTTCAAATTGTGCTTCCAACGTAAATATATATATATATATATATATATATATATATATATATATATATATATATATAATCACTATTTATTATATATATGCATATGAAGTGACGTAGGTTTAAATTAAGCCTACGCAATCGAATCGAGGCGATAACTTTCGAAAATATCGGCGAAAAAAGCGACCCTTCCTGCAGAAATGTGCCCAGTTGCGGGTGAATATATTAATGATTTTAGACAATTTGTCGGTATTTGTTGTCTGAAGGGTAGAGCTTCAAAACGATACTGATCTTGTAAAAATCCATCCCCTTTGTCGAAAGTTTTAGGCACACATGCAAACATACATATATACATTTATATATTGGTAGCTCAAATGTTCGACAAAAGCCGATTTAAAAGTTTGCTCTATCTCTGAATACACTTTATGTAAAATTTCAAATGTTTAGATCATAGATTGTCGGAGTAATTTGGTAGAGACAACAGAGGTCAAATTTCTTCTAACTTTGACCCCTATTATGACACCTTAACATATATTGTTTTGGGCGCCAATCAAGCTATTATGTTAGATCCTCTCCAAGAAATCTATATCTAAAATTTCAATTGTTTATACCCACAATTGGCGGAGGAGTTTGGTAGAGTTCTCAAAGGTTTAATTGTTGAACTTTGACCCTTTAACAGCCAAATTACTGGCGGAAAACGGATTACAAATATTTTTTCCAAATTTCAATACCCCGTATATAAAATTTTGGTTGTAGGAAGGCGGGCTCGAACCCGTAACGCAAAGCGGAAAAAAACGGGGAAAACGAGACGTCTTTGCGTTTACGACCACCGCCAAACAGAAAGTGACGTAGGTTTAAATTAAGGCTAGACAATCGAAATGAGAGGATGACTTTCGAAAATATCGGCGAAAAAAGAGACCCCTCTGTAGAAAAGTGCCGAGTTGAAGGTGAAGATTTAAATAGTTTTAGCCAAATTTTCGATATTTTTCGTCTGACCTTTAAAATGATATGGATATTGTAAAAATCCGTCTCCTCTTTCAAAAGTTTTAGACAAACATGCAGACATACATACATACATACATTTATATATTGGTAACTAAACATTTTCGACCCAAACCGATTAAAAAGCTTGCCCTATCTCTGAATACCCTTTTTGTAAAATTTCAAATGTTTAGACCAGAAACTGTCTGAGTAATTTGGTAGAGACCGCAGAGGTCACTTTTTTAAAACTTTTACCCCTATTATGACTCTAAAAATTTATTGTTTTGAGCTCAAATTAAGTTATTAAGTTAGATCCATGTCCGAGGAACCTATATCTAAAATTTCAAGTTTTCAGACCCAAAATTGTCGGAGGAATTTCGTAGTGTTTTCAAAGGTTAAATCGTTGAACTTTAACCCCTTAACAGCCGGTGGAAATCGGATTACAGAGATTTTCCTAAATCTCAGTACCCTGTATATCAAATTTCGAGACTGTAGACTTAAAATCGACAGAGTTATTTAGTAGGGAAATGTACACACACGCACACACGCAGGTACACAGACACTTTTTGAGATGAGGTGTTTTCATTGATTGAGATTGTCGGACTGACTTCCTCATCTTGGTTGTAATCGTCACAACGTTCCGGCCGTTTTTCCCTCCGGCCTTCATCAGGTGTTTTGTATCGAACTCTTGTTAAGAGTCTCGAACCCAACCCTTTATTATTATTACGGGGGTACCGTGTTCGGACTCCAGCTAGGCTCTGGGATATAGTTGCTGATTCTCTGTTTTGAATGATACTTTTTACTGATTTCGTTCAGGATTGAACTCAGCACCTTTAGTAACTGTAAACTTTGATACAACGTCTAGGACCACTCGGCCATATGTAATTAGGACAATTCTTAGTTGATTTTTGTTAATGTTAAACCTATGTTGTTATTCAAGGTTTTCTCTCTCTATTAGAGGTGTCCAAATTGCATTCAGCTCCATGCTTGGTTTGCTCAGTAGGTTGTTATGTCCGAGCATGTGAGCTGTTTCTTTAAGTTTTCTCACTTTCCAGTGGGTCTCTCTGTTTATTATTTTTACTTCATCCCATAGGGCGCGATGGTCCCCCCCTCTCCATCCAGACATGGTTGGCTATACCCGATTTTCCGTCTCCCCTTTAGTTACCGCTTTTCGGTGTTCTTCCACCATGTAATAATAATAAAGGGTTGGGTTCGAGACTCCTAACAAACGGTTCCCCAGTTCGATACAAAACACCTGATAAAGGCCGGGGGCAAAATGGCCGAAACGTTGTGACGATTAAAACCAAGATGAGGAAGTCAGTCCGACAATCTCAATCAACATATTTTAATGTTTCCGTTATTTTTTGCTTGGGAAATATTCGATTATCGCATGTGTAGTTTATATAAAAATTCATTTAAGAAGTTATCGCCTCAAATTTCGTTTTAATTTCGGTTCGCTGAAATTATTTCAAGTAAAGAGCATTAAAACTATTTCAAAACAAAAGAAAAACATGAACTGAACTTTTATTGACTATGGTAACATTTATTTCTTGTAGATTTATTTTTTCGGGTAGTCGTTTGTTGTCTTTTCTGCTAAACACTCTTACTAAATTATATCGACGAAATATCGAAAAACAAAGAAACAAAAACAGTTTTGAAAAATAATGGAGCTTTAATTACTTTAGTAAAATGATCAGAAACAGCAAAATGGGATATTATAAAAGTAAACACGTAATTACTTTAGTTTTTTAAAGCAAAGAATCGATATAAATATGAATAAGAAGAAAATGGCGCCTTTTTGAGCAGAACAGCTTCGTTTCAGTTTTACAGTATTGAACGGTGTAGTATTGCGCTATCGAGTTCAGAATTGTACCATTGTAATGTAAAGAACACGCAGAAGGGTTGTAATCAACTGAATTCTTTCTTGTACACTGACAAAAAAGCTTAAACAGATATATAAATAAAAATAAAAAGGTTATGTAAATGTTTTTAAACAGACACGTAATCACGTGAGCAGGATTTTTTCCTTCTTTTGACACGATAACAAGTAACGTTCTTATTTTTTTAATTATTTATCTATTCATCTATTTTCGAAAGAGTGCCACGTGCAAGTGGAGAAGGAAAACAACAGAGTTATGCAAAATTTGTGTCGAGAATTGTCTAAAGTTCCGACTTTTTTTTGCTTTCAATTTAATAAGAACGTGAATTTATGAGGGGAATTTATTCGACACAATATGATTCAACTCAAAAAAAAAAAAAGCTAACGTGAATTAAGATTAAAGTTAAGGTGTTATCGTGGACCCTCACCCGTTTTAAAAAACCTTGTTAAATTTGTGACATATTTACATTCTATGGAGGTCAGGCGCGAACGAACACGCAATAATTTTATTATACCATATTTCTTCAAACTGGAACATAATTATCAAAGTATACTTACGCAAATAGATATGAAAAGTCTTTATTAAAATTTGTGCTATATTTCCATTGAGTACAGGTGCGAACACTGACCTCGCAATTTTATTATACCATCCCTCTTTAAGTTTAAACATACTTATCAAAGTATTCTTATATATATCTATATCAAAAACACTTGTAAACGTTTTTTTTTTCATTTTTTATTTTCATGCTTTGGGGGCCAGGCGCGAACGCAGACCTCACAATTTTAATAAACCACTGTTCTGCCAGATCAAACATACCCATTCCTGTGTCTCGATACATCTTCTATCATTATATGTAATCAGTTTTTAAAAATAGTCAACCATATAGGAGCCTATTCGTAACCAGACACACAGACAGACAGACAGACAGATAGACAGACATTCAGCTTCATATATATATATATATATATATATATATATATATATATATATATATATATATATACGAGGGTCATTCTAGGGAATTTTTCGGTATAATGATGTTTAATACAGATAGAAGCTTACTTTTTTTTATTTTTCAACGTAGTCTGTCATGAATGTCACACACTTTTCCCATTTGCATTAAAGCTTCTGTATTCCCTCAGTGTAAAAAAAAATAGTTGGAATGATGTTTCAGTCAATCGGTCACAACACCTTTAACTTCATCGTCACTTTATAACTTCGTGCCTCTCATGGACGCCTTCAAGGGGCCAAAGAGATGAAAGTCTTAAGAGGTCTATAAGGAAACCAGAAAGCAGTTCCTAGCCCAGTTCGTTTATGGCCTGCACTGTTTGGACTGCAAACTTCTCTAGTCGTTCCGAAACTGTCTTAGTCCTCAACAATGTTCAGCCATTCTTTAAACAATTTAGCCCATTTGTAGACAATTTTCTGACTGAAACATTTGACACTAAATACAGTTTACGTTCTGATGTGAATTTCAACTGGTGTGCACTCTTTAGCAAATAAAAAACTTGATAACTGATCACTGTTGAATCCTGGAGCGGGGTTCTTATTCGACCATCTTTCTTAATCGCCAAAAGTTTTAAAGATTTTCTTCAATCTCCAAAGGAAAATAAATCTATGTGAAAAAGAATTTTTTAAGTAAACTAAAATATGTATTTAAAGTAAACTTAAATCTGTATTACAAGTTCTTAGCATATTTATTGAATGAATCTCGTATATATATATATATATATATATATATATATATATATATATATATATATATATATATATATTAAGTAATGTGATTTAAAATTTAAAAATTTTAAAATTTAAAAAAAAATTAAAAATTTAAAAATCAAATTTTAATTAAATTAAAAATCAGTTTCATAAGAAGGAACAACAACAAAATCAATTATCTGTACGATCGTTTCGGAAAACAATGCTTTTTATTGTGGTATACATCAAGTTATGTAGAACAATTATATATAGTTTTTTGGTAAGCAAGGTCTCCTCATCAGCAAATTTAGGAGGGTTTTTATTGAATTTAAAAGACACCATGAATAAACCTAGCATTAAAAGTAAGGCAGATGAATCTTTTTTAAAAAAAAAAAAAGAAAAATTAAAAGATTCATCTGCCTTACTTTTAATGCTAGGTTTATTTATGGCGTCTTTTAAATTCAATAAAAACCCTCCTTAATTTGCAGATGAGGAGACCTTGCTTACCAAAAAACTATATATAATTGTTCTACATAACTTGATGTATACCACAATAAAAAGCATTGTTTTCCGAAACGATCGTACAGATAATTGAGTTTGTTGTTGTTCCTTCTTATGAAACTGATTTTTAATTTAATTAAAATTTGATTTTTAAATTTTTAAATATTTTTTAAATTTTTAAATTTTAAATTATAAATCACATTACTTAATATTGAATTAGCTCTAGGACATTTAACTATCGAGCTTATTATATATCTAAATTACAACAAGCACTTTCTATTTCCTGTATTTTAATTAAACTAGTAATTTCACTGTTACATTAAAATACACTCAGCTCTTTAGACTATTGTTCTAATCTCCTTTAAATTATATATATATATATATATATATATATATATATATATATATATATATATATATATATGTATACTAGTGAGGATACTCGGGTGTTTGTAGGTGTAAAAGAAAAAAAAGTATTAGAAGGGTTAGTGTGGCTTCAACCTGTGACCAACCTGAAGGCGGAAAAGAAAGTAAAAGAAAACGTCAACTTTAACCACTACGCCACAAGGCCATAGTAAGTGAAAACCGTTGAAAATTTAGCAATGTCAATCAAAAAGTTGACTTGCTAAGTGAATGCAGAAATGAACGTTGACTGAAGGCCAGTTCAGCTTTCCGCTGTTTCATTTATTTGTTTCCCCACAATGTTTGGGAAACCAAGCTCCCCATAAAAAGGGTGAAATTTCAAATGATTAGCAATTATCTGCAAGGGTTTCCTGCACATTGATCTAAGCTAATTGCTTTCAAGACGTTCCGGAACAAAAGGCCGCTGATGCCTTTGTATCGATGAGTTTCGCTTTATTTTTACGAAAAAGACCAACAAACACGCGAGAGGATGGAATAGGGTGAATTTGATAAAAGTGGATCAAAATGAATCTAGATATGACGTCCCTTCGTAAATCGTAGATATTATGATCTAGGGAGTATATAAAAAGTTGTAAACAATAGTAACCCTCTCGAGAGCTCCCGAAGAAAGCCTTCGCTGGACATACAAAAACGCACGCACCACTTTTGTATTTTATATATATACTAGCAAAAGTACCCGTCGTTGACTGAGTGCAAAAACAGCCTATGGAAAATGGACTCTGATTTATGAAAGTATGATAGGTTATGAAAAGGAAGGGTTGTAAAGAGATAGCTTCAAGTTTGGGGATATCAAAACCAAAGCAAAATATGATGAAAGTAAAAATAAAATAGATAACCCCCATAATTTAGTATACCATACCTGTTTACACTGAAACACTTATCACAATATTCTGTGGATCTAAATTAAAAAACCTTGTTAAACTTTGTGACATATTTCCATTCTATGGAGGTCAGATGCGAACGAACACCCCATAATTTTATTATACCATTTTTCTTAAAACTGAAACATAATCATCAAAGTATACTTACGCAGATAGTTATGAAAAGTCTTTATTAAAGTTTGTAACTATTTCCATTCTATAGAGGCCAGGCGCGAACGCAGACCGCAC
The DNA here is from genome assembly GCF_053919585.1 of Euprymna scolopes. Classification (NCBI taxonomy): domain Eukaryota; kingdom Metazoa; phylum Mollusca; class Cephalopoda; order Sepiida; family Sepiolidae; genus Euprymna; species Euprymna scolopes. The sequence goes on along the minus strand of NC_136511.1, from coordinate 80,249,976 downwards.
AATTTTATTATGTCATCCCTATTTAAGCTAAAACATAATTATAAAAGTATGCTTATGTATATCTATATCAAAAACACTTGTAAACGTTATTTTTAATTTTTTATTTTTTATTCCCATACTTTGTGGACCAGGCACGAACGCAGACCCCACAATTTTCCTGTGTCTCGATACATCGTCTATCATTATATATTATCAGTGTTTTTTTTCGTGACCACACACACACACACACACACACACACACACACACACACATTCAGCTTTATATTATAGATATATATATACATATAGAGAGAGAGATGTTTATGTTTGTGTGTGTACATGTATGTATATGTGTAATGAACTAATCTATTTTAAGTGTAATAAATGCGACAAACAAAAACTTGAGATTTATCTCACCGCTTGAATTTTTTTTTTTACAAGGAGGTCACCACTTATCAAGGCCCGGAAGCCACTCAGGGACAAGGGTTATTGCATGTACAGTACGTTGTACGTTAGTCTTGAGATTTCATAAAGTGTCTACTTAAGGGGGCGGTTCATCAGGAATTTGTTTACGTTGGATTTGAAGACATCCAAGTTGTAGTCAGGTGTGAAACAGGCAGATGGAACAGAGTTCCACTGGCGTGCGTTTCTAAGAAAAAAGCTGTGTTCATGGAATCTACGTTTTGATTTAGGCACAGATAAAGAGTGGGGGAACTGTTTGACAGTGGCTTCAGCTAGACGGGTGTTTCGTAAAAGATTTGACGAGGGGGGACCAGAGATTGGAGCTCAGACAGACATTCACCATTCTATAATAGAATGTCAACGTTGGATGTTTTTTTTTAATTTATCAATAATAAAAAGAATAATTCATGAAGGGAAAAATAAATTAGTAACCTAATTTTATGATGACATTATATTACAGTATTATAGTATTACAGTAATATATTTTAAACTCTCTTTATAAACTCTGTCTCATCATATATCACTCTCCCAGTTTATATGTTGCATAACCTCAACAATAGTTTTATTCTAGTTTGTTTATTGATGTAAGTTTTGTACTAATATATATTGCAATAAAAAAGGGATATGTTATTTTATTAGTTTTGGATGTTTTTTTTCTGTAGATATCACCTAAATATTATAAATGCATTTGATCATATAAATAATATTTTTAAATACAATATGAAATTTCGTTAGCATATAATAGTGTCCGATAAAAAAGTATATGTGTATTATAAGATAATTTTAATTCATTTATACAGACATTTTAGTCAACACACGAACATATGTTTTAGTTGTAATTTTAACTTTCTGTGAGCTGGATTTTAGAGGAAAACAACACGTAAAATGTACATGAAAAATGTTTATCAAAAATATAAAAGACTTTTCTTCAGAAAAAAATGATACATTTTTATTATACAGTAAAGATTAAATAGTCCACATGCTTTAATTTATTTCTGAAAAGCAAAAAAAAAAGAACAAAAAAACAAACAAAGCTAGAATCGACGTGATACTGCCAAACGTGTAAATTAGGTGAGAGATGAGTTTGTCGTAAAGATATAACGTACAACAACTGCCTGTCACCAATGCCAATTAAGAATTTCTGTCACATGATTAAAATTAACTAGTCAATCGCAAGCCTTCGAAATTTAAAAGCAGTCTTTTTTATTGAATATTAAACAAAAAATATCTATTCTAAATATATGCCGCTTTACAATAATTTGTTGTCTTATTTTAATGTTAATTTTGTGTTTTTTTTAAAAAAACATTATTATATGCTCTGTTTTGAAAAAAAAACATTATTATATGCTCTGTTTTAAAAAAAACATTATATGTTCTGTTTAAAAAAACATTATTATATGCTCTGTTTTTTAAATAAAATTATTATATGTTCTGTTTTTTAAATAAAATTATTATATGTTCTGTTTTTTAAAGAATATTATTATATGTTCTGTTTTTGTGTAGTCGATCAGTGGAAAAGAGATGTTTGTGAATTACGGAAATTTTTATGTTTCTCTCAATCTAGTGTGCCTAATTTGAGGGAGAAAAGTATTCCCCTACATTAAAAACTTTCATTGCGTCTAGCCCGGTCCGCGATTTTGACATCTTCGGATTTTGCCATGTTCTTTTTAATTTTTTTTATTTTAATACTACAGCGCCTGATCTTGTCAGTAATAAAATACGTTTGAATATATTTTACTTCATGCAGATTTCGTATTTATTATAAAAAACCCGTTGAATATTATATTGTACTGAATATATAGTAGTGATTTCAAAATCTAAAAAGAAAACAAATGACATGGGTGCCATCATCTAAAATCGAAACCAAATCATTTAACTATCCAGTCGTGTTGCTTACCGTTTAAGCTTTCGAAAGGTAGATAAAAAATTATTAAAATTAAATCACTTTAAGATATTAATAAATTTGCGCATGTTCAGAGGCAATATAAATATGTTCAGCAAGTTAAATTAACATTTAACATTTCAGTATGCCGATATCAGTTTTGTTCGTATTGGCACTTATATTAATAGTACGCGTTATTTTATCAACCAATGATTTTACTCGTTATAACCCATCCTTAATGTATGATCACTATTTCTCGGTAATTTCGATGTTATGTGACTAGTAGTTCAAGACTTTATCTATTAAATATTCATGCAGAAGCAAACACGCACATTCATCTACAGATTTCATAAGTATACGACATAACAAATTCCTCTTATTTCTAAAACATTGTATAGTAGCCACAGCTTAATAATAATCCAAAAATTAAAAAAAAATAAACCGAAAAAAATATATTGTAAAATCGGCAAATATTAAAGTCATGTAAAATTAGAGAAAACTATGCAAGTGAGAATAGATTTAGTATAATTTCTAATAACATGCATGATAAGTTAGAGAAAATGGGTCAGAAAACAAATTTGCATACCGTTTTGGTTATTACGCTATTATGTATGAATGTAGACAAATGGAGACGAATGGAGACGAGTAAAATCAACTTTATTTTATAATATTAGTCAATAAAAACACACTGTACTATTCAATAACGTTTATTCTAGTAAAAATCTGCTGTTTATGCAGCAGATTTTCATTAAGACAAACGTTATTAAACAATACCGTATGATTTAATAAAACAAAACAATAAAGTAAAGTCGATTGTCTGCAATAATGTTTATCTTAATGAAAATATTCCGCATGAATATACACACACGGTATATATATATATAAACATATATACATATAACTATATATATATATATATATATTAATATATATAAAAATATATATAAATATATATATATGTTTAATATATATATAAATATATATGTATAAATACTTATATATATATATAAATATATATGTATAAATACTTATATATATAAATATATATGTATAAATACTTATATATATATATATATAAATATATATGTATAAATACTTATATGTATATATATAAATATATATTATAAATACTTATATATATATATATATATATATATACGAGAGACGTTCTGAAGGTAATGACTTCTATGTTTACTACTCTCAAACTCATAAAATTGCAGTTATGATAGATGAACTTACGCATTAATGATATGAAAACTTCATCCTTTTAGTTATAGTCTTTGTATACCTTCATGCATAAAAGTTGAACCGATAAACACCTACCAGCGCCTGTTGATCGTTAACAAAAGCGATGCAGTTGATGTCAACGCAGCGATGGCTTTCTCGAATTCTAACAAACAACGGAATGTGAAGAACAAAGCATATTTCGGACGCCTACGAAGACTTAACACACACCCGTTTGCAAAAATGAATAACGAATTGTTTCTGGCTACTAGAAATATAAATTCTGGCCACTAGAAATATAAATTCTGGCCACTCGTTTCAATGCTACCATTACCGTTTTCGTAGCCCAACATCGTTTTAATTGTTGTGTTAAAAAAATAGGGAACTGCATTTGAAACAACCCATGTATATATACGAGGTGCTTTCAATGAGTTTTCAGTTTTGTTCGTATTGGCACTTATATTAAGAGTACGCATATGAAGCTCTAGTCGTTTTTGAAGTAATCCCCTCTGGTTGCAATGCACTTGTTGTACCGTTCCAACAACTGGAAGGCTCCATGGAAGTCCCCTTTTGTCAGAGTGTCAATGACCCCCTATCACAGCCTTTATCCTAGGGGATAACCAAAAGTTTAATCAAACAAGGTCTGGATTATAGGGAGGTTAGAAATAGTCTTGATGCAATCTTGGTCAAACAATCTGTCACAAGGATTGAGCACTCTTGGAAAAAAACTTCGTGCAAATCTTTCGCATCCTCAGTTTCTCGCAGATTATTCGTAATAGTTCCCACACTGACATCAAACTGTGCAGTTTTGTCTTTATAGACACAAGACTGTCCTTATCCATTAAAATTCGTTATTTGGCCAATCAACTTTTGTGTTCAGACTTTCTTACTCCTCCCACACTTTCATCATCAATCACATTGCCTTCCTTGAATCTCTTATGCTAATAATAAACCGATGCTCGATTAATGCAAGATTGCTCAAATTCAGTCTGAATCATTTCATACGTTTCCGAGGGATTTTTTTCCCAAATTTAAAACAGAATTTTATTGCATAATTTCCCATAAAAATGTAATTACTTCGGGACCGCATTATTGAAATCTATCATCTGTGGCAATAAAGCTTTAGTAAGGTCGTTTCCAATTTCTAATGTAACTGTTATTTTGAACGTGAAATCATAAAATTTGGACATTTTATCTCATAAGATATATAGCTAAAACATATTGTATTTTCAAGGGTCTGCGGGAATTTAATATGTCCGTACAAAAAGTCTGCTTATTAAAGGCACTTCATATATATATATATATATATATATATATATATATATATATATATATATATATATATATATATATATATCCACATCCACGTTCATATATATATTCACGTTCACACACACATATATGTATATATATGTATATATATATATATATCCACGTTCATATATATATATATATATAATTTCATATGCCCTTGTAAAAGATTATGAGGTAATATATTTCATGTATCGATTTTTAATCTCTACTTCAACAGCAAACAAGTTACGAACATATATGAAAATGAAGCTGACCATATTTCGCATTTCATCAATGTAAGGAATAGTCAGGTTAAAAATCGATATATATATATATATATATCGATTTTTAACCTGACTATTTATATATATATATATATGCATATATATATATATATATATACTCACACACACACATACATATATATATATGTGTGTGTGTGTGTGTGTGTATCTTGAGGATAAAGATTAATAATTGTAAATTTTGAATACATTTCAAAACGAGAAACAAAAACATCAAATTTGATTTTGTTTTGTTTCTCGTTTTTAAATTGATTCAAATTTACAATTATTAACCTTTATTCTCAATATTAATATATACCTATATATAAGTAATATATTTTACGTATCGATTTGTTATATCTACTTCAACAGCGAATAATGCATGAATAATAAATTATGAACATATCTGTAAATGAAGCTACAAAACGTTTCGCATCTCATCACTGTAAAGAATATGTAGGTTAAAAACCGATATATACATATATATATATACATATATATATATATATATATATATATATATATATGTAGTAGGTTATAAAATATACGTTGCAATTAAACTACACAGAATATTCCGCGTTTCATCCACGCTAGGATTCATAAGCCTGATGAATCCTAGCGTGGATGAAACGCGGAATATTCTGTGTAGCTTAATTGCCATGTATATTTTATAACGTACTACCTGGCGCTACCTACGTATTGAGCACTGTTGAAATAAATTCTTAAAGTTTACACATAAATTCATATTTTCGTATATTAATTCATGTGTTAAATGAAGTGGTCATATATATATATATATATATATATATATATATATATATATATATATGTTTTATTTTTTTATTACCGTTTTATCTGTTTGGTTATATATGTTTCGGATGTTGGACCATGTTTACGATCCAACAGCCTCGTTAGACCTTAAAGAATTGGTTGTAAGTATTTGGAAGAAGTGTTTTAGAGGAAATACGTGAAAAGGGGGGTGGGTAAGTGATAATAACGAGGGGGAGACCTGTATCAACAATATTTAAGTTTTGAAGGTTAAAACGCATTATATATATATATATATATATATATATATATATATATATATATATATATATATACACCTACATATATACATATAGGTGGAGATATAGATCTCCAGTAAGAAGTAGATATATATTAGGGGAGGTCGATTTTGGAACCCCGGTTTCTTCTACCCAGAGAAAGATGTAAACTAACCTCACAAGTAAAAGAGCTAAATATTTTTCTCCAAAACTTTACCGAATTTATGAGCAAATGAATTTAGGGATTGAAATAATCGTATATTTTGATTTTACACCGGCGACAAGTGATAAAAGTAATAGGTCATAATGTGGCCGGGGTTTAAAAAATCTGAAGCAAAGATGTCAGATAATATATATATATATATATATATATATATATATATATATATATATATATATATATATATATATATATATATATATATATATACGTTCCAGGCATTTGGAGTAAGTTAGCTTATAATAAATTTTTAAAAAAGGCTAAGACTGAACAATATTTAATTTAATTTACAATGAACTTCATACAAATCCGGTCTTCTTTTTAACCAGTAAAATTTTCAATCTGCACCGCAAAATCAAAACATTCGCAGATTAACACACGTTTTTACTATTTCGCATTTCATTTTAATACATATAACTATCAAGAAACAAAAATATGTTTATAATTCTTATAAAACATATTTTTATTTTTATAATTATTTGCTTATTTTAAATATCTATATATATAAAGTAGTAGCGTTCGTGTGTGTGTGTGTGTACAACTACCAATCACCAAATAAATATAAAGGCCATATGTGTGTACACCTCTCCTGGTCAAGAAATATTAATGCCCATATTAGGATACTTCTATCAAAGAGGACATTATATTGTACACGGACTTTTAATATATAGCATTCTTTAAACCACTTTTTCATTACCGAGTTACGGTCATTAACATATCACATTAAATGCAATCTATTTAAATAATTACCTCGATGACATTAATTATTCGACATAATAGCTTAGTTTCAACTGTACTAATTAATTTTTTTAAAAATTATTTAGTTTATTTAATTTTCAATTTATGTTTGATTTAATTTATTTTATCTGAAATCTAAAACCGTTTTATTTTCAAACCAAAAACCAGAAAACCAAAAGGGGAAATAACTGTGATAGCTTAATTGAAAAATGGTTTTACATGGAGCACATTATTAAATACTTCCTGTTTTTGTTTTCATTTCGAAATATTATTCTAAGCTGAATTATTTTTTAAACTTTTATTTTTAATTTGGAGGAAAATTGTTTTCCCTTATTCTTACTTTTACGTAACCTTTTTTATTTGTAAGAGGAAAATAATTAAAACTAATGTCCTCATTTACTTGCATTCTTACGAGGGCAGAGTTAGTCACAGAGACACATGTCAACAAAATCCATCATCCCCTGCTCTTTTTGTTTTTTGTTTATAAAATTTAATCGGTGTTGCTAGGATTTATTATAATAATTATTCCACAACAAGTGTGTTTAATTGCCTGAGAAACAGATTTTCTTTATAATTTATTTAATATCTTAAATTAAAAATGGTCGATTTTTACGACGTACCCAGCGTCGTTTAACCCCTAGAAAAAAAAATGGTCAGTATCAAGTTCCTTTCCAACTCCTCCAAAAACTTGAAAATGATTACTTTTAATGGTTTTCGATAGTGCTAAAAATATCACATTTAAATTTGGGGCAGATAAGTAGTTTTTTTGATATGAAAAATTACTTTTTCAAAAGTGGGGGATCAATTTTCTATATAAATGTAACGTAAAATGGGCACCCACTTTCTAACCAGCTAATAATTTCTTCATATCATAAACGATTTTAACTGGGATATTCATTTTCAGCACCATCGAAAACCGGCGCTGTTTTTTTTTACTAAGAGATTCGTTCATTTTTCATAATTTAGGACGTAAATCATGCTGTCAGTAAGCTTACACGAGCGGTTTACAAAAATATTTTTTTGTTTTTCAGTTTTTTTAGGTAACTATTCAATTATAGAATTTATATAGATTTTACCAGGTGCTTCTGTAGTTTACTAACCGCCTCCTAATGTAAACAGAATTTTTGCGAAATGTTAAACTGCAGAGGCAGCTGTTCACAACTATACAAGTTGTATAATGAAAAAAGAGCGAAAAACAAAAGTATGCTTTTTGTAAACTTACTAGTAGCATAATTAGCGTCCTAAATTATGAGATGAAAAATTAAACACAACTCTTAGTAAAAAAAAAACAGCGCCAATTTTGGGGGTGCTGAAAACGAATATCACAGTTAAATTTGTTTTATCATATGAAGAAATTACTAGATGACAAGAAAGTGGGTGCTCATTTTATGTAAAATTTATATAGGAAAGGGATCCGCAACTTTTTGAAAAAGTAATTCCTTCATATCATGAAAACTACTTATCTACCTCAAATTTAAACGTTATATTCGTTTTCAGCACCACCGAAAACCATTAAAAGTCGTAATTTTAAAGTTTTTGGGGTAGTTGGCAAAAAACTTGACATTGACCAAAAAAATTAAGACCTGTTTTTTGTGGTCTAATACGTTTAAGCAGTTTTTATAAATAATATGGAAGAAGAAATTTTGAAAAAAAATAAAATTAACATTTTAGCGTTAGGAATAACTTTTCTATAAAATTTCTATATAAGTTTAATGAGAACCCACTTTTGCCACAAAGCGTTCAACCAGATATATAATCTCTAGTATTTTTCAAGTTTGGAGACCGAGGGGGTGGGGTGGATAAAAATGTAGTTTTTGTGGTGGTGGGGGGAGCAGGAATTACATTTGAAACATAAAATAACGATAAATTCAATTAATTTTTATGAAACCATTATGTACTTTCACCTAACAATTTTTTAAATGGAACGAACCCCAAAATACGACAAATTTAATTTTAGGGGGCGGGGTGATTACATTAGAAATATACAATGACGAAAAATATAATTTAATTGTTTTTGGAATTCATTATGTTTTTTTTCATTGTACGGGCATTCACTGCTATTTTTATTGAAAAAAAGTTGTAATGATTTATTTTTAATTATCTTTTGTTGGGAGGGGGTAATTTCCAGTGCTCAGTATCCGGAGGGTAGTTTCTGATCTTTGTAGCCCTTCTGCCGAAATATTCATTTTTAGGGCAATTACATTCACATGTTTTCATCCGTTCTTTTATTTCTGTTGTGGGGCATCCACTTGCCCATAATGAAAATAATTAGGATACCGGTGTGTTTAAAACAGAACTTCATGTTAATCGAGGCAACGCTGGGTACCCATGCTAGTATTTTATAATTGTAAAGATATTTTTTTCATTTGTAAGTTGTTTATTTTGCTTGCGTCTTGCCGTTTACATCTTGCTGTTAGCAGTTTGATTTGTAATTCGGTAAGTGAATATTTATTATTTACTACTTTCTCATATTTGGATTTTTTCTCTCAATTTTTACTTATTTATTTCTGATATTATAATATATACTTCTTTCAGATTTTTTTTACAGCGGGGTCACCACTTATCAAGTTCCGGAGGCCACTCAGGGATGAGGGCTATTGCGTGTACAGTAATCAATGAGATAGTATTGTAGTAGTCATTAGTATTCGAGATTTGATAGTGTCATACTTAAGGGGGCGGGTTGTCAGGAATTTGTTTATGTTGGATTTGAAGACATCCAAGTTGTAGTTAGGTGGGAAAGAGGCAAGCGGAAGAGATTTCCACAGTCGTGCACTTCTGAGAAAGAAGCTCTGCTCATGGAATCTATGTTTGGATTTAGGCACAGATAAAGAGTGGGGAAAATTATTGACAGTAGTTTCAGCCAGACGGGTGTTTCTCGTGAAAGATTGGCGAGGAGGGACGAGAGATTGGAGCTCAGACAAGCACTTGCTATCAAATAGCGATAAAACAAAGACAGGCTCGCAACGTCTCTTCTGTGGGAGAGAGGCTGCAGGGAAGAGAAAAGGGCACCCCCCACTAAACCAGGAAGTCTATTTTGTACTCTGTCAAGGCAGGATAGGCTGTTTCTAGCAGCTCCTTCCCAGATGTGGCAGTAGTACTCCATCCTTGGCTGTACTTGGCTCTTATACAGATAGAGAATTGCATCAGTAGTGAGATATCTTCTGGAGCGGTAGAAGGATCCCACCATTTTCCCAGCGTCCTTGGCAACAGACCTGATGTACGTGTTCCATTTCAGATCAGGAGTAAAGGTCAAACCCAGAAGCTTGTAAAAACATGGAGCCTCTCCAAGACGAGAGCCATCCATTTTAATTGATGCCAGATGGGAATCAGAGCATTGATGATGTAAAGATAGAAGCTTGGTTTTGGATGCATTAAAATTAACAAGCCACCTCTTCCCCACTGTACCACGCGCTCAAGATCAGAGGAGAGAGAATTAGAGAGAGCTTTGCCATTTATGGCCTTTGATGTGTTGTCATAGATCGTCGTGTCATCAGCATAAATGTCAACGAATGATTTAAGTATATGTTTTGGGAGATCATTGATGTAGATCAGGAAGAGAGTTGGGCCCATGATGGACCCATGAGGGACTCCAGCATTAATACTGTGGGCCTCTGATTTCTGCCCATCAACCACTACTTTTATGAGCCTATCAGAGAGAAATAATTTAATGATTGAGAAAAATTTCCAGTGATACAGTAGCTGGAAATCTTGTGAAGTAGGCCCTTATACCATACGTTATCGAAGGTATTCGATATTTCAAGAGCAATTGCCCTGGAATGGAAGCCTTTGTCAAGAGATTCACTTATCCTATGAGATATAACCGTTAGCGCATCTGCTGTATATCTTGCAGAGCGGAAACCATATTGCATGTCACTAAGAAGATTGTTTCTGTTGAGGTGGTTGACTACTTCTTTATTTAATATAGATTCCAACAACTTACTCATGACACACAGGAGACTTATTGCTCTGTACTGAGAGGGAGATGACTTTTCACCTGAATTCTTAAATACAGGGCATACTGATGAGGTTTTTCAGGGTGTTCGAAAGCACTTCTTAAGGTAACACTTAAACAGTTTTGTAAGTATGGGGGCAAGTTCTAGTTGGGGCTATTTCAGCACTATAACTGGAATGCCGTCAGGGCCAGTTGCTTTACTGGAATCAAGGTTCTTGATTAGCTTAGCGACCTCACGCACAGATATTTGTATGTTGCATCGCGTATTGTCTGTTATAGGAAGAAATACAGGGAGTTGATGGTCATTGTCGCATAGGGTAGACTTAGTTGCAAAGTTCTTGGCAAATAGTTTGGCCTTGTCTGATGCTGACGAGATGACCTCAGGTCCATTGATGATAGTTGGGATAGAACGCACACTTCTGTTAAAGATCCTGTTTGCTATTTGCCAGAACTGGTGGGAACCAAGCCGCCGCTCAGCTACTTTGGATTTAACGGACTGAGCATATAGCTCTCTTGCAGTTTTTATTACTTTTTACAGTAGTTGCTGGCAGTCCTGAAAGCATCTTTAGTCTCAGTACATCTATTACGTTGGTAGCTATGAAAAAAGTGATTTCTGTGCGCGATGGCAGCAGCACATTCAGGGGATAACCATGGCTGGTTGTTAGGTGTTTGTTGGAATTTTTTAGATGGTATGAATCGGCTTATGCCTACGATTAACCATTCGGTCAGGTCTGCTACTATACAGAACATATCCTTTTTAAACATGAAATGCAGCGGTAGATCAGATATGAATGTACGGAAGCTATCCCATTCAGCCATAGAGTATCGATATACAGTACGGTGGAGAGGTACGTCTGAAGACTTATTACATTTCATTTTTCCTTAACTTTTCTAAAATGGTTGGGAAACATACGAAAATTTCTACTCATAGTGAAGATACTAATAAATTTGCTGGTCAACCTTCTATTTTAGATAAAACAGAACCTCCCACATATCGACAGGTTATACAGCACAGTTATTTCATGGAAAATATACATCCAACCTTAAATAAATTTGCGCTTTTCAAATTAATAACCGGTTATATAATTGACATTTGGAAAGCAGTTAATCCACGTTTATCGCTGTGAACTGAATTGTATATTGTGGATAAATTGCTAAATATCTGATTTAAGAAAGTAAAACAGATAAATAGAAAATCTTCCTGATCATTTGAAACGAAAATTATGATAAATAAACTCGACACATTGTTTGACATTTCGTCCTGCCGTTGTCAACTGCCAGTTTTATCTTGCGAGGACAAAAATATGAAATGTAAAAAGGAAATTGTCAGACCAAACACTAAATCTGTAATTGCCCCCTCAAACAGAAGGTAAGTTCATTATTCTATTTTTCATTCTTTTAGGCAATATCATACACATTTTAAAGTTAATGCATTTCTATATTCTATATTTAAGTAAACAAATTAAAAAATCTCATACTTTTTTCTTTTTATGGGAAATTGCATGAAAGTTCTGTGAGTCACATCTCTCATTCAATATATGTCAAATTTGATTTTCCAGGTCCCATTGGAAGACAGAGAATATCTAAAAGACTAGAGAAACAAAATAGGATCTAAGGGCACTTTTCAACTTAATTCTATAAAAAATATAAAAGGAGTGCAGTGTTAGGAGAGAGAGAGAGAGGGAACCAAGTTGATTCATCTTCTGTTGCTTCAACATATTATGACCAGAATGTTTCCCTTTCCCAATCAGAGAATAACGATGAACAAGATGCAAATTTTGAGCCAGACAGCCATTGTAAAAGTAATTGCAACAAATAAAACATTCCACGGTATGCTATTGAGCTAACGAGGTGATGTTTCTTCAAAGTTAGGATGGAGGCAAGCAAATGCCTTTTTTTTGGATTTACATGTTATGGGCCTTCTCACCACAAGTATTAACATTAACATCATCCTGGATAAATAATAAAAATAGACAAAAAGAAAAAAAAAACTAAAAAGCATACCCTTGAAAAGCGCAATGAAAAAATTGAAAACCTGGTTTGTATTGGTGTGGATAGTAGGCATGACAAAGACACTTTGTTTTATCAGGAGGTGGCGGAGGCGAACGGAGAAACAAAAATAGGAAAAGTTATGGGACCAGAACGCCACTTGACATTGACAGCGGAAATAGGTTGAGATAAAAAGGGAGGACATCTTACCCATAGAGTTATCCCTAATACTAATGCAACTGGTGTTGTTTTAGCAGAAGAATTTGCAAGTTTTTTTAAAAGAATATAAAACTGTAACTACATTGAAGGCTGTGCTTTTAGACAACACCAATACAAACGCTGGCTATGAATCTGGGCTTCTCACATCTCGAGAAAAAATATTAAACAGGAAGTATCATACTATTGGTTGCTCATCACATCCTTCAAGGCTTTATTTAAAGTGATCGATGCCAATACACACATCCCAAAATCATTTACTGGGCCAATTGAAAAATTGTGTGGCAATAATTACAATCATTTGTCCCAGGTTGAATTTCCATCAATAAGTAGTTTTTGGATATCTATAATTCTGTACTGGTAGGCATTGATAATATGAGTGGCGATTAAAGACAACCTTGAAAATATGCAGTAAGGATTTCGCAGGGAAAGGTTGATCCCAAATATGCTGCATGGATGATCGGGCCATTAAATCAAGCCAGATTGCTAACCCTAGTAATTCGACTAATGTGTTTATGAACCCGACAGATTTAGCCTCAAACACTGTTTGATAAAATGCACACATTGATTACATTTGTTATTGAAGTGTATGCAGTTAGTTGGTTTTAAATTAAAAGAGACAATAAATTTCATAACAAGCAACTATACATTTTCAATATGATTCAAAGAAGCCACAAGAAAGCCAAGCAGTTGCATGTAAAAATATTCAATATAATACGTTTGCTATATTGCTAGAAAATGTTTTGAATGCAATGATCAAATCAGACAAAATGAAAGTAAGGGAAGAAGCTATAAAAAGTTTAACCATTAGGTAAGTAAACATATATAAAAATAATGAAATTGTTTACATTGATTTATATGTTCATTTTTAAATGTTAACATTTCAGTATTAAAAAATTCAAACAAGTAGAATCCGTTTTTAAAGTTAATAGCTTTTTTTTTCTTCAGGAATGCAAAGGAATCTCCCAAAAGGTCGAAAAATTTAAACAATAAATTCAAATCTTCACATTGGTTTAATTTAATCAACCTATCTCAAAATGAAGTTTGCGAGCCTGCTTTTACAGAAGGATTTTTAGATGAGGGACTTCAGGATTCATCGTTGAGTGGGAGGAAACTAGATTTTTCTGATTTACCTGCACATTCGTAAACTGTCGAAATGGCAGTAAAATTAACCACAGAGGCTTCTCAGTTTGTCTATGGATTTTAAAGAAGACACAAGCATATTATTGACAAAAAATTTATATCGAGAAATGATTAATCTAATAAATTTGTTTGGACTAAAATTATAAACTTTTATAAAATTGGCTAAAAAACAACAATTTTTCAGTGCGTCTAATTAGACGATCTTTAAAGTGCCAAATTTCAAAGCATGAAAGATTTTTATATTAGTACTCATCATACCAGCACACAACTTTCCCTGCGTAGAAGTTTTTGATTTCAGAAAAAAAGTTACAAATCAACCTCCCCTAATGTGCATATACATACATACATACATACATACATACATACATACACACACATGTACTCACATACACGTATATAAAATTATATGAATATACATATTCAAACAATATGTATATACGTGTATGTGGATACATGTGTATGTATGTATGTATATATGAATATGTACATCTACTTCTTACTGGAGATCTATATCACCACCTATATGTATATATGTAGGTGTGCGTATATATATATATGTATATATGTATATTTATGTATATGGGTATGTATATGTGTATAGGACTTGTGTGTATGTCTTCATACAGATGCAAGTATGTCTGCATGTACATTGTTTGTATATATGCGTATGTGCGTATGTGTCTGTATGTGGATTTGTAGAAATGTACATATGTATGTGTTTGTATGTATGCGTATTTGCGCGTGCGTTGGCGTATATATTAACCCTTAACTACCTAAAAACAAGTCATCGTCAACTAAAATGAACAGGTCGACTTATGGAATTCTAAATGAAACCTTTTACTTGTCAAACATATATAACACTTACACAGACCCTTTCTTTCTCTCTCTCCCACTCTTTCTCTCTCTCTTTCTCTCTCTCTCTCTTTCTCTCTCTCTCTTATCTACCCACGCCTACCTGAATCTGCTACCCCCACACACTACAATCTAATGTTTTTAACTTTCAAAGCTTAAATATTGTCTATACCCGTCTCCCGCCCCTTTATTATCTCTTACCCTCCCTCTTTTCTTCTCGTATTTCCTCGAAAACACTTCTATCAAATACTAACAACCACTTGTGTCAGGTCTGACGAGACTGTTGGATCGTAACCATGGCCTAACATCCGAAAAATATGTAACCAAACAGATAAAACGGTAATGAAAAAATAAAACACATATTTGCTCAGCAATAGTATTGGGCACTCTATTTAAGTTTTTACTAATTACAAGTTTTACTATATATATATATATATATATATATATATATATATATATGTGTGTGTGTGTGTGTGTAGACGATAAACATAAATTATTTGAAATTATAAGTCAGGTTCAAAACAAGAAAATACATCAAATTTGATTTGGTTTTGTTTCTTTTTTTGAAACTGATTAATAATTTATAATTATACAATTATTAACCTTTCTCTTCAATATCATTATAAGCTCTTGGATAAATAAACCTATTGAGCTTATTATATATCTACAATACTATGAGCATTGTTCTTTTAAATTATTAATACATTAAAATAACTTTTGTTCCCCTAGATCCTCGGTTTAACCCCCTTCATAAATTATATATATATATATATATATATATATATATATATATATATATATATATATATATATATATTCAGTCGATCGATGTGCAGCTTGGTTAGTTGTTATCCTCGTCCAATATAAAAATAATTACATTTTTGTCACAAAACTCTGAGGCTGGATTGACCCACCGTATTCTAGTAGGGGAGTTCCAAAAGTAATACACCCTATTTCTTATTCTGTTCAGATGTTCTGATGACTGGACTCATGCATTAATGACCTGAAGATTCCATCTCTCTGTTGAATATATTGATGGTATAATACATCATTGAATCTCTGGTTCATTGACAACAATGTTAACTATGAAGAAAAATGAATTTTGGAGCACAAAAAATGGCTGGATATAGTAGATTTACTGCTTGATAAAATAACTAAGTGTTTGAATTTGCGCTACAAAACAGATACTGTCAGGAATTGTACATATCAACTGAATTAAAGGAATAAATTATAAGACGGTCAACATCATGGATTTTGGAATATAGTTTTTTTTCATTTATTCACTATATATATATATATATATATATATATATATATATATATACATATATATATATATATATACTAGCAAAAGTACCAGTCGTCGACTGGGTTCAAAAACAGCCTACAGAAAATGGACTCTGATTTATGAAAGTATGATAGGTTATGAAAAGGAAGGGTTGTAAAGAGATAGCTTCGAATTTGGGGGTATCAAAACCAAAGCAAAATATGATGAAAGTAAAAATAAAATAGATACACCCCATAATTTATTATACCATACCTGTTCACACTGAAACACTTATCACAATATTCTGTGGATCTATATTAAAAAAAACCTTGTTAAACTTTGTGACATATTTCCATTCTCTGGAGGTCAGGTATACCATATTTCTTCAAACTGAAACATAATTATCAAAGTATACTTACGCAGATAGATATGAAAAGTATTTATTAAAGTTTGTGCCTATTTCAATTCTATGGAGGTCAGGCGCGAACGCAGACACCAAAATTTTATTATACCATCCCTTCTTAAGTTAAAACATAATTAACAAAGCATTATGTACATCTATATCAAAAACACTTGTAAAGTTTTTTTTTTTAAATTTTTAAATGTTTTATTTCCATATTTTGTGGACCAGGCGCGAACGCAGACCCCACAATTTAAATGAACCACCGTTCTGCCAGATCAAACATACCCATTCATGTGTCTCGATACATCTTCTGTTATTATATGTTATCAGTTTTTAAAAATAGTCAATCATATAGGAGCCTATTCGTGACCAGGCACACACACACACACACACACACACACACACACGCGCACACACGTTCAGCTTTATATTATAGATATATACGTATATATATGCATATATATATATAGATATATAGATATATATATATAGTGAATAAATGACAAAAAACTAGATTCTAAAATTCATGATTTTGACCGTCTTATAATTTATTCCTTTAATTCAGTTGATATGTACAATTCTTAACAGTATCTGTTTCGTAGCGCAAATTCAATCACTTAATAATTATATCAATCAGTAAATCTATTATGCCCTTAACTCATCAGAAGAAATAGCAACAATCAATCCGTCAAAAGGAAATAAAGTGTGATTTAACACGATTAAAATCCGAAAATTGGAAGAGAAGCTGCAAATACCTTTAATATGTTTTTATTACCCCATTTTATATATATATATATATATATATATATATATATATATATGTGTGTGTGTGTGTGTGTGTGTGTGTGTGTGTGTCTGTGTCGGTTTGTACTCATTTATCAAGGACACCTTTCATAAGAGATAACACTTTATTGTTTTTATGTATTACATGACTTCTGTTGTTTCTCTTAGAGCTACTATGTGACTTCGACGCAGCTGAGCTTTCTCTGAATTTTTTTCCAGATATACCATCAGCGCAGATGTTTGTGCGTATAATTTTGAGCACATTATCTGATTTCGATCCGGAGTTTGTTTTTTGTGCGTTACTAACGATGACTTTCACAAGACATGTACACGCTTTATCGATCAAAAGTGCACGGATTTATTCCCCAGGACATGTGCTGGCTTGTACATACATATCAAGTCCATTTGGTTTGAACGTGTTCCAACTATTCACAGTAGATTATATTTCACATGTCGTAATATTTATTCTTTTATTTCCTCAAACAATCTTCATCTCCTTATTGTGTGGTTTTATGTTTCCGTTGTCACTGGATAATCCACACATGCTTCTGGGGTTTTGTCATTGTTAGCTTTTGAATACTCTCTGCTCACAAAATATACTTTTTTATCTTACTTTTTATTTGTTCGTTTTTTTTTCTTGGATATAAGGGGCTTCTGGGTCAATCGATCGATATGCATCTTGGTATGTTGGTTATCCGCGTCAAATATAAAAATAAATACATTTTTGTCACAAAACTCGGAGGCTGGATTGACCCACCGTATTCTAGTTCCAAAAGTAATGCACCCTATTTCTTATTCTGTTCAGATGTTCTGATGGCTGGACTCATGCATTAATGACCTGAAGATTTCATCTCTCGGTTGTAGATATTGATGGTATAATACATCATTGAATCTCTAGTTCATTGAGCTAACTATGAGGAAAAATTAATTTTGGACCCCCCCCCCAAAAAAAAATGGCTCCATTTTATAGAAACATTCCTGTCTCCGAGTCCTTCAACTCGCCGAATACAAAATTCAGAGGCTTTACTTTAAGAACGACTATCGTACACGCACGCAGAGACACACATACACACATGTATAATCTTTACGAGATTAATATAAGAGTCCTCAATTCCGAAGGAGAGCAGTATATTCTCTTTATTTGTTTTACATAAGCAGTAACATCTTGCTACACAGCCATAAGCATGTTTCGGTCAGCTAGTTTCCAGTAACTAGAGATCTTTCTAGGCGATACAACTTATACGAAAGCAAAGTCTGCACTGAAAATATTACATTTTCTTCATCGAAGGAAGTTAATATAAGGAGGTTCCGTCAAATGTTGTACAAACATAAGATTCCGTTATATGTGGTGAGATATAGGAATGAAAGGAAAAGAATGTGGGTTAAAGATTGAGATAGAGATAATGGAAGGCTACTAAGAATAGTATTTTTATGCGTGTGTGATGGCCACCGTAAATCTCAAACATACTTGTGCGTATAGTTTCAATTAGCAGGGAATATGAATTTAACATGCCTATGTAAATGGGTGGGGTCAGATTTAGGATTTCTTAGTCAACAGTTGGTATTAAGTTTTTCCTTGTTACTTCACTGTAAAATGCAGCTAATGATGACTTATCATTATCCTTTGGATTCGTGAAGGAACTTTGGCCAGTGTAACTTTGCTTGAAAGTGTTGCTAGTTTGACCTATGTAGAATTTTTTAGTAGCAATGTACCCCGTTACTCTATTGTTAGCTAGGCATACAACAGAGGTTGGCAGATAGTTATGTTTGACGGGAAGTTTCGATTTATCTATATAAATACAAGTTAAAAAAATTACTCTAGTTACATTCTGTTCTATTATTTAACATTTTATTTTTATAGTTTTTTAAAATTATTATTTCAAAGTTATTGCTGCAATTGTAGCTTATTGGAGGTAAACATATCAAACCAAAGATGAATTACATTACACTCATTTTATTTTAGTAGTAGTATAATTCGCGTAACATGTGTTTCGTTGAATAGTGGAAATCTACCAGACATCTCATCAGACAGATTAATATTCCTCAAGATTTTTCCTCGATTTAAGATTTTTAAGCCTGATAACTTTTTAGAATTTCTATTTTCTTACACCAATTCTTATCCTTTTTAAACCAATGCAAAAAAAGAAAGTTACAACTGTGTCTTTATTCCTAGGAAGATAAATCTGTCTCTGATTATTTGTTTGCTAAATTTCTATCATTATACGAAACACGTGTAAGACGAGTTATACTAATCTTCATATAAAGTAGCAACGTCCGTATGTGTGTGCGAGTGTGTGTGTGTGTCTATATTTACATCTCTTCTACAGTCCACAGAATTAGGTCGATCATAACAAACCTTGGCATCAGATGGTTCCCTACATAGGGATGGTGCACACCATTTTCAAGGTTATGGTCAACGGTCAAGGTCTAAGAGTAGTTCACACAATTTTTTACAAGTTTAATGTCCAAGATCAAGGTTATAATCTATGTATATAAACTCTCCTACAACCCACACTACGTGAAAGATCAGGCCCAAAATTGACATGGTGATAGTTCAAATCTAGGGATGGTGAACACCAATTTATAAGGTCTAGGTCAAAGGGTAAGGTCGAGACTTTCCTGTACTTTTGTGTATATATATATATATATATATATATATATATATATATTTCTTTTGCTCATTTGATATCTCTAGTTTATTTACTAACGTGTCTTTCGATGAGACTATTACTATTTGCTGCGATGCACTCTATCGTAGTGAACTTATTACTTTATCGAACTCCTTTCTCTCTCCACTACATCCATCGAGTTTAGTTTCGATAACATGATGTACCAACAAATTGATGGGGTCTCCATGGGCAGCCCATTAGGTCCCATCCTTGCCGTCATTTTCGTTGGGTTTTACGAATTATAACTTTTCGATTCACCACATAGTACCCCTTCTTTATATTTTCGTTATGTGAATGATACGTTTGCGGCTTTTCCTTCTCATGACCAGGCTTTAGATTTCTTTAAACGTCTTAACGCCTTACATCACGCTTTATCTTTTACTATAGAGATAGAAAAGGACAATTCTCTCCCGTTTCGCGACGTGTTGATTGAAAGGTTCAGAGGAGGTTTTCTCACTTTTATATATAGAAAACCTACCTTTACCGGTCTATATACTAAATGGTGTTCTTTTACTCCAAAAACCACTAAGTCAACGTTAATTTATACGTTGGTACATAGGGCCTTGGTTATTTGCCCCCTCTGTCGGCTAGATACTGAAATTGCTAAAATTAACGAAACTCTGGTCGATAATGGCTACCCAGAATTATTGATTGATAAATATATCAATTCAAAATCAATAAATTTAATAAAGATGTAACCTTTGCCTCTTCAAAGTATCCTGTTTATCTTAAGTTGCCGCTGATTACCGAAAAATGTGTCCCGCTCATAAATCAACTTAAACAGACCATCAGCAACCGTTTTCCGTCTGCTGTACCTAGAGTTGTTTTAAATACGGAACCTGCATTTTCTTCTTTCAAAAAGGGCGGGTTGCCTTGCACTAAACTTAGCAATATTATATACAAATTCAAATGGCAGTGTGATGCTATCTATGTCGGGCGAACCAGCGTTCATTTTGAAACTAGAATTGTGGGCAGGCTTATAAGGACGACTTTTTTTCAATCTTATTTCGAGGCCAATCGAGTAGTTATTTGAAAACACTCGAATCGGTCTCTATTGCACGCCTTAACCCCCCTCTCTCTCTGAAGGCAGAAACGGTCTGTGAACACCCGGGACTTTTTTGGCGAACTGATGAGATATTGTAGATGTTTTCCCATCCCCTTTTTTTTCAATTTTTTTTCTCTCCCCGTATATTTATATGCGGATTATTATTTCCCATTCGTGATAGTTTTTTTTCATACTCGTTATATATATATATATATATATATATATATATATATATATACATGCTTATATATACATATATATATGTATATATATATACATACATACTTATATATATACATATATATATGTACATATATACATACATACTTATATATATATACATACTTATATATATATACAGTGATGATCATATTTATTGGCACGGTAAAATAAAAGTTAAATTTTGTCTAATAAATTCTAAAAAAGGGATTAAATTAAAGAAAATAACAAAGTATATTATGTATTTTTAACTCGCCTTTCCGATGCAGCAATCGGATTTTAGAAAAAATAAATAACAAAGGAACAACAAACATAATTGCAAAAAACCCTTGCTCAAAATTATTGGCACGGCTTTGTTTTTCTTTTAGTATCAGTATAATATCAATCAATTTCCGGTTTACGTGCTTTCTGAACTTTTTTATAGCCATATTATGCTTGTTTAACGCTAATTCAGTGAATAATTTTTTCAGAGTATTTTTAGATAGCGATTTATTTAAACTATTATAAGTGACTAAATTATAATTTTCAATCGCCATGGTTAAAACTAAGGAACACAGCGAAGACGCCAGGAAGCTTGTTGTAGCATGCCATACCAATGGGGAGGGCTATGATAAGATTTCAAAGAAGCTAAACCTTCCCAAATCCACTGTTAGAGCCATAATAAACAAGTTCAAATCGCAAGGCCACGTTATGAGTTTAGAGGGTAGAGGGAGAAAAATATTCTTTCCCCAAGAGATGAACGGAAAATTGTTCGACAAGTAAAACAAAACCCAAGGATCTCTGTTGGGGAGATTGTTGATGAACAGAGCACCTCTGGAGTGAATGTATCTCGACATACAGTTCGTAGGGTTTTGAAGGAGCTGGTTTAAAAGCATGTCGTCCGAGAAAGACTCCCTTATTGAAGCCTATGCACCTGAAAGCAAGGCTAGCCTTTGCAAAACGTCATATTGATAAAGATGTTGCATTCTAGAAACGTGTTCTATGGACTGACGAAACGAAAATAGAGTTATTTGGCCATAATAAAGTGTCTTATATTTACAGAAAATCTGGCGAAGCTTTCCTGCCTAAGAACACCATACCCACAGTGAAGCACGGTGGAGGCAGTTTGATGTTTTGCGGATCCTTTGCTGCCTCTGGACCAGGGCGACTTGTTAAGGTCACAGGTAGCATAAAAAAGGAAGATTATGTTAAAATATTGGATGAAAACCTGAAAGACTCTGCTAAAGAGCTCTCACTTGGTCGTCGTTGGTAGTTCATGCAAGATAATGACCCAAAGCATTCGGCTAAACTGACTAAGAAATGGCTTGAGGACAATCATATTAATGTTTTGGAGTGGCCATCACAAAGCCCAGACCTTAATCCAATTGAAAATTTATGGAGAACATTAAAATTGAGGGTAATGCAAAGGAAGCCTAAGAATCTTATTCAATTGGAGGATTATTGTCAGGAAGAGTGGGCTAAAATTACTACTGAAGAGTGCAACAACTTGGTTGTAAACTATGAAAAGCGACTGAGGAAGGTAATCAAGGCCAAAGGCTATACAATTGATTATTAAATAAATCGTGCCAATAATTTTGAACAAGGGTTTTTTGCAATTATGTTTGTTGTTCCTTTGTTATTTATTTTTTCTAAAATCCGATTGCTGCATCGGAAAGGCGAGTTAAAAATACATAATATACTTTGTTATTTTCTTTAATTTAATCCCTTTTTTAGAATTTATTAGACAAAATTTAACTTTTATTTTACCGTGCCAATAAATATGATCATCACTGTATACGTATATATATACATACATGCTTATATATATATATATGAATATATATATACACATAGATACTTATATATATACATACTTATATATATGTATATATATACATACATACTTATATATATATATACATACTTATATATATGTATATATATACATACATACTTATATATATACATACTTATATATATATATATATATATATATATATATATATATATATATATATACAGACACACCGCCCGTTAATTCATTTTATTTTATCATTTCCCTCACCTTTTTTTTACATATATTTTATTATAATTGTAAATTGATTCTTCCCATATTCATAATTAATTTTAATTTCAACCCATATTTTCTTTTTTACAAAAGTCCGAAAATGCCATCGTTTTCCCCTGATGAGGATGGCTAAAGACGTCTAGGTTTTAAAAGATTCGTTTTTTCTGATATATATATATATATATATATATATATATATATATATATATATATATATATATATATATATTAAATTTGCAGAAAGTCGTCATGTCACATTTAAATATCCATTCCCTATAAATAGTTATTTCCGCTTGCTGGCCAGTCTGTCTATATTTAATTAGATCCATACGAGGGTAAGGTAAAATAAAATATTCGTTATTAATGTTGATAAATTTCAGTTTATTCTTGATTGGTACCAGAGTAAAAATGCATTGGTCTAGAGCAATGTTTTTCAAACTTACGCCATCTTCCCTAGTATATCAACATACGTGCTTCCTGAACTTTAACAGAAAATGTAAATTTAGGTTTGTTTTTATTTAGTTAATAAAAAAGTATAAATCAAGGTGAACATTAAGCTTATGTAATTTCTATGGCATTCCCACCGTTATATTTAGCGCGTTTTATTTTGGAAGGTAACCGTTGATCTCTAGCTTCAATAACGTCAGCTGCAGATGGTCTATTTCTGTTTGTCCTCAGGATATCTTGACATGTACTCAGGTAACCATCGACTAAATCCATACTAGTTAACATAATCTTTATTTAGTTGCGCAGGGTCCCAATATATAACGGTAAAGCTATTGTAAATAGTATAATTTCAGGTTCTATCAGATAGATATAAAAACTTCATTATTTTTGCTAGTATATTTGAAAGAACACACTAATCAGCGCTTTAAATAAGGATATTATGTTTAAGAAGATCGTATCAAGTTCCTTGGACATATAGTACATTACTTTAAAAAGAAGAGATAATTAATGGGAGAATGGTGTCATGGCAGCAAAGCAAATACTCAATTACTTGCTGTATTGTGCAGTGAAGTGTAGTACATTAGTCTGAAATAGTGCCAAAAAACTTTATTGAGCATTAAAATTATTATATCATCGTGTCGACATGGTTCAGAGAGAAGAAAGTCCCATCAATCATTAATGTAATTATATGATCTCGGCTTGAGAGGGATACATCTCTGTCATAAATTAAATTAATGATACACTAAGAGGGAGCAGCTATGTAAATAGCAAGTAATTGAACTAGTTTGGATTTTGACAAGGGCCGCTCTAAGTCGTGTTATGGATGACCCAAATCTGCAAAACAGAAGCATTCCAAAAGATAGAGGAATATGTAAGATATAAAAAACCCCATTAGAATCAACGGATCAAACAAGTCGAGAGATTACCTCAGCAGAATTGTTGGGAAAAATAATGGTTTCGAAAATTCAGTCTGTCGATAGGATCCTAATGGGAGTCATGGAATAATGTCAGTCTGCCGAGGGACGTTGCACGAGGCTATTGGCTATTACTGTAAAAAGAAGACGTTTAATTATCTCTAAGTGCGAAATGTTACTCGGGTGACCTCAGTTCGCATTTCACCCATCTTTATGAAGAAGATGAGTTAACTAAATAAATAGTTAAGAGAACCTTAGACCCTATCTCTCTCCCGCTCTCTCTCCCTTTATCTCTTTCTCTCCCTAACTCTCTCTTTCTGTTCTCTCTCTTCTCTCTCTGTTTCTCACACTTTCACCTGTAGGAGTCAAATCTTTTTTGGGAAATTCTCAGGCATGTCTCCGCATTTCTCCAAGCATGGAATAAAGTTTTTATATCCGTCTAAAACAGAGTTCGCACGCGCGTATGGCGACTATATGCATATACTGAGCTGTGTACGAATTGACATAACAGTAAGTAAAAGAAAAAGACTATAAAAATTAGCGAGCGCATTAAAGAAGAAAAGTTAAAGAAGACGATTACGTTAGAAACGTGGATGGTTTTCGAGAGGACAGAAGTCAGAAAAAAGGGTCACGATCACAGTTTTTTCGAGAAAGTACTCGGAAACAAATGTAGTTATACAACACGAAAAGTGACTCTGAGGTATCCTTTGCGACATAAACTGTATACAGTGGGTCTCGTGTGGAAAAACGGTGGTAACGGTACACGTCTGAGACGATCGACTGCCGCCAGTAGAATGTAATGCTCACTACTCAAAGAATGAATGCACAAGACGAAGAGATACGGCGGTTTAATAGAAGGACGATAATTGCTCTATATAAAGATCCGATCTAATTATGAAAACTTAACAGTGATAGTTTCGGTTGCAATTAGATATGACATTCGCATTAGAGACAAATTTAATCGCAAATGTTGTGTGTTTGAATGTGTAAAAACATAGAATGTAAAAAATACATTGCCATATGATGTTATATTGTAGAGAATAATGTATTTCGTCGTTCTTTTGACACTGGCACCACAAAAAGAAATGGTCCATGTCAGTTCTTTTGGTTTTTAGAAAAAAAACCTGTTACATGCACATGAAAATTTAATCCATTAATATTATTTTGTTTTCAATATTGGTCTTCATTGTTTGCTTAAAGATATAAGTTAAGGATAGTTTTATCGCAACATATCTTTTACATTGCGATCGCAACAAAAAGATTCTTATATTAAACGATCAAACTATCGGAAAATACTGGGTTCCTGACCTAAAATGCACGAAAAGCTGCTTTTATTGTTTTTTTTCTTTTTCCTTTTAAAATCTCTATCATATTCTGCAAAGTCAAAAACAAAGACAAAGATGCTCCTCCATATAACGCCCAAATGAATACATATTTGAAAGAAAAATAAACTTATAGCCTAAATACTTTCTCCAAAATGATTAGATTCGGCCTTAGATAACCTGAGAAAAGTTGACGAGCTATAAAACAAAACATAACCTATATATAAGATGTACAGAATTTGAAGCATAAAAACATTTTAAAAAACAACACTTGAGTACGCAGTAAATAAGCAAAAAAGGGCAAAATAACACAAATAAACTAAACCAAATAATTGGCGAACTTAAGCATTTACAATTTCAAATCGAATATTAAAGGTAAAATGAGTTTTGATCCCGATTTTAAAAATACGAAACACAAACACATGAGTATTGGTAAATATATCATTTCAATTCATAAGAAATACTAAGTTCAACATATCGTAGACTTACAACTTATATAAGCTGACTTACTGCTAGGTGCATTAACTATTACAAAAGTGGATTCAACTACAGTAAAACACTTGGATACGATATTAAAAATTAGTAAAAAAGAATAAAGTATATAATACACATATATTTAATCAAATAACAATATAAATTACATCATAAAGTGGGGCAAATACCGTAACCAGGATCCGGAAAAACATCGTATTCCCCATCGTAACCTGAAAAAAAAAAACGTATCCTAGGGCCACCGTATCCCCGGTTTTACTGTATCTAACTATGAAAAATAATCTGTTAATTCTTTAAATATAAAATAGGAAATATGGAACGTCAGATGTTCATCATATAGGTATTTGGATATTCGTATTATTTTGATTCATCGGACTACTGTACTCATCTTGACTGTGATTTTCACAATGTTTCTGGTCGATGTAACATCCGACCTTCTTGTCCAACTCGGGAATGTTTTTTTCGAAGTCGGGAATTTGGACGGAATTTCGAGCGGAACCCTTTATTTACTTCATGGGGGTAGCGTGCTCTTGTTCCGTCAGCCATGGCTGAATAGAGGTCCTAAGTTATTCACAATTTTATTTTTCGGTGACTCACCTTAAACCATTAAGGAGCATATTACTTTTCAGAATTGATTTTTCCACGTACTCTATTACGGCACCACGAGGTTTTGGATATTTAAAGACAGGAACGTTGCTTAATTTGAGGTTTCCAGTGGAAAATACCATTCTCTCATTAACAAAGTGTGAACACAATTCAGTTACTATTTAAGTTATATATAAAGCAAAAATTTAAATATTATATATGCAAGTTACATAATTAATTAATAATAAGTATAATAATGATATTAAAGCATTAATCTTAAGAACTATTCTGTGATAAGTAAGCACATATATATGCTATATACATTTACATGTATACACACATACACACACGCACATATATATATATATATGTATATATATATATGTGTGTGTGTATATACACACACACACACACACATATATATATACTAGTGAATACGGTACATGAAAAGCATATATGTACACAAAACTATATATAGAGAGGAAGAAACACAGATACAAAAATGATTAAATAGGTACCCGCTAGCTTAAAATACAAATAAAATAAAACAACAGTTCAAAGAAAAATAATATAATTATTCAAATGATAATTTCCACAGGTGTTTGCACACAAACAGTACAGGCTAAATAGGAAGACACTCAATAATTTCCATAAAAGGTTTTGAAATCCCAGTACGGATAAGTCTGACTGATGAGCCCAAATGAGGGCGAAACTCAAGTCTTGGACTTCCGGTTCGTTGGCTGTCATTGCTCTTGTGAGCTGCGACGTTGTTTAGCTGTGGAAATAATTAGATATAATCTCTCACATTCTGAAAATTGTATAACAAAAATGGCTCGCTGGGTGAGCCATGCTGGACGGCGTCGTCCTTTCGAGTTCGAAATTTCTGATTGTGAGACATCGGTTCGGGGTTATTAGCTGGTTGGATGACTGCGTCTTTTGTCGAGATGAAGTAGGTTCATTCCACAGTCTGATTGCGCCGCGGTTTGCTTGATCTGTGTCGGTTAATAGAATTTCTTGCGGGACGTTTGCTCCGGTGGCAGAGTGTTTACCTCGCATGCAAGAGGCTCTGGTTTCAAATCCCGGTTGAGAATATGTCTGACTGATGAGCCAAATAAGGGCGAAACTCGAGTCTTGGACTTCCGGTTCGTTGGCTGTAATAGATCTTGTGAACTGCGACGTTGTTTGGCTGTGGCAATATATATATATATATATATATATATATATATATATATATATATATATTTAGTAGAAATGGTAATTAATAAAAACCTGAAGAAAGTGCTCAATACTGTTGTAGAGCAAATATGCGTTTTATTTTTTATTACCGTATTTTTCTGTTTAGTTACATTATTTTTTTCGGTTACACGGCCGTTTTTTAGACGTCAGGTAACTTCCTCAGACTTTTACAGAAATGTTCGTTTATGTTGGAATGAAAGAGTGAATGATATCAGGGCAGGGGTGCGAGAAAAGCGGAAAAGAAGAAGGGAACAAGGGAGAAAGGTGGGAGGGGGTGTTGGTATGTCGGTAATGTTTTAGTTTTGGAGTTTAAGGATATTAGGTGGTTGTGGGGGGTCTGAGAAATTCATCTTTGATGTGGCTGAGGGCATAGGGATACATAGAGGGGGAGGGAGATATGTGGGGGTAGGAGGAGGGGGTTACTTTAAATTTCGAGTCCCAAGGTTTAGGTTGTTGGCGTCTCGTTGGTGAGATGATTTCTTGATAAGTATGTCTTGACCTGTTATGTGTTCGCTTGGGTTGGGAGGCGGGGGGGGGCTATGATTCAGTTTATCTGTTGGATTTTTATTTGTTAAGTGCTTGGAGAGTGTTAGCTTTCGGTCGTACGCGCGAGCACACACATGCGTATATACACACATATACTTAAAGAAACGCTTACATTTACACATACATGTCCGCCCTGGCATGGAAACACATGCATATATGCGTACTTGCATACATATACACCCGCGCTGCTCCTGCTGGCCCCAAATTTTCCTTAAGGTGTTAAATTGAGTACGTGCGCGTAAGCATGGATGCGCACATATACAGACACACACACACATCGACACCCATACACCCATGCGGGTGTATACATGGGCCTACATGCATATATTGATTCAGACATACTTGCATCCCCACGCATATATGCAAGCACGCGCGCACATACATATACTTATATTCGTCAACGCATACATCGACATATACACAGCTGCACGCTCCTGCATACATATGTGGACAGCAGGTAGCGGGCACATATACTCTCATATACACACACATATACATAGGTACGTACATATATACATCGATACCCCCATGTACACACGGACACACACATGGACGAATACATGCACATATACACATAGACACACCATGATATACAGGCAGTTATTGGTATAGATATATTCGTCTACATAGATGTAAATCTAAGTTCATTCGTGGGTATATAGACGTAGTATTTTCGTTAAATGTAGACATGATTATACATAGGTATGAGCATAAACTCATTCCCAGGCTCATATACGTAATATTTTCATTAGTGGAGGTTTTTGATGGTTTGATGTGGGTGCACATGGGAGCGCCGACGTACACCTCCGCATACATATACACACCTACAGATACACTTCCCCATACGCATGCATTCACACACATATACATGCATACACATATGCACACATACATGCACTCGTACATACATCTGCAAAGTTACGCATCTACTCTCACTTACGCAGCGATATCTGCGCACGCATATACATACAGACATATAGCGTGACATGCCGTAAATATGGGCACAGGTTCCACACACATATACTTACATACGCATTAATAAACGCACACGCACCCGGGATAGTGGTCCTAGGTAGCCATACTTATAGATTTTGAGGAGTTTGAGTTAGTTTATATGGGGATTAAGTACTGTAGTTGGGGTATTCGGTTTTTAGGGTATTACAAATCAGTTTAGGCAGAAGGCTATATTGGGGTATCATACTCTAAGGTATGTGTCTATGCACATAAGGCATCGGTCACGTATACATTTCCATGCGTACTTACCTGTGCAGGTGTAAATCCGCATAGTTATATGTGAACAATTTCCGTGTTATCTCGTGGAGGATGCATGTGCGGTGTGCTGGGGTGTGGCGGGAGATTGGCTAAGGGGAGTGGAATTGATGCCGATTATTGGGTGATTATGTGGGATAAGATGGTGTTTAGAGTTGGTGGTGATTGTGTTATTTTGTTGGATTTGGGGGGATTCTTACGGCCGCAAGCTAACCCTCTCCAAGCATTTAACAACAAATAAAAATCAAATAGATAAAACGAATCATAGCCCCCCCCCCGCCTCCCAACCTAAGCGAACACCCAAAACGGTCAAGACATACTTATCAAGAAATCATCTCACTAACGAGACGACAACAACCTAAACCTTAGGACTCGAAATTTAAAGTACCCCCTCCTCCTACCCCCACATATATGCATATATATATATATATATATATATATATATATATATATATATGCCTCTAGCGATATGATGGAATTGACGGACTAGGTATAAAAACATATACACCTCCCCCAATGAATTCCTTATTATAACGAAAATAAATCGTCTTTTCTCAAACTGCTGTTATACAGGGTGGTCCACTTAAAAAGAGCCCAATCTCTCCTATCTTTTTCTCATCAATTTTTCTTTCAGATTAAGCGTCCTACTTAAAAGTAGCTCGATCTTTCTAATTTTTCTCTTATCGACCAACTTACACCAGAAGACAAAATGCAATTCTTATTCTGAAAAAGATGGCGCGACATGCCACACGTCTCACATATCTCTGGAACGAGTTTATGGCATGTTTACAGAAGAGAGAACAATAAGCAAAGGTGTATGGCCACTAAGTTCCTCGGATTGTCATTATGTGTCTTTTTTATCTTTGGGAAACTTTAAAACCAAAAATTTATGCAAATTATCCTCACGATCTAGACCAACTACAGGAAAACATTACAAAATATATCAGGAGAATTACCAAAGACATACTGGCAGTATAACTTACCATATAAACAGTGCTTTATAAACAATGGACTTTCTATATATTTTCACACGATCGCAGTTCGGACGCATAAGCTGTATGGGATTCAGCTTTGCAATCTGTGTAAGTGCTACGTATATAAACAAGCATGGCAGGAAAGAGAAAAATACACACTTTCCGAATGAAAAATCTTTTGCGATTCGAATTCTTAATAATTTATTTTTGATAAACAATTAATTAAATTTTATTAATTATAATTTATTTATTACTAGCCTGTGTGCCCGGCGTTTCCCGATTGTTTGAAGGTGTGTGTGTGTTGAGCAAAAACAAATATAGTAGTAGGCAGGCAGGCAGGCAGGCAGGCAGGCTAGAAGACGTACCACGAAGGAGGAAAAGAACGTGAAAAAAGAACAAAAACGTGACGTCCTTACCGTTGCGTCCATCGTCAAACCGGAAGTGGGGAAGGTTTAAGTTAAGGCTAGTCAATCGAAAAGAGGAGATGACTTTCGAAAATATCGTCGAAAAAAGCGATCCATCCCTGTAGAAAAGTTCCTAGTTGAGGGTGAAGGAATTAATCTTTTTAGCCAATTTTTCGATATTTGTCGTTCGAAGGATCGAGCTTCAAAACCATCTTGATCTCGTGAAAATCCGTCGCCTTTCTCGAAAGTTTTAGGCAGACATATATACATACATACATACATTAAAATAGACAGGCGAGATTTATATTATAGACTAGCAGGGCTACCTGGCGTTGCTCGGGGCCGTATAAACAATGATTAAATTGAAGTTCATTTTGAACATATTTATTTCTGGAATAGAGGAAATTTTAATGTGTATGTATAATGTGCTATTTCGAGCCAAGGAATAGTTTACCTATACCAGAACGAGTATTACACATGTATGAAATAATTGCACCTTCCTTGGGATAGGTAATTAAAAGTATGTATATGAAATAATGTTACCTACGCGAGGACGAGTACTGTACTACACATATTTAAAATAAGTTTACCTACCCTCAGACGGGTAATTAAAATACATATATGAAACAGTTTAACATAATCTCGACAGGTGTTGTACAACATATTTAAAATAATATCTCTTCCACGCAGGCTACCATAATTTTAAGAAAATTAAAATCATTTTTAGAAGATGGATCATTAGGATTTCCAAATTAATACATAAATACATTGTCTTGGTTTATGATTAGGAAACCCTTGCTTCACCATGAATTTACACATTCCTGGGTTTCTTTCCTATCTCACTATCGGTACTATAATTGTAAGAAAAATTGTCATTTTTGGAAGATGTCTCAGCAGGATTTGAAAATTAATGCATAAATACATTGATACAGTTTAGTGATTAGACAACATTTGCTTCATTATCAAATTCCACATTATTGTGTCATTTTTGTTTCACATAGCTGCACCAAAGTTTTTGGAAAAAAGACGCAACATGTTTTACTAACAAATACACAAATATAATGAGTAGCTTAGTTATTAGGAAACCCTTGCTTCACTACAAAATTCCACATTACTGTGTTCTTTTCCTCCCGACTACTGACACCATCATTTTAAGTGAAATGATATCGTTTCTTTACCATAACACAGCAGGTTTTTCAAATAATTGCATAACGACACGCATGATGATTAGGCTATGTTCATTTTACCACCATTTTCAATAGTAATGTAGTTCCCCCCCCCCCACACACACACACCACCACATACAATATAATAGTAAAAGAAACGATGCCATTTCCGGAATATGATTCCACGGGTATTCCATATTCTTGGAATATGACATTGTGGGAGATTGCATTGTGACCCCAAAATGGACATTACTCCCTCAAAAGTGAAAGTTTGGTAATCCCTAGAGAAATCTAGAGCACGTTTAAAAGCAACATAACTATGCTTCTTTCTACTCACTACTACAACCGTGACGTCATTCCTCAAAGTTAACATTGAAAATTCAGAAAAAATATTTAGCACCCCTCCTTCGGAAACTGGCCTAGTTCACATTTACAGAAGACCAACAATAAATATACATAAAATAAAGTAATTTTAAAATCGTAAACTGTTTCAGCCATATCCATGACTGACTTAATATTCTCACTCCACAAAATACTATTAAATATGGACATGAAATAGTAATTTTGACATCGAAAAATGTTTCAGCTATTTACAGGACTGATTTTTTATTTTCAAATCCTCGTTTTATCACGGGCAACGTCAGGTATTCTGCGGGTATATATTTCAACGCATCTCATTAAATCATTGACGACACTGGGTCTTCTGCCAATGCATATTATATCACATCTGATTCAACCCCGAGCGACGCCAGCACTTCAGTTAGTATATATTTTCACGCATCTCATTCAATCCTGGCCGACACTGAGTCTTCTGCTAGTATGTATTTCCACACTTCTAAATCAATCCCGGGCGAGACCAGGCTTCCTACTAGTATATATTCCCACAAACCCCATCTAATCCTCCCATCTAATCCTGGCCGACGCCGGATCTTCTGCTAGTACATAGTTCCACAAATCTCCTTTCGTCCCGGTCTTAAACTATTAATAACAGAATAGTTTTTCTTCATTATATATTTTTTTTCTTTTTTCCGATTTTATGACTACCGGAGCACGTTGCCTGAAGACACTGTGAAGTTGTCAGATTTTAATTGTAAACGGTTTGAAACTGCACCAGTTTTTTTTTTCCTTTTTTTTTTGACGTCTACAAATTTATATGCAAGTTTGCTGGTGCTTTTTGAATTGAATAAAAAACGTATAGGCAAGAACTGAATTCTGTGTGCATGCTACTATCGTGGATTATATAAAGGGTTCCGTTCAAAATTCCAAGTAGA
The DNA here is from genome assembly GCF_053919585.1 of Euprymna scolopes. Taxonomy (NCBI): domain Eukaryota; kingdom Metazoa; phylum Mollusca; class Cephalopoda; order Sepiida; family Sepiolidae; genus Euprymna; species Euprymna scolopes. Next base: position 80,215,640 of record NC_136511.1, on the reverse strand, counting down.
TTATTGAGTTCGACAGAAAGATCCCAGAGTTCGACAAGATAAAACTGCAGAAGGTCGGAGCTTATATCGAGCCAAACGTTGTAAAAATAGCAATCAAGTTTATAGCAGTGATCAGAAGCATCTGAATAATACTAATGCTAAACAATGTATACTTCCAATATATATATATATATATATATATATATATATATATACGCACACACACACAGATATATATATATATACGCACACACACACACAGACACACATATATATATATATATATATATATATATATACATAGTGAATAAATGACAAAAGATTATATTCCAAAGTTCATGATTTTGACTATCTTACAATTTATTCCTTTAATTCAGTTGACATATACAATTTTTTTTACAGTATCTGTTCCGTAGCGCAAAATCAATTAATTAATTATTATATCAATCAGTGAATCTATTTTGCCCTTAACTGATCAGAAGAAATAGCAACAATTAATCCGTCAAAAGGAAATAAAGTGCGTTTCAACATGATTAAAATCCGAAAATTGACATAAAGGCTGTCAATACGTTATATGTTTAAATTACGCCATTTTGAATTTAAGAAATAAAGTCACTAAACCCATCTGAACCATGTTCTATTAATATAAGGATATTCTGCCGAAATGTTCTTCGGAATAATGTTTTTGTCATTTATTCACATTATTTCTCTGTAATTGCATTGAGCTTCTTAAATAAGGATTGATATATATTATAAGGAAATAAAATATATTTCTACACCCAGCCACACACATACATGTGTGTGTGTGTGTGTGTGTGTGTCTATATATCAACCAGCTTTCAGAGAACGTCTCTCTCGTTCAACCAAAGGTAATCGTAGGAAAATTTGAGATCAGGTAATACCACATAAATCAATTATTCTTTAATTAGACCACCCGTTGGCAAAATTACTGAATAGTCGATGAGAGAATGATTTAGTTAGATTAAGCTCATACGCACCGATCTTTATATCGTCCAAACAAACTTGCCTCTAATGGCAGTCGTATTTAACGGAAGCTTGAGTTTGCAATAAAATGCGCCAGTTTTGGCCGTGCACCAGAGATGAACGCTTGCTTAACGCCTTAGTGGCATCTGTTTATAGACTTGGTGATGTTGGTTCCTTCTGGGGTTACTTAAAGATATATGTCCTAATATATCGATTTCCAGCGTTTAATCCCATCTGACAAGCCTATTCTTAGTTCCTTTTACGACCCCGGCCTAATGAGGGATTCAACATAGGATATTTCAGATAATTTGACCTCAATTGAAACCTATCCGCATTTATAAATTTGTAGAGTTCATTTATATAATACAACTAGCAGTGTATCCGCCCAAGAAGGTTATTATGCGAGTTAATAATAGTATTAATTCCTAACAGAGAACATTTGCTTGTAATTTAGGTACCATTAAATTGAGTGAAATCTACATATATATTTAACTAATAGTGAGGGGAAGATGTCAATATTTTTCCCGATTTCAATACAATTACCAATTGTTTTGAATTTCAGATTCTTATACATTTACTGATTGTGATTTCGACTCTTTTTAAATCATTAAGTATTTTGCTACAGAGTTTTTTTTATTGGGGATGGCGGTATTTTAAAATACATACATTTGCGGTTACGTAAAATACAGTTTTTTTTATTGGGAGTACAAAATATATGAATGTGCATTATTTTATAGCAATAAATACTACTACTCGTATACTAGTATAAATAATAGTAATAAAAAATGAAGTTTTCAACAAAGGTATCGGTAAATAGCAACAAACTTTTTCGATACCGATTAAGATATGTCCGGAAGTTCTGATTTTCCCGATTCCCGATTTCGAATTATCATACAAACACTAGTAACTAAACAATGAACCTTTCCACAGTAAATAGAATGCAGTTTCACTAAAGTTAAGTGACCTGCTGATGTCGCTGAATAAATACAATGGCAATGCTTACGCGATTGACGATTTTTATGACAATAGTCATTTTCTGTTTCATTTCTCATTGGAGTTTAAAAGGGATTTAGAAAACTGTTTCGTATATTTTTTTCCAAAATATAAAGAATTATTTTACGTTTGGATACGTGTAATTTTGCCGGTGACATTCTACATTTTTTAAAGTGTAGTTAATAATCAATTTAAAAATGCATTCGTTTAAATCATATTAAAATAAGATTTTTATACACCATCTGTTTTAAAATACAGTGAAAAATATGTTGAATGGTTTTAATTGTATATTTTCTCCAAATAGCATTAAGAATTAAAAAAAAAATAATTAATAACATCATATAATCAATGTTTAATGCTGAAATATTTTAAGTTATATATTTATTATTTTTTTACTTGAATATCTTGTCCTTTTCTTTTACAGTTTTTTTACCTCTACTTTTCCATGTTTAAGTTTAACTATATTACTTTTAATGCTCGCATTTTTGTATTGTAATTATAAATGTTTAGATTATATATATATATATATATATACATACATATATACATATATATATATATATACATAATTTAATAACAAATATAAATCTTAATCTTACTTAGTGTTCTAAAAATATTTTAGTTTAAATTGAAGACATAATACCTTCATTAGATGAGATGAATTTCTATTCCTATATTCGCGCCACGGATTTGGCATTTATGCAACCGTAAACGAGAAGGAACGTGCATTTTTTCTTTAGCCCTCCGATCCTTAAATTATAAACCCAAGCAATATGACGGCAAATAACAATGTCATCCTTGATAAGGGTAGATTTCGTCGAAAATTTTAGGAAAATAAATTAAATTAACGTGATTCTAGCAGGCCACCCGCATTGCTCGGTCGTAAAATACGTTTAAATATAATACTGCAGATTTCGTATTCATTTTTATATCACATTGAACTAAAAATCAAGTAAACAAGTTCATCACTGCCAATAATTCTCAAGTCGGAAATTACCACCTTCTCCAAATTAGCGGAGTCTACAAACCTGGTAATTTATACGGAACGGTAAAATATAAAAACCCAACTCTCTCCCACAACCCATCATATCACAAATTACGACCTCAATCTATTCCCTAACAAAAGTATTCAATGACTTCAACGGTCCAAATTTACTCAGAAATCCACACAAGAATTACTATAAATCTTTAAAGCAATGGAACCTGACAGAAAAATCACTGCCTTCCTCGACGTAGAAAGTCTTTTCACAAACATACCTGTCCAAACAACCATAGATATAATAATTAATCATATATACAACAAAGCGTTTCTCCCTCCCCTTAAAATCTACAAAAGAATACTTAAAAAAATTTCTATTAGTTTGTAATACCGAGTTACCTTTTTAAGATTATCATTGTAATATTAATACCCAAATAGACGGATTCCAATGGGTTCCCTGCTCGGACCGATTTTTAATGAGTGCTACATGAGAGACCTTGCAAACCCAGGATATTTAATAACACTAGTAAATCCCCTATATATGATCGGTATGTCGATGATATGCTCATTTTAGCCGATAAGGAACACATACTAATACTTAATGACCTTTTTTCATGATAATTTTCTGCACAATGTTGATAAAAAAATCATTTTTCCCGACGTTATTATAGATAAAACACATTCAGCACCTACAACTACAAGAAACGTTTGCTTTTTAAACTTTAAGAGCGCATGTCCTCACCGTTACAAACTAACCATTGTCAAAAACTTTCTTAACCGCGAAACCTAATCTCTCCCGATTAAAAATACTTCTCCGACTAAAAAAAATATCAAGCAAGTAACGAATTTCCAAGCTATACTGTCGACCAGCAAATAAAATTAATACTTCAGAACTTAGAAATACTACCACAAATAGTAATACCCCACAACAGCAAAATTTTAATACCATTAACCTATTCTACTGTAACCAAATGCAACCGTGCTTTAAGTTTAAAGAAAAGGCTATAAAACATAATCATAGATACATTCCCCCTACTGACAAGTTAGACCTATCATATATTATAAAAATTTAGTACTAAGAAATGATACCTCCCTTGCTCTCGAACCACTCAAATGAACCAACGTCATTTATAAGTTCAAATGCTCTTTGGAAGATTGCAGCTCCTACAACAACAATGAAATTAATAGTTACGTTAATTATGTCGGTTATACAAGGACTACCATATCACGTCGTTTTACCATTCACAATATAGAATCCAGCGCAATATTAGAGCAATATTACAAAATATACCTTCGAAATTCTAGTCAGTACATAAAAATAATATATAAGAGAAACAACGACAAGAAATTTAAAATACATGAAGCTATATACATTAAAACGCAAAAAACTGGCACCTAAAAACATCACATTCTAATCCAACGAAAGCACACTCAAATGCGTGTCGTTACCCCCTGACTTACGTGACCCAGTACTGGGCGTGCTTTACTTCCACACTGGGCCAACACAGGCTTGCACGCTTTCATCGTATTATAAAATAACTACTAGTCCTTCATCGCATATTTATATTAACACATCCTCAAACTAAACATGGAACTTACATTGATTTTTTTTCGATCTACACATTAAGGAGATTACCGAAAAAAATGAAAGATTATAAAAGGTCTAATCAAAAGGAAGCTGTCTGTTGTCTTTAACAAAGTTCATATATATATATATATATATATATATATATATATATATATATATATATATGTAGTAAGTTATAAAATGTATATGGCAATTAAGCTACACAGAATATTCCGCGTTTCATCCACAATAGGATTCATCAGGCATAAGCGTGGATGAAACTTTGAATATTCTGTGTAGCTTAAATGCATATATATTTTTATAACTTACTACCTAGCTCTAACTACGTATTGAGCACTGTTGAAGTAAATACTTACTTTTTGCGCATAAGTTTATACTTTCGTATATTAATTTATGTGATTAAATACAGTTATCATGTATATATATATATATATATATATACTAGCAAAAGTACCCGTCGTTGACTGGGTTCAAAAACCTCCTACAGAAAATGGACTCTGATTTATGAAAATGTGATAGGTTATGAAAAGGAAGGTCTGTAATGAGATAGCTTCGAATCTGGGGGTATCAGAACCAAAGTAAAATATGATGAAAGTAAAAATAAAATAGATAAACCCCTTAGTTTATTATACCATACCTGTTCACACTGAAACACTTATCACAATATTCTGTGGATCTGCATTAAAAACCCTTGTTAAACTTTGTGACATATTTCCATTCTATGGAGGTCAGGTGCGAACGAACACCCCATAATTTTATTATACCATATTTCTCACAAACTGAAACATAATTATCAAATTATACTTACGCAGATAGATATGAAAAGTCTTTATTAAAGTTTTTGCCTATTTCCATTCTATGGAGGCCAGGCGCGATCGCAGACCCCACAATTTTATTATACTATCCCTATTTAAGTTAAAACATATTTATCAAAGTATTATTATGTACATCTATATCAAAAACACTTGTAAACGTTTTTTTATTTTTAAATTTTTTATTTGCATACTTTGTGGACCAGGCGCGTTCGCAGACCCTACAATTTTAATGAATCATTATGCCAGATCAAACATACCCATTCCTATGTCTCGATGCATCTTCTATCATTATATGCGATCAGTTTTCTATAATAGTCAACCATATAGGAGCCTATTTATGACCAGACACACACAGATGTTCAGCTTCGTATATATATATATATATATATATATATATATATATATATATATATATATATATATATAAACACAATAAAACGAGAGATTAGATAAGTATATGACATAGATGTTTTTACCTAGCGCATGCTTAAAAAAGAATATATTTAATTAGCAAAGATATCTTAATCGAATTGAGCGTTCAGTCATGAGATGTGGTGACACGTTACCGTTTCTGGTGACCCCAATGAAATGTGTATTTCAGTATTTAATTTTACTATATCAAAGCCGGGATTTTACTGACCGTGCTGATCTTAGACTTGTAAGATTATTTTGTATAGTTTCTGATTTCAAACTGGAAACGCACACACGCACACAGAGGAGAACGGCATTTATTTATATATTAGACTATAAAAATGTGACCCTAATCGTCACCCATTGAGTTCGGGTAAATTTGCTTGAATCAAGAAAATGCGAGTTTACAAAAGCAAATAGATTTCAAAGAAAAAAAAATCTACAAGAAATTTAAATATTAGCATATTTTTGCTATCTCGTCTTGTTCCAGTCTCTCTTGAGCAACTTGTTTAATAGTATTACTTCCTCGTGATGATATTTGGTTTTGCTCATAACAATAATAAGGTAATTAAAGTTATTAACACCTGTAAGCCTCCTTCTGATATTCTGGAGAGTTACCTGACAAGCAATAAACGGAGTTCCTCAGCCGTGGTGAAGACAATAAATTTAGAAAACAAAACAGATAGAGGGATCCCTATCACAAACAAAACACTCCTTCCAATTTGCAATGATCCTACATAGAAGTAGTTAGGCGCAGAAAACTGTCTTGAAAATGATCATGTCACTCTACACCTGGTCTTACGAGAAATAGCGAAGTATATAAACTGTGTTTTTACTGGGGACATTGTGACGATTAAGATGGAAGCATTGAAATAGTAATCTTATAAATAAAAATCCAGCATTCTAATACACCCTGAGAGAGGCTGAAAGTGATAAACAGAAAGTTTGTAAGAGAGAAGGAGTTAATTGCCATTTTACGTTAACCAGAACAATTAGAACGGAACTGTATTTAAATAGCAATCGATCCCAAAACCAAGGACTACTTAAGCATGCATTTTATATATGGAAAAAATACATAATTGGAAAATAAACATTAATAAACTCAATTTTAGTTATTATAAAAAAAAAATGATTGTGATGAAAAAAGGCCATAACCTGAAACTAGTGAAAATATACCATTTTTTCTCGTTTCTTTAGTAAAAGTAAGATATTCTCTGCCAAGAATGATATTTTTCTTGCTGAACGTACATAACGTCAAATGATTCTAACCTTTGATCGTGTAATTGTCTTAATTTAATTAGTTATTGAATGGGATACGTTCCAGATTTCTCATTGGACACTTTGTCCAATTCATCTTGGCAGTAATAACAAAGCTCTTTGAGATTGCGTGATTCTCTTTAGAGAATTCTGTGAATGTATTCGTTAATCTACTAATCTCTCTCTCCCTCTCTCCCTCTCTCTCTCTCTCTCTCTCTCTCTACATATATATATATATATATATATATGTGTGTGTGTGTGTGTGTGTGTATGCTTCTGTGTGTGTATGCTTTTGTGTGCAGGATCCTATATCTTTCTTTTCCTTATTTTATATATATATATATATATATATATATATATATATATATATATATAAAATTTAATAACACATATAAATCTTCATCTTACTTTGTGTTCTAAGAATATTTTAGTTTAAATTGAAGACATAATACCTTCATTAGATGAGATGAATTTCTATTCCTATATTCGCGCCACGGATTTGGCATTGATACAACCGTGTACGAGATCGAACGTGCATTTTTTCCTTAGCCCCCGACCCTTAAATTATAAACCCAACCAATATGAGGGCAAATAGCAATGTTATCCTTGTCATGAATGGTAGATTTCGTCGAAAATTTTAGGAAAATAAATTAAAATAACGTGATATATCCTTTAAACAAAAACTATACAGCATTACTACAATTTTCAATACTTTTAATACAAGGAGAGATAAAAGGAACTAACCAAGTTATGTATTCAACAACGTTTCGTCTTTATTGCGAAACATTCTGTGGATGAATTTAATTAAAAAGACAAACCACCAGTACACATATTTGAAAAATATACATTTGTAGTAATGAACTCTATGACATTGTTTAAATTCAAAAACGAAATACCTCGATGGAAATAAAAAAGGGAGGGGTATAGCGTTGTGAAAGAGCGTAAGACTCATTTATTTATTCATTATAATGTCATATAGCCGTTAATATATTTAAAAAGATATGATGCAATTCATGTTTTTTAGAACAAATATGTCCGTTATATTTCAAATAGGAAGTACAACTAAATTAAAATTATTGTATTTTTGTTATGTAATTTATTGACTGATTATAAGTATTAGTTATTATAGGATTTTTTTTCGATAGTGTGAGAGACTTAACCTATGTTTATAATAATATTATTTTTTAAATAAGAGTTTACTTATTAATAGTAATACATTATAGAACCCCCAGGTTGTATAGTCCTGGATATGACCTTAAACTATATCCAGTGGTGAGGCCCCAGCTCGGAGGCTTAGGGGAGTGTGGAGCCACCCTTTAATTGCCATTGCTCCCAGGTCCACTCTGATCCGGAGTGATAGTACCTGTTTGGGTCCCAACTATGGGTTAAATAGAAACCGACTTGAAAACAACAAATATATTATATTAACCGACTTGAAAACAACAAATATATTATATTAACAAATTTTATTCAAAATCTTTGGATTCGGCTGTTAGGTTTTTGTTGGAATTTTTAGATGGTATAAATCGGTCTATGCCTACAATTAACCATTCGGTCAAGTCTGATACTATAGAGAACACCACCTTTTTAAACATGGAATGCAGAGGTAGATCAGATATGAATGTACGGAAGCTATCCCAGTCAGCCATGGAGTATCGGTATACAGTACGGTGGAAAAGTACGTCTGGGGACTTATTACATTTCATTTTTATCTTAACTGATACGACGGAATGGTCGGAGGAACCAAGAGGAGAATGAACAGAACATGAACATAGCTCAATGGAAATTCAGAGAAAAGGGTCTAGGAGGCTTGCATATATACCTGTAGTATCGGGCACACGGGTGGGCTCGCGAACAATCTGAGTGAGGTCATAAGCAATGGCAAAATCATGACAAAACCTCTCCTCATCCTCTGTCTTATTTGAGTGGGTCAGGCATTTCACGTTATGGACGTTGAAGTCATCACAGATGTGGATGTTAGCCGAGGGATTTTCAGACAGGATCTGGTCTATTTTCTCAGATATACTCTTAAATATAGTAACTCTGCTGTTATGGAGCCGATAGTGGGCAAATATAAATGCAGTGGTGTAAGCAAGTGCAACCAACAATATATATATATATATATATATATATATATATATATATATATATATATATATATATATACTACTTTAGTCCTAACAAGCCATGTGATAATCTTAAAAATATACGATTGCATATTGTCTTTCAGAAATATTTATGTATTTCTGATATTACGTTTCGCGCTTTAATTCATCAAACTTAAAAATAAATTTATAACGAAGAGCGTCATAGTGGCAACTGAATGTATAATTTATGAAAGTAATGGCTTAACTGAACAGGATTAAAGAAATCTAAAATTCAACCCCCTTTTTTTCAATATAAAACGTGACTTTTTAAAACCTAGTGTTACATATTTTCTGGTATAGGAAAATAGCACCTGAATTTTTTTTTACCAAACAACTCGAAACGAGAATTGATGTGTGCGCGCTAGAATAATGATATCTGCTCTCAACTTTCCCTGGCGAAAACCAACTACAAAGCACTAACGTTATTAACAACTTTCACAGATCTCAGCCTCCGTCAGAAGGAGAGAACGAACATTTATTGGTCACCGTTGAAGGGCTAAAGATGAAAGCGTCAGCGGTTTTCTTTTGTCACCGTGGAAACAGCGGTGCAAATCAGTGATGAGAAAATACATAACTTACGTAAATCAAGAAGCAAATGACAACCACTCCATCAATCAAGACCTACCAAGCTGAATGGCAATATGATGTGAAAGGGCCGAAAGGTTGCACGACAATAGCACGATTAAATGATGATGATGATGATGATGACGACGACATCGATAATGATAATTTTAACAATGATGATGATAATGAATTATTCACCTAGCATAGTGAACTATTGCCGTTATGTTGTTGATTTTATGATGATGACTATGACGATGTTAGTAACGATGAGTACGATTATGATGATGATGTCGATTTTGATGATGATTAATTAGGAATTTGGATAGTGTTAATTGCAAATAAAAACTAACATAGAAAGGTTTTTCGCACATACTTGCGAAAACCACATGAATTAATTACAGGAGTATCTAAAAAAAAAACAATATTTTTTTGTAAGTAAACGATTACATTTTTAAACTATGGTATGTATAATTATACGCCCAGCCGCTTCATTTTCTTACGTACGTTCTGAACTTTCGCATGTATGACAAGAAAACGAATTTTTCGATTGGAATGATTGGTTTTTAATCCGATGTGTCTTATGGTTTTTTTTTGTTTTTTACTCAGTGGTCACCACTTATCAAGGTCCGGAAGCCACTCAGGGATAAGGGTTATTACAAGTACGTACATTACGTTAGTGTGGAGATTTGATTAAGTGTTTACTTAAGGGAGCGGTTCATTAGGAATTTGTTAACGTTGGACTTGAACACATCCAAGTTGTAGTCAGGTGGGAAGAAGGCAGACGGAACAGAGTTCAACAGGCGTGCACTTCTAAGAAAGAAGCTTTGTTCATAGAATCCACGTTTTAATTTAGGCACAAATAAAGAGTGGGGGAAATTTTTCAAAAGGGGATTCGTCTAGACGGGTGTTTTTCGTGTAAAGATAATCCCACTTTACTCATTTTTAAATAAATTCTTCCGAAATAAAAGATGTCACCCAGTCGATAAGAACAGTGTAACTTTTAACAAATACATTTTAAAATGGTGACATCCGTTTTATTGATTTGCAAATATCTACCTGAAAGTATATATATATATATATATATATGTATATATATATATATATGTATGTATAAGGAATGAAAAAATATACCAGCGGTGGTTGACGTTATGTTTAAAGAAAAAATAGAAAAAACCGAATGAAATTATTAAAAAATCAACGTTTCGTCCTTGTTTCCGAGGACATCTTCAGGATAATTGAAATAAAAATGTGATAAAAGAAAAAGTCATAGATCGTGCGAAAAAAGACAGTTTTTTAAAATCCAACCCATGTCGGGAAAGGACGAATATGTGTGCGTATGGGAAGGTTGTTTGATGTCTATATATACACTTTTAAAATGCATTTAAAATTAATATGTACATTTTTAACTCCACTAATGGGCACCATCAGCACTTCACATATCAAAACCTCTGGTGACCTCCTAAATAGAATAAAAAATATGGACATGCAAAATAAAACCATGCATAGTTTAGACATAATTTCCCTGTACACCAATATTCCAATCAAAAAATGCCTTAATCTACTCCACAATCACTTAATCAAAATTAAAGCCGACCTACCTTTTTCCTCAGATACACTAATACAAATTATAAAACTCATCACTGATAGAACGTACTTTCAATTTAATAATTCTTACTATAGACAGAAATTTGGACTCCCTATGGGTAACCCCCTTAGTGGTGTACTAGCCTGCTTATTCTTAGAATTCTTAGAAACCAACTCTTTTAAACACAGACTTCCTAAAAACTCCACATATTTAAGATATATAGATGACATTCTTATTTTTCTCCCTAAAACACACAAATAGAACAAATTAGAAATAAATTAAATTAAGTTGAACCATCTATAAAATTTACACATGAATCCGAACAAGACCACTCCCTAGCTTTTCTAGACATATTCCTCATCAGATCAGAAACTGATCTGAGTTTCAAAGTACATAGAAAGACCACACACAAAAACGACTATATTCATTACTACTCACACCACAATGATAAAATAAAGACGGGCATGATTATAGGTTTTTTCTTACGTGCCTTTAGAATATGCAGTCCCCAATATCTTAATGATGAATTTCAATATATTACGAATGTTTTAAGAAAACTACAGTATCCATCCTATTTCATTTCTTACGCAAAGAAAAAAGCTACGAAAATACACTATAACATAAACACACAGAAAAATAAAACAGATACCTCACTATTAAACAGACATCTTTTCATTCCCACCCACACCAAAAATACAAAAATCTACGACACTCTTAATAGACTTGGTTTTCACCTGATACAAACAACTTCCTCAACCATAAAACAGACATTAAAAACTACCAAGCACTCTCCCAAAACCCTCACATCCGATGCCGGTATATATTCCATCCCATGTAACAACTGTCAACAAGCGTACATAGGTGAAACACAACGAAAATTGAAACTAAGACTTAACGAGCACAGAAGAGATATAAGGAATGGTAACGCCCTAAATGCACTCTTTTGCCATTGTGCAGAACACGATCACTCATTTAATTTAGATCAATCGAAAATTATTAAATACGTGATAGATAGAGCTAAAAGAAGACTTTTAGAATCAGCACTAATTTTGAATACTAATACTATTACGCAAAGAAAAGGCTTCTACCATTTAACCCCTAGCATAGGGAAAATAATAATCAAAGAGCAAGGTATCAGGGTGGATCCTGGCTAGCCGTTTTTCTTTGAATGTTTCAGGAAAATGAGTAGTTTCGCAGAAAAAAAAATGTACATATTTATTTTAAATGCATTTTAAAAGTGTATATATAGACATCAAACAACCTTCCCATACGCACACATATTCGTCCTTTCCCAACATGGGTTGGATTTTAAAAAACTGTCTTTTTTCGCACGATCTATGACTTTTTCTTTTATCACATTTTTATTTCAATTATCCTGAAGATGTCCTCGGAAACAAGGACGAAACGTTGATTTTTTAATAATTTCATTCGGTTTTTTCTATTTTTTCTTTAAACATATATATATATATATATATATATATATATATATATATATAATGAGGAATTACATTATTGCAATATTAGATAAACACATCTAACGGATTCTTCTTATTTATTGAAACTCTATTTAAAATACAATGACAATTTTCACGGAAAAACATATTTTTTTCTTAATAGTCTTAACGTTGAAAGATATTTGTTATTCTAAAAAAATATTTTTAAGAGTAAAATATTAATGTAGAAATTATCCTAGAATTCTTATGGGTTCAAATATCAACAATTAGATATTTTTTATTCGTAACTTTAATTATTTTTATATACTACAAGGAAAACACCGTGTAGTTTCACGACTTGGAGAGGGTTTACTTTTTACAAATGAAAAAAATACTCAATGAACCCGTGACCCGTTGCCACCAATCGTCATTAACTAATTCATAAACTGTGATATATCTGCTAAGAAATTCGCCTTGATTATGCAACTATTTATGTCTATATTATCTTCGTAGATGATATTTAAACCAAGTTTCCTATTATTTTTATGTCTAATTTACATACATGTTTATGGCATGTATAAATACACTATGAAAGTTTGGTAAAAGAAGAGTAAGTTTTTTAATTATTGGAGACACAATAAACACTATGCGTCTGATTTAAGATACAATGTGCGACAAAATGTCCTGTCACTTACTACTCATATCAAGTAATAATTGCGCAGAACTGACATTCTTCAAATTACTGGATTACAAGTAGTTTATGTAGCACATAATATCCGGCTATAAGCAAAAAAAAATTAAAAAATTAAAAAAATATAAATGGCGACCGCGCTTGGTTATATGCTTGTGCGTCTCGCGAAACAATGTGAAATCTCGTTTCTCATATGCAAATAGAGGGTGTCGACTTGGAAACAAAGCTTGTTTTATAAAGGAGGAGGAAGATATTGTAAGTCGGGAGTTCGACTGCAGCGTTTGTACATGCGGTATTGATAAGTGGCGATTTTATTCACCAAAAACTAAACGGACACAATAAAAAAGAGAGAAAAATATATAACTAATCAAGCGATAAAAATAATGACTATTGTTATTAATAATGTACGGCGAATTAAAAAAAAATTACAATGGAATTACTTTCATACACAACTCAATTTCAAAACTAAAAACGAGTTCAGCATGTAATACGTCATTTAATTGCATAGTTAAAAACAAAAGAGAAACAAACACGTGTGCCATAGATTAAGTATAAAATATATATGTGATCCGAAAAAAATATTCGTATAGTTATATATTTACGCATTTTAATAGAACAGTTTTCATAGCCGCGAAGCAGCAAGATACCAAAGATATATGATTGGGCATCCGGCCTTCATCTTTAAGTAGGATGGTGTCATAGTAGGTAACTCTAATGAATTTAACATATCTGGACGACAGTGTATAACATACGTGGTAACGAGAGAACTGAAAATTTATTCTTATCTGGAATTTTATCAAGCAGTTGTTGATTGATGATATGCACTATGTGATTTTTAAAGTCAGAATTGATCTCTTATTGAGCCATTTAGTTTTCACATGGATTTTGACAATATCTGGGTAAATATTGTTACTAAGATTTGTGAGTGATGAAACAATTGATTCGGCACTTGCTAGACTCGGTTATGATTTTCTTTTGGTATTTTTTTTAGTGAGTGATTAAATAAACTTTGCCGTTTGAACTGTTACATCTTTTCGAGTTTAACCTGGTGACATATTCAAGTAGTGAGAGGAAATTCAGTAGCTTGAAATAATTAGAATCGTTGAACGTTGATCAGGACAGAACAAGTATCAAGCAAGCGTTAAAGATAGAGACAGTGATAGTATAGAAGAGATTTGGATGAAATTAAGTAAAGGAAAGAAACGTCAAAGGTTTATAAAAATAAAATAAAGTGCTAATATGAACGTTATAGGAAAATGTTAGAGATAGAAAGAAAAGGTAAGAGTGAGAAAGGCCAGTAAGTTGGTGAGATTGAATGAAAAGTCTCGTTCGTTGTTAGCTTGGTCTAATTAGAGTCGCTGAACTTTGGCTAAAAGGGATCGCAGATTACGGGAAAGATGGAGAGGGCGTGAGAGAGGGACGGGGACAGGGGAAGGAGAAAGCAAAGACGAGAAATTAGGGTAGATTGGTAGATTGCTCGACATAGAAATCGGAAAATGAGGTAACTCTACATGTGATATAAAGCGATTAAGAGATAGGGAGATTCGGAGATTGCTACAGGCCGATCGTTCTTTCCGCCATGATTTATTGATTTGCAAGTTGATAAAAACTCTGATCAATTCCGATATTTATATTGTTATGTCATTTTGTGATACATTAAGCAACACGAGAGTAGGAAATCTACGAACAGAAGAACAGACCAGAGAGAAAAACAATCAAATTTAAGGAAGGCAGACAGAATCATGTGATGCACTAATCGTAACAATTACCGTTTTTTTACGATTAACTTTTATGGATCTTTTTTTTACCAGGTAACCCAGGTACATTTATAAAAAGGCAATCTTTTTAGACTAACTTGCCCTTTTAAGCCTTATTGTCATATATGACATGGTGAATTTCTATCTTATTTGAGGGTTCTTGATAAAGCGCAGAAACGTATCTCTAATATGATGGGCACCACCTTTAATACTTCCCAGCAACGTATTTCTCAGAAACGTGATTACGCTAGTCGCAGTCTTTTTTTTATAAATACTATTCTAGTATATACTCTACAAATGTGTGTGATATATTCCTCTGCTTTCTTTGTTGTAGTTTGTTTGACTTGTTGGTTTAGTGGTCTCAATTAACTCACTGTTTTCGTAACAGAACAATATAGATTCACAATCCAAGAACTTCTTTAGAAGAACTGCAAGTTTTTTTTAAATTCTTTGCCTGCTACCTGTTTTCCGTTTTAGTTTTTTCGAGTCTGTTCATTACAACTCTACTTTCAACCGAGTCGTTGTTTGTTTCGTTCACCACACTCTTTTCTTCTACCTCTTCTTTTACACACGTCCGTTCGCTTTAGTGACTGAAAATCATCTGTCCTCCCGCTTTCCTTTCCTCGTTATTTATGGAACCAGGGTACGAGATTCTCCGAGATTCCCCGAGATTCCACGAGACTTTTTTCCACATAAAAGCCTGTGGGCGCCATCTGGATTCTCAATTTGTGCTCTGCAGGCATAAACGCGCAGCCGCTTTAACGGGTAGCCACTTCTTTCTCAACAAAGGTCAACGATTATCTTTTGCTTTAAGAATAACCGTATTTTGCTCTTGCTAACCTATTACTCAATTAGTTTCACGACATGTTTGAAGCCATATCCACAAAAAGTAAGTGTAACATTGTTCGCTATTGCAACGCATTATACGTGTTCAATGTTCGGTCGAATAATACCAAATACTGAAAACAGTACATTAATGCAACTTTAATATACACATAGCATTATAAGCTGAGAATCAAGGGCGAGTATGCAATAGTCGCTGAAAAGAGGGCTTTCGTGTCACCTCTTATACTTTTCATACGTTACTCTTAAGATAAAAACAATCAAATGATTAAACCGGGAATGTGATTGCTGTATATTAGAAAACCTTATTTATTTCATCTTTGCAATGAACTAAAGACAGTAGATTCTCCCCTTTATCTCTCTTTTATAAGAAAGCTACGACTGATAAATAACGATAAATAGTTATCTCTGTTTGTCTGAAATTATCTGAGCTAAATGTTACTTTATGAGTAAAGTTACTCGATCGTCTTTTTCATAAAATGTTACGACTCTTTCTGTTAATATCCATACATTACATTTCTTTCTTACATTTCTTTGAGCATTAGTCTATCCTACTTCATCCTGAGCTAAACGTAGCATTCCTCTGTGAATTTTAAGAGGATATATAGGGCCTAATCATGTGGACATAACGATTCTGTATATCTCACCCAAGTTAAGCAACATTGACCCTGGTCAGTACCAGATGGATGCGCATTTGGAGAAAACTAGGTGTTGTATATAGATAAACATCGACACTAATCTACAAGAATTGCAAAATCCTAACGATGACATTAACCATGACAGGGTATGCAAGCAGGTGTTGTTTGCTTTTCTATTTGATAAACTAATGATGCTTCCTCCTTCTGAGTAAGCCGGTTGAAACCGCCTCCAGTAAATACCGCTGCTTTTTTTTAATGAGATCATTAAATTTCTCTTGCTAATTTATTACTTTTGTTTGCTGTTGTTTCTTGTTGTTGTTTCTTGTTGTTAAACAAATCACTCTTTTGCACATAAAAACTATGCACCCTCTCGTGTTGTCTGGTCTGCATGATGTACTCATTGTGTCGTTCAGTTGCATAGGAAATCTGGCAAGTTTAGGCTCAACACGCACAAAGGCACAGCGATTGCACCCGATATACGGCACAACCACGAAGTTAATATACGTTGAGCCTGGCCAGTACCAGACGGATGACCATTTGGGAAGGCGAGGCGCTGTATGTACCACGAGGTAAGATAACAAGTTATGAAACTGGCGGTCTATCCTTTTCTCGAGGGTATATGGGCCTTCCTTAAGCCGTGGTAGGCAACTCATCTAATGATGGCGTCACGATAAAAAATATCCTTGATAACCCTGGCGAAGCATCAAGTATTCAGCAACGGACAAGATTTTACTTACACTACAAACTCGTGTAGTGAGTTCAATCTCGGCTGCGGCCGCATGTTACGCTTTGGTACCCACGTATGATTAAGATACTTACTGTCATTCCATAAATATCCACGCATGATCCTGACATGCCTTAGCTTTATAAAGAGGCAGAGATAGAGAATATCAAAGTAGGATCGACCCACGTTTGACACCGCCAGAAACTAAACATTTTGCTTTTCACAAACAAACAAAATGAAAATTGTACGTTGTATTTTCCATAGGAATTCGTCTAATTAAATTAAGTTGCGCTCAAACTTTTGGTAAGTAGGCATGTAGGGCAAGATGTTATCGACATATTAGAGCCCCCTCTCCAAAAATGTTACTAAACTGATCTATCAAATAGCCAAGAACCGATATATATAGTCTTCGTGTCATCACAGATGTAGATATAGCATTAATTAACTATTAAAATTAACTATTAAAAACGTAGATATGCCTAATATATAGAACCTTTATGGACTCCATATCCAGATTTCTCCACAGTTGATCCGCAAAGCTACAAATAACATAGTGCATATAAGCGCATTGAAAAAGATCAACAGTAGCGGCAGATGGTTGGCTTGAGAAGAGATTAGCAGCAGCAGTAGTCGAAAAACGCGCGTGTACAAATTAGAAAGTGTGCGCGCGACGGAAAAGGAAAATAAGGAGAAAAATGCACCACATGCTCTAGGTAGAAAGAAACTCCACTTCGAAGAAAAAAGAATAAAGTATAAAGACGAGGACGAGAATGGTTCGGCTATGCCCAGCATGCGGTTGGAAGAAAGAGAAACGTGTGCCAGGCTAAAATGCGCAGGTGGCAGCTAGACTTTTTAAGTGGCGCCGAAAGTAACGGTAATACAAATGTTTTGTAAAAAAAGAAAAAAATGCCGACTTGGATTTTATTAATTTATTTAAAGTTTTATTTTTATGAATTACTAAAGTAAAGTCTAACGGCCACGTTACATATCCCTGTGCGTATTAACGGTCGCAAGACAACGGATATATCAGACGAGAGTTTTTCTTCTCTAAGATGAGCTGTCTTCTCGTACCAGTGATCCCTATCTACCAAAAGCACAAATTTTCTGGTCCCAGGGAAACCATACTTCAGGCCTTCAGTTATCTGTTGTCGCAAGTTTTTAAATAGACCATATCTAATGAACTAAATTCTGTTCTAATTGCAAGCACCTTGTCATAGATTTATGCGCCTGCACGATTGTTTTATGTATATTAGCCATTTGCTAAAACTTATTATTTCGAAAGAATGTTAAAACAATATTTGAATTACAAAATAAAAACAAATCGGAAGTAAAATTTAATTTTCAAGAATAAATTGACAAGACCAAAAAAACCGATTTTCAATAAATAGAAAAGTATTCCTAACGGAATTACAAAGTGAAATTAATAAAATAGAAAATATATTTTTAAAAAGTAATTATCTATGTATATATTATTCATGGATGCAACCGCTACCATCTATGCATTTATATTTATCATTTTTCTGTGTTCATACGGATGAAAAAAAAAATACACTTGTCATGCTTGACTCTTACAACTGCAACCACCTGACATCCGTCCGCATGTGCACACATAGATTGGAAGCTGACAGTCCTATTTTACTACAGGCAATAATAAGTAAGTATACCATAATTATGACTTAACCTTTCTGCCTGTTCATGGCTGGAGAGACAAAAACAATCTATCCGCATGAATTAAATATACAGTTCACTTCGAAACAGTTCAAAAATATCAATCATAATGATAAAAATGCTACGTGATCACTTCAGGCTGTCTCTTCTTATCACATTACCAGTTTAGTTGGATCTGTTACACCTAAATCTATAACTTCCGGGCGTAATAATAAAGCAAAAACTGGGAGGAAAAGCTAAATTTTATTCATTAACATAGACTCCTGCTAAGTTGATACACTGATACCAACGTTTTTAATTTCACGCAATGTGAAAAATAGTCTACTATTATATAAAAGGAATTTGTCTGTGTGTGTCAGTTCGTTTCCTATGGATTCAAAAATGGTTGGGTCGACTTATATGACATTTTACACAAAGGTACTGTATGTGGCTGGCAATGTTCTTAAACAGGGTATACATCGTAATGTCAACGGCAAGTATCGATTAGCGATAATCGAAATAATCCGATGAAATAAAGAACAGACAATTTTGATCAAAGTTTACACCTTACACAGCCTAACATCACAAGTGCATCTGAGACGTTTTATTATCACACATGCTGCAAGGTTCGACATGTAAAATGAACAGTAGCTTTTTGATATGACAGGGGCGCCTTTGAAATGAATGCCTCTGTTAAAATCGTAATTTCACCACAATACTTGACTTTTTCATTTTAAACTTTAATTCAAACAATAAACGCCGCATAACCAATATGGCTAGGCATATAAAGTCAACAGTGGGTTATTTGATATGACAGAGGCGCGTTTGAAATGAATGTCTCTGTTTAGAGCACAATTGAAGTATGATACTTGATGTTTGCATTTCAATCTTTAATTCAAGCCATTATATAGAAACATAATTTTATAAAATCAACTAGGTTCTCTACAGTGCAATGTAAACGACAATGAATTGTTTAATAAGTCTTTGCGAGAGGCATGAATCTTCTTCCGGATGCACTGTTCTAGTCATCAACAAGAGCAGGCAATCAATCGATTTGGAGCAGGAGTTGTTGGAAGGAGCCATTGGTGACGATGGGGCTGGTATTGAGAGTGGGGTTTAGGCCAGAGCCACTGAGAGAGACGGAACCAGAGAAGATGCTAAAGTAGAGGCTCGAATAAACATTGAAAAACAAGAGCCCGTGAAAATACCCAGACAAAGCACTGCAGAATTAATCCGGAGCTTATGAAAAGAGCCGGAGCAAGCACTGCGTGAGTTGGATCAAAAACAACTGGAAAAATCTTAAGCTGGTGCTTCAAAAAAAGACGCAGAAGTCACTGGAGAAAGAATTAACTGGATATGCAGGTTGGCGTAAGTAATAGAGCAGGCGATCCTGGAATGATCTAAAGCAGGAGTCCAAGCAAGGGTTTAAAGCAGGCGATGCTGGAAGAAATTGCAGCAAAATCCGGTGAAAGGAGTTAGGACATATGCTACATAAGGTGTACTGGAGAGATAATCTGAAGCAAGAGTAGAGGTTGCACAGCGTGTAACACTATGGGCCGGCTATTGGCATGACCGACCTACGTGTTACATTAATATCTTGGAAACGGTAGCAGACCATGCAAATGGGTCAGTCGTATCAGTAGGTTAGACGTCTTTTTATCTAGGTGAAGAGTAAAAGTATACATAGAATGTTGGGCGTGGGCGGCTCCTTCACTCTCTCAGACGACGTCTTATTCTGGTGGTATTCTGACTGGGACCGTCCTCAGACCCGTTTCGACATTTTAAGGCAGGCACAAAAACAACATACGACACACAATTGTAATATATATGAGAAATCTTGACTATTTTATTTTACAAAATTCACACAATAAAAAGTTAATTCATAATAATTATACTTTATAAGTACTTAGCTATGCTTAACTAGTGCTGAAGGAGGGGATGGCCCACTCCTCTCATTTACAGAGAGACAAAAGATACGTGCTCACTAGATGGCTGTCCGGTGAAAAGAGATCGAGGGAATAGTAAGTGCATTGTGGCTCCCTGTTCCCACTGTATTACTCTGCGCTACCAAATCACCGCCCGGTAATGCTGGTGGTCGGGAGGGGCCACGACGGCACGTGGTACTATCAAAGAAATACAACCACAAGCGGAGCGGAGAAAGGGTTTACTGTCAGACAAAGTACCTTTTGACTATTTTTCAAAATTTAAGGTACAAATCAAGAGCACTCTAATAATAGTTACTACTATGCAAGATTTAAATTTGCTCAGAGAAACAGTTATTTTTAGTTTCAATAGTTCCATTGAGTACGTTTAGGAATACTTAAAGAACAATGAAAAGTAAGGACCGGATAATTATTTTCCTATCCTTACATTGTCAGGCAGAGGTAAACAATATAATAACTGACGTATGATCTTGCTTCTATATTTGAACATATCGAATTATGCCAACCATTGTTTTATTTATTCATGCTATTATGCAAAACCTATAGCACCCCTTATCTTTCCTATGCTTTTTTATTCAACCCATTGAAACACATTATCTGAAACGTGACGTTGGTTTTACTCCTTTCTATTATCTTTGGAAATTAGTTCGCACTGTCGTCGTTTTCTTATCGGGTTCTTGGAAAGTTTTCCTCGATATTAGGCTTTTATCTGACATAATTTATTTTGTTTTAGTGTAGAATATTTTCAATCAAAAGTTTCCTTATAATCAACAATTTTCTACCAACATTTTATTATAAAGCCGTATATACGTTTTGGTTTACATTGAAAATCTCATATAACAAACTGTATTTTTTTGTTTGAATTTGTTTTTGGTTGTTTTTTTTTCCTATTCATTCATAGAAAAACGATGCTTTATTATCAATGTACAGCATCCCTGCGAACATTGAACGTTAAAATAAAATGTTGACGAAGTGGAGATAACTAATTGTCTTTTTGTCTAGGAAGGAATAAACTTGGGGCAAACAATCATCGATTACCTCATATTTCTCACACACATACACACGTCTTCTCTCTCTCCCCCCTCTCTATCTGACCCACATACAAATATATATATATATATATATATATATATATATATATATATATATATATATTCGAAGTTCCTTCAATAAGTATCAAGAATTTTTTCGTATGGTCACTTTTTTTGATAGTACACACAGTAAACTCTAGTCCTGTTTCGAAGTAATATCCTTCACTTGCAATGCTCTAACAAGTTCTGTTTCAATAACTCCTGGAAGACCGCATGGAAGTCCTCTTGTGCGAGTGTGTCAATGACCCTCGTTACAGCCTCTTTCATCCTTTCAATTGTCTCACATCGGAATCCTCTAAGGATTTGCTTGTGCTTGAATTAACCAGGAGTAATGTCTGGAATATATAAGGTGTGTGAGGAACTGCCTTGATGCTCATTTTGGTCAAACAGTATGTGACAAGGATACAGTCCACAACTGAATCCTATAGCCAAACTTCGTGCAAATCTTCAGTTCCTCATGGCATTAAACTGTGCACTTATTGTCTTTATATACGCACGACGTTCCTTATTCATGCAATTATTTATTTGGTCAATCAACTCTGGTGTTCCACCTTACTCATTCTATACCTTTCATTATCCCTCGTTGACTCCCTACCTTTCTGAAATGCCTTATGTTACTCAAAAACTGATGCTCGATTCATGCAAGATGGTTTATTCGCAGTCTGACGTATTCCATACCTTTCTATTGCATTTTTCAAAGTTTAAAATAGATTTAATTGCATAACGTTCTGCTAAAGTACCTTCATATCCAGATTGCATTTTCGAAATTCACCAGCTGTGACAATCAGGCTTTAGTAGGGTGCATTCCAATTATTTTTGTTACTGTTCCTTTGAACCTGAAAACATAAAAATTGGTCAGTCATCTCATAAAATATATAGCAATAACATACTGAATGTTCAAGTTTTTTGACAATTTTAAATGCCTGTACAAAAGGTCTGGAAAGTTATTGAAGGCAGTTCGTATATATATATATATATATATATATATATATATATATATATATATATATATATATATATATATATATATATATACAGCGTGGCCCACGTTAAAGTAGCCTAGAAAATGTAGTAGAGAGGAGGAACATTTTTTTAAACTGTTTAAATTATCTATAGAATTATTTAAATAATTGTAGTGTAATAAAGGTTCTGGAAGTGCTCCCCGTTGACATCTATGCATTTCTGGGCACGTTTAACAACGTTTGCAGATACTGCCTGTAGATCTTTTCTGCTGATTCTCATGATAGCGTTGGTAATGTTCTTCTTCAGTTGGTCTAGATTGTGAGGATTATTTGCATAAACTTTTTGTGTTCAAGTCCCCTAAAGATAAAAATCACATGATGACAAGCCCAGGAAACATGGTGGTCATAACTCTTTGCTTATTGTTATCCCTTCCGTAAACATGTCATGATGTCGTGTCAGTGATCTGTGAGACATGTGGAATGTAGTGCCATCTTGTTGGAAAAAGAATTGTATTTTGTCTTGTGGTGTCAGTTGGTCCTAAGAGAAATATTAGATAGATCGGGCTACTTTTAAGTGGCCGCTTATTCTGCTAAAACATTGATTAGAGACAGATTAGGGAGATCGAGGTACTTTTAAGTGTGCCACCTTGTATAATATTTTATACAGTTACCGTAGTTTCATGCGCATGCAATCATCATGCGGTTTAACATACTACGTTGGGTGAATTTGATCCCGGCCTAAGAAATTAGACC
Organism: Euprymna scolopes; assembly: GCF_053919585.1. Lineage (NCBI taxonomy): Eukaryota > Metazoa > Mollusca > Cephalopoda > Sepiida > Sepiolidae > Euprymna > Euprymna scolopes. Next base: position 80,191,856 of record NC_136511.1, on the reverse strand, counting down.
TTTCCCTAATCACGTTATAAATAGGACTAATATTTTATCTAATAATAGATTATTCCTTACAAGGTATTGAAGACTTACAAGCATGAATAAAGTATCTGGCGAAGTTAATAAGCTGATTTTAGAAACGCTAAGTATATAACTATATTTAACTATATAACTATTAATAACTATATTTTTTCATCATTTTCAGTTAATTTTGAACATATGAGATAATAATTAACATTGTCGAAACCTAGATTATCAGCATTATTTTTTCCGGTGTTTATATAATTTTACTTATTTAATATAATACACGCACACACACACACACACACACACACACACACACACACACACACACACGCGCGCGCACACACACACGCGCACACACACTTTTCGTTGTTAAATTAAACTAAATAAATGAAAACGAATGATTATAAATACAAAAAGTACGCCTGATTGAAAAACAAATAAATAAAGATGCCTGACCAACAATGAAAATAATAACTATAGCCTATTCGATCTCAACTGCTAAAATATTAATGTACAAAAGCGTTATCATACACTTAAAATTAATTTAAAAAAAAATATTTTACCCGATTTTTATTGATACGCCGACATTTTAGATAATACTAGCAAGATGCCCCAACGTTGTCTAGAATTAAATGATGATCAACAACTATGCAACACTCACAATACTTTTATTGCCATTAAAATCAGGTAAATTGCCCGTTTCGAACCAAATCTATTGAATGGCTGCTCTAGACAGAGCCACATCCATGTGCACTAAAAGAAATTTTCACCTGCTTCTATACCATGACTTAGTCCACAGTCCATTGTAATCTATATAACGCTGCAAAGAATGTATTTTTCTAAAATTATTTTAAATAATTGCTTAAATTTAAGTTTAATGTGCAAAAGTCCAGTACTTACTATTTGTTTTATACACCGAACCTTATGCTAATGATGCTAGGCTGTATAAAACATATGCTAATGATGCTAGTCTGTATAAAACTTATGCTAATGATGCTAGGCTGTATAAAACGTATGGTAAAGATGCTAGGCTGTATAAAACTTATGCTAATGATGCTAGGCTATATAAAACTTATGGTAAAGATGCTAGGCTGTATAAAACTTATGCTAATGATGCTAGGCTGTATAAAACTTATGCTAATGATGCTAGGATGTATAAAACTTATGGTAAAGATGCTAGGCTGTATAAACCTTATGCTAATGATGCTAGGCTGTATAAAACTTATGATAATGATGCTAGGCTGTATAAAACTTGGCTCAAACTGGAACTCTTCCTTATGTAATCCTTATTTTTCGATTATCGATCTTCGATACTTGTTGAGGGCCATTCTAAAAAAAATATCTATAATCACTCCCAGACACCTAAATTTCATTTCATATTGAAATTTAAAAAAAATCAGCCCAGCCGGTTTGGAGTACATAGGGAATGAATTCACACATACACAGGCACATAGGCAGACACATACACAGACAGAAAGACAGACAGACAGACAGATAAACTTATTTTCATACATAATGAAGGCTTTTATTTAATTTACTTTCTTTTAAAATTAAATTCTTTACTATACTTCCATTAAAAACGTTGTATACTCCTAATTGATTGTTATATATATATATGTGTGGCGTTTCTGTCGACTTTCTTTTTTGCCTACCACATGATGAATTTTCCCCTTTTTTCCTTTTCCTTCTCGCACACACTTCCTAATTTGCATATGCGCGTTTTTCAGCTATTGCTGCATCTACTGCTAATCTCTTCACTAGCCAGATATCTTTCGCTGCTACTGATACTTTACCATGCTCTAATATAACGTGACCGTCTTGAGAAGCGATACTGCTCCTCATTGGGGAGGTTAAAATCCCCTAAAACTCTGAGTAAGACCGGGTTAATATGCTGAGATTGCTCGTTAAACGTTAATCAAATCCCGGACAGCGCCAGGTGACCTATAAAAAGGGAATAGTTTATTGTGTTTTATAAAAAATATATACAGATATTTTTATTGTTTGGGACAATGACAGAAACAGATATTTTTTATTGTTTAAAACAATGACAGGAAATGTCAGAATAAGTCTGACCTGAGGACACCCGGCCCAGACGTTCTGGGTTTCTGAGTAGAGGAAACCTCCCCAATGGAGAGCAGTATCGCTCCTCAAGACGGTCTCGTTAGATTCGCCCCCTTCAGACATATTGCTCCCTACACGACCAAAAGGTGTAAGCCAAACACACCGCTTCATCGTCGCATAATTAGACCCTCTATGCTCGCCAGATTCCCCGCTCCATCGTTGGTTCACCTGTTTAATTCGTTGCTGTGTGCTCCCACATCTACACCTCCTCCCAGATCCACGACCGCCGCGACCACTGACTCCCTCTTAACATCGTCACTCGACATTGTTATTGTTTACTCTTCTGTTTCCTTTATTATTATATATTATTCCACTTGCATCCTACGACAAAATAAAAAAAATCAAACATAATACCATGTAATAATCAAAACAAGAGAGAGAAAATTACATAAACAATCTAAACAGAAAAAAATTCAAATTCAATAAATTTAACAACTTAAGAAGACTGCACTAATATCTCCTTAAAAGCTACTTTCTCTCTTTTTTTTTCTTCCATCTTTCTTTTATCGCAATGTAAATCAACACGCGGAAATATAACTCAATCCCAGCCACACGCTAAAGCGCACAACTGAATTCCTGTAAAATTAGTTTCACTTTTTAACAACCGACTACAACCAGACGTCAACAATAGACGCCCTCACTTTCTCTCTGGATAATTCGTTTATGCAGGCAACAATTTTATAGTTAACATGCCCCCTCTCCTTCTCTCTCTCCCTCTCTCTGTCTGTCTGTCTCTCTCTCTCTCTCTCTTTCAAATCGGTTTTTTCAACTCGGGACTAGTCACACAAACAGCAACAATAAAAACTCAACAAGAAAGTTTGCCTTACCCTTTCTCTCTCATTTTTTGGGTTGGTCTCTTTCGTTGTCTTTGTTCCCCCCTTTCCCTTGTTCGCGCGTTTTTCCCAAGAGAAGGAAAAAAGTCCTTTCTTTTTTCACTGTCGCTGTAACCTTCACTTTTCTCTTGTTCCCCTGTGTTTATTATCAGCCTCTCTTTGTATTATCTTTTTTTTGTGGTTGTTCTTTTTTTTTTTTTGCTTTTGTCTTTTCGGCGGCAATTCAATTACGCCCTCAGGGTCTCTTATTCTGGAAAACACAGCCACCAAATATGAAAGGTCTTTCCGCTCAGGTCAGCGGGGAAACCTTTCACACTAATATGCACTATGTAACACGTGAATAGCCAAAATCACTATCAATAACCCCTCTCATTCTCTATCGATGCCTAAACCTAAACGTGAATTCCATGAACCAAGCTTGTTTTCTTAGAACTACCCGCCTGTGGAACTCTGTTCCGCTAGTCTGCTTTCCAGATGAATACAATATTTTTGCCTTTAAGTCCAATATAATCAAGTTCTTCTTGAACTGTCTTCGTAAATATGGAAGCCCAAGATAATTGGAAGCTATGTAAAAATGATTGTTAGAAAAAATACAATGTTTGCAATCAGGAAATAAATTGGTAACTGCGCTAAAAAACCAAAAGACATTTGGATGACATAAAAAATAGATCAAAAGATTGTCAACATAACATTATCTGTAATAAAAATATTTTACAAATGATTATTAAATAACTATTATTATACTAAATGAGCATAAATATTTGTTTTCGTGAAGCATTATATATATATATTTTCCTGAGAAAATACATGCCAAATATAATTAACTAGACCTTTTGCTTGTTAATAATAAACAAAGGTCTTTTTACTTGATAAGATAACATTTCAGCTAGTCTTATCACTAGAGAAACAGAGGAACGACTGTTTATATCAATAACCCAATTCATAAAATAGAATTGCGATTTTCTAAAAGTGTATGTTTCAGGATATTTTAATTTCTCACCTTTTAAGAAACTTTCATAGTAAATTTAGTTTTCTTATATATTAGCCTGGGTTTCCGGCGTTGCCCATGTATTTGGAGGTGTGTGTTGATTAAAAAAATGTGTTGGTAGCAGGCAGGCTCGAATCCGTGACGTGAAGTCAGAAAAGAAAGTGAAAGAAAATCTGATGTCTTACCGCTACTTCATGATGCCACCGGAAGTTCGGAATATTAAAATTAGGCAAAAACAATCCAACCGAAATGATGGCATGCAAAAAATCGACCCCTCCTTGTAGAAAACTGCCCAGTTGAGGGTGAAGGAGTTAATGTTTTTGGCAAATTTTCGATATTTCTCGTCCGGGATCTTCAAAGTGATACCGACCTCACAAAATTCGTAACCTCTGTCGGAAGTTTTTGTATAAGGGGTATTGAGATTTGCGTAAATCTTTTTAATCGGTTTTCGACCAGAAATTTGGCTGTTAAGAGGTCAAAGTTCAACGATGTGACCTTTGAAAATTCTACCAAACTCCTTCACCAATTTGGAGTCTAAACACTTGAAATTTTAAATGTGGGTTTCTTGGATCTGGATCAAACTTGTTAACTTAATTTGATCCCAACACAACAAAATTAGGGTCAAAGTTAAAAAAAATTACCTCTCAGCCAATTATTGGTCTAGACATTTGAAATTTTATATAAAGTGTATTCAGACATATGCCAAACTTTTTAACCGGTTTAGGCCGCAAGTTTGGCTGCCAAGGAGTCAAAGTTTAAAAGAGTTGACCTTTGCGGTCTCTAGCAAACTATTCAGCTTATTTTGGGTCTAAACATTTGAAATTTTAGATAAAGGTATCCAGACATGCAGCAAGCTCTTTAATCAGTTTTCGCGCGAAAATTTGGCTGCTAAGAGGTCAAAGTTTAAACGGTTTACCTTTGCAGACACTACTAAACTCCTCCGCGAATTTCGCGCCTAACAATTGAATTGGAGATGTAGGTTACCTGGGCATGAGTCAAACTTTTTAATATATAGGCATACGCACATAAATTCATGAAGCGTACAGAGGGCCAGAGCAAAGCCGGGCTGAACTGCTCGTATAATATAATTTCTGAGATATAATTATATTGGAAATATTTTTTGTACTTTTTTTCTAACACGTCGTAATCTAAATGAATAAAATATTTTCCTATCTGTCCCAGCTTTATTAAAATCAAAACATATTATGCTTAGTTAATTCTCTGATAAAACATCGTATTTTTAAACACCGTAAACATAGTAAACATCAAATACCCACAAAAGGCTTTATGGCTTGTTAATTTTATATTGATTTCATCAACAACTTCTAATAAATTAGTATTCCGTAGTATAAGCAACATTATGCAAAAACAAAACAAAAAAAGAGGGTCATTAGATGCAGAAGCTCCATATTTTCTGTGTACATAGTAAAATGTTCGATGCCGCTGGGATGCAAAGAACATATATAAATTTCGAACTCATACACAGTTTAAGGAACTGTATAAATTATGTAGCTATACTTGGGCACTTTTACATAGGTGAAAAATTATTTAAACTATTATCGTATTATCTTTTATTTGAGGTCTATAGTGTAGTATCCGTTATTCTGTCGTAAAGTTTCCTCCCAGAAATGACGCCATTCTTTTTAAAAAGTGAATGAAAATATTCCTGATAAACATTATATCCTTTTTTGGTGAGCGGTTAATATATCATATGTGAAAGCATATGCCTAGGGACTTACCTTATTTTTTTATAGGTGGTGACGTAGGTTTGGTGTAGTGCAGAATCTGTGCTGTCGTTATATCATACTCACATCCGTTACCGTCTCCGTTTTTGAAGTAACTAGCCTGAGTGCCCGGCGTTGCCTGGGTGATTATAGATGTGTGTTGAGCATAAAAAGGTGGTAGTAGGCAGGCAAGCTCAAACCCGTACCGCGAAGGAGGAAAAGAACGTGAAAAAAGAACGTAACATCTTTGCGGTTGCATCCATCGTCAAACCGGAAGTGGCGAAAATTTAAATAAGGCGAGTCAATCTGAAAGAGGTGATGACATTCGAAAATATTAGCTAACAAACATATTCCTTCCTTCTAGAAAGTGCCCAGTTGAAGGCGAAGAAATTACTGTTTTTAGCCAATTTTTCGATAGTCGTCATCTGAAGGTTCAGGCTTCAAAACAATATCGATCTTGTGAAAATCCGTCGCTTCTGTCGGAGGTTTTAGGCAGCCATAATACATACATGATGATTGCAACGTCTTGTCAGACGTGTGCCACTCCCTCAGACATTTAAAATCCATGAGCCCAAATGCCTGAGGGAGTATCTATACAAATATGATGTTACAGAGTCTTAGCTTTGTACGACAGCTAAGTCTCTCTCTCGGTTCAAAATGTTGAGATCCAGCAACAAGCAAGAGCAAGATAGCCAGCAACAAATTAAACTGCAGACCAGCTTAATGCGGGTAATGGTCTTCCGCTTTATGGTTTTTTAAATCAGAGATTTGCTTCTCCTAGAAAGGTTGCCTTCACCACGGCTTACGGGAGCCCTCTCCACCCCAATACACGTATACACACACAAATATACACAGTGCTAGCTGGCCGTTGACCCAGAAAAAGAGTTCATTCGCCCAAAGGGCGAATAATACATACCCACATACATACATACATACATACAGGTCAACTTAATATTATAGATTCTCACCTGCCCGTTTTGAAATAGAGGCAGTATAGAATAAGCATGCTCTTCATGATATCATCATCCCATGATTAATTTTTCTGTTTCATGGTTAGAGGAAGAGTCAGTATACTATCTGTTTTTTTTTTGTCATGATTCTCAGAAATAATATTATTCGTAGACATTTATACAAACAACACCACGATCTATGGCAACACTTCAAACGGCGGCAATGAAACAGATCTTTCTGATTCTCTCTCTTCTCATCTCCAGAATGGAACACGAATTTATTTCGAACCTACTCTTATCCTATAAAACAACCAGCTGTTGATATTATTAAATTATTTTACACTACCAGGACCCGTTAGCCGGTGGAAGCCTGTCCTTCTCCGCCCCTGCAAAAAAGTAAACTACTAAAGCCGCTGCTATGCCTGAATAATTTCGGACACTGGCGGCCGTGGCCGAAATGAAATGATCTGGCTTTCACTGGTAGTTAGTGATCGCGTGATGTGATAACTTTCTGATACTGTTTGAATCTAAAATATGCAAGTGAGGGCATGCATTAATCAGTATTAATTAATAAATGTATAAAAAATGCCAATTAGAATAATAATGGAAAGTAAAAACAGAAGTTTTAAAGTTTAGGGATTCTCACTGTATATGATCTGTTTAGAGTGACCGAAATCAATGGTATCAGGTCTAGTTGTTTCCGTTTGTTGTTCAAGTTTTCCTCTTCTTTTCCGCTCTTCCACCACTAGTATTAAAGTCCAGTTTTATGTCGTCTTTTTAATGCTTAAAACAAAAAAAATACGACTATTTTCACTTCACTTCGTTGAGTATTGTCATGTTAAGTACGGTGTTTAGTATAGAAACCCCCAACATCCCCATGTAAAAAAAGGCTTCCGGATTATTTTTTTATTATCTTTTTATTGGTTGTGGAGATGTGGAAAAATAATCTTTTTATTGGTTGTGGAGATGTGGAAAAATAATTTCCCGAAATTTAACCGTGATTATCGTTGTCAGCATACCAACCCACAAAAGCTTAAAAAAAATTGTAGGATGGCAGTCGGTAAGAGAGAAGTAGATTTGTTTATCGTGCGATTGTACAAACCTTGGAACCATTGAATGATAGCACATAATATAGGTCTTTATATCTCTATAAGTACTTGTTTCCGCAAAATTTTTCTTAATCAGTATAGTCGAAAGCCAATAAATGTAGTCATTATAAAGAAAATTGGGGGGGGGGGTGAAACTCATACCCCCCTCAAAAAAAAAGAAAGAAAAACTTAACGTGTGCGCAATCTCGAGAATCAGCACAGAAAATAAATTTAAATAAAATACTTCACCAAATGTAATGAAGTGTGCGTTAACACTGTAGCGTTAGTAATCGGTGTGAAAAATCGGCAATTGTTACTAAAACCAGACTCTAAATTTCAAGCACGCGTATAGTTCTGTCAACTGGCGTATGGAAGCAACAAAAAAAAATAAAAAATACTTAAACAATTTGACAAAATATATCAGATATTAACTTAAATAAGCATAGTTATTTGAAAAGATATGCAGTATAAAACTACAAAAACAATTACTAATAAATGTTTATATATTTTTTATTATAAACGTGCTGATAAAAGCATATAATATAGATAAGTAAAAAAAGGTTGACTAGTTTTAAAATGGGAAGAATATATACAGCGAAATACAAAGCGAGCGAGCGAAAGAGAGAGAGGGCATAAATATTTATTGTGTTGTATTCGAAGCGAGAAGGAGGGCACAGAGAAAGAGAGAGAGAGAGAGAGAGAGAGAGAGGAGGGGAGAGAGAGCAAACGCGCTGGGAAGAATATGTACAGCGACAGAATCCAGTAGATTGCGCAAGTTTAAATAAAATATATATATAAATGAATTACCTACAAAAAAGTAACTATGTTTTAAAAAATATCATTATTTACGAAAATAAATGTGCAAAGCGAAGGAGCAGTTTACTCATAGTGCAATAGTATCATTGCGATGCCATGTTTTAATGGTACATAAACGTTCGTTTAGCATGCTAATACCGTTAATCCAAAATATAGGAATGACGAGAGTTCATCCAATTAGAAGGGGCGGAATTATTCTAGAAGGCGTTATTATTTTTATAACGGAAAAGTGAAGGGTTATGTTCTGTCAATGAAGTTATGGTCCAGTTACAAAGGGTTAAACCTCATATCTGTTGAAAGTACTGCGTATCTCCTGGTTTTGAGGAAGAGCGGACGGAGAACTTGTTTTTAAGAGGGGAAATAGGAAGTACTTCCTCCCAAGATGTTTGCGATTGTGATGATATTGCTCCTAGAATGAAATACAGGATTTTAATATAACGAATAAATGTGTCTAAAATATCGTTCTAAAGTTACATGAGATATTGGCTTATAGTCTAGACATGATACATTTGTATGTGGCATTTTTTGTTGCAAACCTGCGGTATTTTGGTCAAGAGGAGATTTTCTGCAATCAAAATCTTATATAGGGGATTAATCACTTGAATTAAAATTAAACGTGCAAAAATCAAGTATCATGGTTATCTTGTGCTCTAAAAAGGAACGTTTATTTCGAATGCACCCTTGTCTTATAGAGAAATCTACAGTTGATTTTATAGGCTGTTCTTCCGCACGTGCGGTGATAAAACCTCTCAAATGCACTTGTGATGTTGTATAAAGCTGTATAAAAAGTGTTAACATTAATCAAAATCGGACTTTTTTCTTTAATCGGATTTTTTATTACCGTTTTTCTATACTTATTAGACGCAATCTGATACGAGCACACCCAGACACAATTACTCTTGTGGGAAATGTACAAAAATCGGATCAGCTGTTTCCGAGTTCATAGGGAATGAATACACACGCAAACTTCCTTTTATATATTAGTAGAGATAAAGAAATATGCATAGTTATTCGTAGTACTTAAAAAAGCCTAAAATGAGCGTGTTATTTTAACAAACGTAACATAGGCAAGCAAATTGTAATCTCACTTGGCCCTCATCCACAGACGCTTTTTGCTAATATATGTTTTCCATCGAAAATAACAGTCTGTTGATATGGTTATCAGGACGGTTGAAAAGTCTATAACTATGAGACATGACTTATTTGGTAAGGTTATTGAAATAATATAATAGCACATTTTAAATATCGTTTCATATTAGAATTGATATAAAAAATATGAGAAAGCCGAAAATTAAATAAGTTTTTTATTCTGTAAAATAAACATTTATTTACCAGGTGAGAAACAAATAGATTTTCAACACAAAACGTTCGTCAATCGATAACTTTTTATTAAAGAAATTATTATTGTTTAAATAGTGTAGAAGTGTAATTTTTAAAGGAGATGTGTCAATTTTTAAAGGAGATGATTATTGTTTACATGGTGTAGAAGTATAATTTTAAAAGGAGATGAATCAATTTTTAAAGATGATTATTGGTTAAATAGTGTAGAAGTGTAATTTTTAAAGGAGATGAGTTAATTTTTAAAGGAAATGATTATTGTTTAAATAGTGTAGAAGTGTAATTTTTAAAGGAGATGAGTTAATTTTTAAAGGAAATGATTATTGTTTAAATAGTGTAGAAGTGTAATTTTTAAAGGAGATGAGTTAATTTTTAAAGGAAATGATTATTGTTTAAATAGTGTAGAAGTGTAATTTTTAAAGGAGGTGATTATTGTTTAAATAGTGTAGAAGTGTAATTTTTAAAGGAGATGAGTTAATTTTTAAAGGAGATGATTATTGTTTAAATAGTGTAGAAGTGTAATTTTTAAAGGAGATGAGTTAATTTTTAAAGGAGGTGATTATTGTTTAAATAGTGTAGAAGTGTAATTTTTAAAGGAGATCAGTTAATTTTTAAAGGAGATAATTATTGTTTAAATAGTGTAGAAGTGTAATTTTTAAAGGAGATGAGTTAATTTTTAAAGGAGGTGATTATTGGTTAAATAGTGTAGAAGTGTAATTTTTAAAGGAGATGAGTTAATTTTTAAAGGAAATGATTATTGTTTAAATAGTGTAGAAGTGTAATTTTTAAAGGAGGTGATTATTGTTTAAATAGTGTAGAAGTGTAATTTTTAAAGGAGATGTGTCAATTTTTAAAGGGGATGATTATTGTTTACATGGTGTAGAAGTGTAATTTTAAAAGGAGATGAATCAATTTTTAAAGGAGATGATTATTGTTTAAATAGTGTAGAAGTGTAATTTTTAAAGGAGATGAGTTAATTTTTAAAGGAGATGATTATTGTTTTAATAGTGTAGAAGTGTAATTTTTAAAGGAGATTCAATTTGTAAAGGAGATGATTATTGTTAAAATAGTGTAGAAGTGTAATTTTTAAAGGAGATGAGTCAATTTTTAAAGGAGATGATTATTGTTAAAATAGTGTAGAAGTGTAATTTTTAAAGGAGATGAGTCAATTTTTAAAGGAGATGATTCTTGTTAAAATAGTGTAGAAGTGTAATTTTTAAAGGAAATGAGTCAATTTTTAAAGGAGATGATTATTGTTTAAATAGTGTAGAAGTGTAATTTTTAAAGGAGATGAGTCAATTTTTAAAGGAGATGATTATTGTTTACATCGTGTAGAAGTGTAATTTTTAAAGGAGATAAGTCAATTTTTAAAGGAGATGATTATTGTTTAAATAGTGTAGAAGTGTAATTTTTAAAGGAGATAAGTCAATTTTTAAAGGAGATGATTTTTGTTTACATGGTGTAGAAGTGTAATTTTTAAAGGAGATGAGTCAATTTTTAAAGGAGATGATTTTTGTTTACATCGTGTAGAAGTGTAATTTTTAAACGAGATGAGTCAATTTTTAAAGGAGATGATTATTGTTTAAATAGTGTAGAAGTGTAATTTTTAAAGGAGATGAGTCAATTTTTAAAGGAGATGATTATTGTTTAAATAGTGTAGAAGTGTAATTTTTAAAGGAGATCAGTCAATTTTTAAAGGAGATGATTATTGTTTACATGGTGTAGAAGTGTAATTTTTAAAGGAGATAAGTCAATTTTTAAAGGAGATGATTATTGTTTAAATAGTGTAGAAGTGTAATTTTTAAAGGAGATGAGTCAATTTTTAAAGGAGATGATTTTTGTTTACATGGTGTAGAAGTGTAATTTTTAAACGAGATGAGTCAATTTTTAAAGGAGATGATTATTGTTTAAATAGTGTAGAAGTGTAATTTTTAAAGGAGATTCAATTTGTAAAGGAGATGATTATTGTTAAAATAGTGTAGAAGTGTAATTTTTAAACGAGATGAGTCAATTTTTAAAGGAGATTATTATTGTTTAAATAGTGTAGAAGTGTAATTTTTAAAGGAGATGAGTCAATTTTTAAAGGAGATGAATATTGTTTAAATAGTGTAGAAGTGTAATTTTTAAAGGAGATGAGTCAATTTTTAAAGGAGATGATTATTGTTTACATGGTGTAGAAGGGTAATTTTTAAAGGAAATGAGTTAATTTTTAAAGGAGATGATTATTGTTTAAATAGTGTAGAAGTGTAATTTTTAAAGGAGATGAGTCAATTTTTAAAGGAGATGATTATTGTTTAAATAGTGTAGAAGTGTAATTTTTAAAGGAGATGAGTCAATTTTTAAAGGAGATGATTATTGTTTAAATAGTGTAGAAGTGTAATTTTTAAAGGAGATGAGTCAATTTTTAAAGGAGATGATTATTGTTTAAATAGTGTAGAAGTGTAATTTTGAAAGGAGATGAGTCAATTTTTAAAGGAGATGCTTATTGTTTACATGGTGTAGAAGTGTAATTTTTAAAGGAGATGAGTCAATTTTTAAAGGAGATGATTATTGTTTAAATAGTGTAGAAGTGTAATTTTTAAAGGAGATGAGTCAATTTTTAAAGGAGATGATTATTGTTTACATGGTGTAGAAGTATAATTTTAAAAGGAGATGAATCAATTTTTAAAGATGATTATTGGTTAAATAGTGTAGAAGTGTAATTTTTAAAGGAGATAAGTCAATTTTTAAAGGAGATGATTATTGTTTAAATAGTGTAGAAGTGTAATTTTTAAAGGAGATAAGTCAATTTTTAAAGGAGATGATTTTTGTTTACATGGTGTAGAAGTATAATTTTAAAAGGAGATGAATCAATTTTTAAAGATGATTATTGGTTAAATAGTGTAGAAGTGTAATTTTTAAAGGAGATGAGTCAATTTTTAAAGGAGATGATTATTGTTTAAATAGTGTAGAAGTGTAATTTTTAAAGGAGATCAGTCAATTTTTAAAGGAGATGATTATTTTTTACATGGTGTAGAAGTGTAATTTTTAAAGGAGATAAGTCAATTTTTAAAGGAGATGATTATTGTTTAAATAGTGTAGAAGTGTAATTTTTAAAGGAGATAAGTCAATTTTTAAAGGAGATGATTTTTGTTTACATGGTGTAGAAGTGTAATTTTTAAACGAGATGAGTCAATTTTTAAAGGAGATGATTATTGTTTAAATAGTGTAGAAGTGTAATTTTTAAAGGAGATGAGTCAATTTTTAAAGGAGATGAATATTGTTTAAATATTGTAGAAGTGTAATTTTTAAAGGAGATGAGTCAATTTTTAAAGATGATTATTGGTTAAATAGTGTAGAAGTGTAATTTTTAAAGGAGATGAGTTAATTTTTAAAGGAAATGATTATTGTTTAAATAGTGTAGAAGTGTAATTTTTAAAGGAGATGAGTTAATTTTTAAAGGAAATGATTATTGTTTAAATAGTGTAGAAGTGTAATTTTTAAAGGAGATGAGTTAATTTTTAAAGGAAATGATTATTGTTTAAATAGTGTAGAAGTGTAATTTTTAAAGGAGGTGATTATTGTTTAAATAGTGTAGAAGTGTAATTTTTAAAGGAGATGAGTTAATTTTTAAAGGAGATGATTATTGTTTAAATAGTGTAGAAGTGTAATTTTTAAAGGAGATGAGTTAATTTTTAAAGGAGGTGATTATTGTTTAAATAGTGTAGAAGTGTAATTTTTAAAGGAGATCAGTTAATTTTTAAAGGAGATAATTATTGTTTAAATAGTGTAGAAGTGTAATTTTTAAAGGAGATGAGTTAATTTTTAAAGGAGGTGATTATTGGTTAAATAGTGTAGAAGTGTAATTTTTAAAGGAGATGAGTTAATTTTTAAAGGAAATGATTATTGTTTAAATAGTGTAGAAGTGTAATTTTTAAAGGAGGTGATTATTGTTTAAATAGTGTAGAAGTGTAATTTTTAAAGGAGATGTGTCAATTTTTAAAGGGGATGATTATTGTTTACATGGTGTAGAAGTGTAATTTTAAAAGGAGATGAATCAATTTTTAAAGGAGATGATTATTGTTTAAATAGTGTAGAAGTGTAATTTTTAAAGGAGATGAGTTTATTTTTAAAGGAGATGATTATTGTTTTAATAGTGTAGAAGTGTAATTTTTAAAGGAGATTCAATTTGTAAAGGAGATGATTATTGTTAAAATAGTGTAGAAGTGTAATTTTTAAAGGAGATGAGTCAATTTTTAAAGGAGATGATTATTGTTAAAATAGTGTAGAAGTGTAATTTTTAAAAGAGATGAGTCAATTTTTAAAGGAGATGATTCTTGTTAAAATAGTGTAGAAGTGTAATTTTTAAAGGAAATGAGTCAATTTTTAAAGGAGATGATTATTGTTTAAATAGTGTAGAAGTGTAATTTTTAAAGGAGATGAGTCAATTTTTAAAGGAGATGATTATTGTTTACATCGTGTAGAAGTGTAATTTTTAAAGGAGATAAGTCAATTTTTAAAGGAGATGATTATTGTTTAAATAGTGTAGAAGTGTAATTTTTAAAGGAGATAAGTCAATTTTTAAAGGAGATGATTTTTGTTTACATGGTGTAGAAGTGTAATTTTTAAAGGAGATGAGTCAATTTTTAAAGGAGATGATTTTTGTTTACATCGTGTAGAAGTGTAATTTTTAAAGGAGATGAGTCAATTTTTAAAGGAGATGATTATTGTTTAAATAGTGTAGAAGTGTAATTTTTAAAGGAGATGAGTCAATTTTTAAAGGAGATGATTATTGTTTAAATAGTGTAGAAGTGTAATTTTTAAAGGAGATCAGTCAATTTTTAAAAGAAGATGATTATTGTTTACATGGTGTAGAAGTGTAATTTTTAAAGGAGATAAGTCAATTTTTAAAGGAGATGATTATTGTTTAAATAGTGTAGAAGTGTAATTTTTAAAGGAGATGAGTCAATTTTTAAAGGAGATGATTTTTGTTTACATGGTGTAGAAGTGTAATTTTTAAACGAGATGAGTCAATTTTTAAAGGAGATGATTATTGTTTAAATAGTGTAGAAGTGTAATTTTTAAAGGAGATTCAATTTGTAAAGGAGATGATTATTGTTAAAATAGTGTAGAAGTGTAATTTTTAAACGAGATGAGTCAATTTTTAAAGGAGATTATTATTGTTTAAATAGTGTAGAAGTGTAATTTTTAAAGGAGATGAGTCAATTTTTAAAGGAGATGATTATTGTTTAAATAGTGTAGAAGTGTAATTTTTAAAGGAGATGAGTCAATTTTTAAAGGAGATGATTATTGTTTACATGGTGTAGAAGGGTAATTTTTAAAGGAAATGAGTTAATTTTTAAAGGAGATGATTATTGTTTAAATAGTGTAGAAGTGTAATTTTTAAAGGAGATGAGTCAATTTTTAAAGGAGATGATTATTGTTTAAATAGTGTAGAAGTGTAATTTTTAAAGGAGATGAGTCAATTTTTAAAGGAGATGATTATTGTTTAAATAGTGTAGAAGTGTAATTTTTAAAGGAGATGAGTCAATTTTTAAAGGAGATGATTATTTTTTAAATAGTGTAGAAGTGTAATTTTTAAAGGAGATGAGTCAATTTTTAAAGGAGATGCTTATTGTTTACATGGTGTAGAAGTGTAATTTTTAAAGGAGATGAGTCAATTTTTAAAGGAGATGATTATTGTTTAAATAGTGTAGAAGTGTAATTTTTAAAGGAGATGAGTCAATTTTTAAAGGAGATGATTATTGTTTACATGGTGTAGAAGTATAATTTTAAAAGGAGATGAATCAATTTTTAAAGATGATTATTGGTTAAATAGTGTAGAAGTGTAATTTTTAAAGGAGATAAGTCAATTTTTAAAGGAGATGATTATTGTTTAAATAGTGTAGAAGTGTAATTTTTAAAGGAGATAAGTCAATTTTTAAAGGAGATGATTTTTGTTTACATGGTGTAGAAGTGTAATTTTTAAACGAGATGAGTCAATTTTTAAAGGAGATGATTATTGTTTAAATAGTGTAGAAGTGTAATTTTTAAAGGAGATGAGTCAATTTTTAAAGGAGATGATTATTGTTTACATGGTGTAGAAGTGTAATTTTTAAAGGAGATAAGTCAATTTTTAAAGGAGATGATTATTGTTTAAATAGTGTAGAAGTGTAATTTTTAAAGGAGATAAGTCAATTTTTAAAGGAGATGATTTTTGTTTACATGGTGTAGAAGTGTAATTTTTAAACGAGATGAGTCAATTTTTAAAGGAGATGATTATTGTTTAAATAGTGTAGAAGTGTAATTTTTAAAGGAGATGAGTCAATTTTTAAAGGAGATGAATATTGTTTAAATATTGTAGAAGTGTAATTTTTAAAGGAGATGAGTCAATTTTTAAAGGAGATGATTATTGTTTACATGGTGTAGAAGGGTAATTTTTAAAGGAAATGAGTTAATTTTTAAAGGAGATGATTATTGTTTAAATAGTGTAGAAGTGTAATTTTTAAAGGAGATGAGTCAATTTTTAAAGGAGATGATTATTGTTTAAATAGTGTAGAAGTGTAATTTTTAAAGGAGATGAGTCAATTTTTAAAGGAGATGATTATTGTTTAAATAGTGTAGAAGTGTAATTTTTAAAGGAGATGAGTCAATTTTTAAAGGAGATGATTATTGTTTAAATAGTGTAGAAGTGTAATTTTTAAAGGAGATGAGTCAATTTTTAAAGGAGATGCTTATTGTTTACATGGTGTAGAAGTGTAATTTTTAAACGAGATGAGTCAATTTTTAAAGGAGATGATTATTGTTTAAATAGTGTAGAAGTGTAATTTTTAAAGGAGATGAGTCAATTTTTAAAGGAGATGATTATTGTTTACATGGTGTAGAAGTGTAATTTTAAAGGAGATGAGTCAATTTTTAAAGGAGATGATTATTGTTTAAATAGTGTAGAAGTGTAATTTTTAAAGGAGATGAGTCAATTTTTAAAGGAGATGATTATTGTTTACATGGTGTAGAAGTGTAATTTTTAAAGGAGATGAGTCAATTTTTAAAGGAGATGATTATTGTTTAAATAGTGTAGAAGTGTAATTTTTAAAGGAGATGATTATTGTTTAAATAGTGTAGAAGTATGACACAATTTATTGTTTGACAAAGAAGTACAAATAATTTTGAAAGTTTTTCCTTTATCTATGGATTTTCAATGAATAACTCATCTCCTCGGAGGAAATTCTGGAACCAGTATTCATCACTTTTTGTTTAGAACGGTTCTTGTATCCTCATTCATTCCACCATGGAGTATCCTTTTTACAACATCATTTAAAATTTAATTTTCAATTTATGTGCTAAAAGAAAAATTTATAAATACCTATATCTATTTTGCTAATCACTTTTCGACCAATGGATAAGCCATTCATTAAAAGTCCATGGATTAAGGAAAAAAATTTAAAAATTATTTGTGCTCCTTTGTCAAACAATGCATTTTGTTATAATTCTACACAATTTTATTCAGAATTTCCATTCATATTGTTGCTATATATGGCATATTATTTTTTATCTGCTTTGCATTGTCATAAATAGTGATACGAATATTAATTCGAATAATAGATTACAGTATTATACAATCTGTAATATTACGGCATTTTACTATTTCATTTAAAATATAGATATATCTATCTATCTATCTATCTATCTATCTATCTATCTACCCCTATATATATATATATATATATATACATATACATATATATATATATATATATATATATATATATATATATATATACAAAAAAGGGAATAAAGAGAGTATCACATTTTTTTGTGAGAGATGGTAATACGACTCCTTTATTTTATAGCGAGATTAGTTTATAAAACCCGAAAATTGGCAATCTCTGTAGAGCATGTAAAAAGGTAAAAAGTAAAAAAAAATCCAACTAGAAAAAGACATATTTAATATGAGATACTATTTTCTAATTGGAGAAATATACTATCACACTTTGTATTGAGTAAAACTAATATAGCTTTTATTAATGTAAAGATATTCTCTTGCTATCTCTGTGTATTTAAATAAAAAATAGACATTCCATGAAGAGAGTTCCTTTTTCTATTTCTACAAACCGATTATCAGACCATTATGGATTACTGCTGTAATATTTGGGCAGGTGACTATCTCATCTGAGGCATTTGATAAGGTGCAGAAACATATCTGTGATTTGATGCGGTCGCCACCTTTACTTCTTCTTGGAAAAAGATGTGATGTTATTAGTCTCTGTCTTTATTTATAAATACTGTAAAGGCATATTCTCTCTAGATTTTTATCTATTCACTGCTTCCTTTGTTTCAGCTCGTTGGACACGTTTGTGTAGTGATATCTACCCCTTTGCTTTTTTGATACCTCATTTTAATGTAGTTTCCTATTTTAGTAGTTTATCTCCAACAACTGCAACATTGTAGAATTCTCTTCCTGCTGATTGTTTTCCTCCTACCTATAACCTTGATCTTTCCAGCACTAACGTGAAGAGGCATGTAATGTCTTTGCGATAATCATCTTTCGTTCTCATTAGCGTTTTACATCAGGCGGCTTCACGCCTTGTCTGGTACAATTTCCATAAATACATATAGAATGCACACGGCCTCTTCTCGGTTAGCCACATGATTCATGCAGGATTAATCAGTCTTTCCAAGAACATGTAAGTCAAACATCAGATTGAATATAAATCAATGACGAATTGTGGTTTCCTGATGTTTTTTGTTATTTTAGTATCTTTCCTTTGGGTCAGCCGGGTGGTCTTCATGGAACATATGGTACTAAAAATGCAATAAATACAAGGGTAGAAGGTAAGAGATAAAGTACTTGCCAAGGTGGATAAAAGGGGGCCAAGGATGCATTGTGGAATATGTAAGTTGATAAGAATGTGATGGGTGTTTAAATGAAGGAAGCTGAAGCTGAATGAAGAAGTGAAAAAGAAAGAAAACGAGTTGCTGTAAAAGACGAAGTGGAATAATAACAATAATCATTATATTATTACGCTTATCGCTCCGTCCGTTATCATGCTGTGCATCCATAAAAAAGGAAAGTGGAATATTCCAAATAAACCTTGTCAACCTTGAAAAGGAAATTGAAATATAAAAATAATATTGTCGCTTTGAGGCAAATCTAATAAAAATGATTTGTCTTTCTTGGCCTTTCTGCTAAGATCAAGAGTAGTACCTGTCTTCAGGTGTTACATTTCAATTTCTCTCTCAGTGGAAGATAAATCCTTTACGACTAAGACAATTTTTTCTCCACGTTAAAAAACGACCCTGGTGTCTAAATCTGTCCAGTGGGGAGACATTGTGAATAGGTACTATGTTTAATGTAACAAAGTTTTAATAGTAAAAAAGTAACTGGAAAAGGTTATTTCTGATTTAATTACAAAATGCCCTAGAAATGTTACTTCTGATTAATTATAAAATGCCCTAGAAAATGTCCGTTCTGATTTTTTTTTTGTTTACTTGCCTCCTCACAAAAGCGGAATTGGACATGAGGTCGGTTAAAAATTTAGGGGAAACCAGCTCCCCAAAAGGGTCATTCTGGTCAATAACAAAAATAAAAATTGTATCAGTAATGAAGGATTTCTCCCCCATTAACCCGGACCAAAAAAGGGGAGATTTAAGTCACTGGAATGCTGAAACTGATACTACACTCAGAAATTCATGTTGAAGCAATGGTTGCCTAATCCGTAACCATGTTAATTTTTTTTATGTATTACTTTCGAAAAGCTGCTGAAACAGTTTATGATTTAAATATTACTTTATTTCAAGTATATTTTAAGCAGTGGGTTACGGGATATGAAGTCAGCCCCGGAAATTACTCAAACCGTTTACGATTGAAACATTACTTTATTTAATGTATATTTTTAACAGTGGGGTGGGGGATATTAAATCAGTCCCGAAAATGGGTGAAACCGTTTACGCATTACACGTTAATTTATTTAATGTATATTTTTAACATTGGGGTGGGAAATATGAACTCGGTACCGGAAATGGCTGCAACGATTTACGTTTTGGACATTATTTAATGTATATTTTAAACAGTAGGATGGTAGATAAGCAGTCGGTCGCGGAAATGGCTGATAATTTTACGGTTTATACATTACTTTATTTCATGTATATTTTCAACAGTGGGGAAGGGATTATAAGTGATTTCCAGAAATGGCTGAAACATTTTACTATTTAGACATTACATTATTTCATGTATATTTTTAGCAGTGGGTTTAGAATATAAAGTCGGTCTGGCAATGGCTGAACCAGTTTACTATTTAGACATTACATTATTTCATGTATATTTTTAACAGTGGGTTGGGGATATAAAGTCAGTCCCGGAAATAGCTAAATAGTTTACGATTAAAACATTACTTTATTTAATGCATATTTTTAACAGTGGGGTGGCGGACATGAAGTCAGTCCCGGGATATAATGAGATGTGCAAATATATACTATCAGAAAGCGTGGCCCAGTATTGAATGAGATAGGTGGAAAAATATAGTAGCAAAATACCCAGCGTAACTCGGGATCGAATGAGATAGGTGAACGATATATATTAGCAGAATATGCGGCGTTACCCGGGATTGGATAAGATAGGTGAAACATATATACTATGAGAATACCCAGAATTTATTGATTTGTTTGATTTGTTGTAATATATCAAAGTTA
Organism: Euprymna scolopes; assembly: GCF_053919585.1. Classification (NCBI taxonomy): domain Eukaryota; kingdom Metazoa; phylum Mollusca; class Cephalopoda; order Sepiida; family Sepiolidae; genus Euprymna; species Euprymna scolopes. The sequence continues at coordinate 80,171,318 of NC_136511.1, read as the reverse complement.
TTATTTAAGTAAGGGGGAGCGACATAGTGGGTTAAAGTTATGAAAATTATTGTCGAAATTAGAAACATATCCAAGAATTATGAAAAATGATGAAATGTGAGTTACTTGATTGGTGTGTTTGTAATGATATAATAAGCCCAGACAATATATCAAATATATTATATAAGTATGAGTGAGAGGAATAATGTGGGGGTGTAATCATAAAAAAGTATTGTTGAAATTAGTAATATATCCAGGATTATGAACAAAGATTAAATGTGAGTTAATCGATTGTGTTTATAATAAAATAATTAGCCCAGGAAATATATCAAAGTAATTATATTAGTAAGAGAATGCGATAAGGATGGTTTAAATTATGAAAAATAATTGTCGAAATTAGTAACATATCCAAGAATTATGAAAAATGATATGTTATTTAATGCATTAGTGTGTTTGCAATGAAATAATTAGACCAGACAATGTATCAAAGTTATTATTTAAGTAAATGGGACAATGATGTGGGTTAAATTGATAAAAAATGATTGTCGAAATTAGTAACATATCCAAGAACTATGAAAAATGACGAAATGTGAGTTGATAGATTGGTGTGTTTTAAATGAACTAATCCCCCCAGATAATATATCAAAATTATTATTTTAATAGTGGGGGCTTGATAATGTGGGTTAAAAATATTTAAAATAATTGTCGAAATGAGTAACCTATCCAAGAATTAAGAAAAATGAAGTGTGAGTTAATTGATAGTTGTGTTTTTTATGAAATAATCAGCCCAGACAATATATCAAAGTAAGAGAGGGACACGAGGATGGTTTAAATTATAAAATATAATTGTCGAAATTAGTAACATATCCAAGAATTACGAAAAATGACGAAATGTGATTTAATTGATTGGTGTGTTTATAATAAAATAATCAGCCTAGAAAATATATCAAAGTTATTATACAAGTACGGGGAAGGAGATATGGAGGGTTTTAATTATGAAAAATTATTGTCGAAATTAGTAACATATCCAAGAACTACGAAAACATGATGAAATATTAGTTATTAATTGGTGCATTTTAAGGAAATAATCAGCCTAGACAATATATCAAAGTTATTATTTAGTAAAGTGGGAAGGGCGAAAATGTGGGTTAAAATTATGAAAAATGATTGTCGAATAAGTAACATTTCCAAGAATTATGAAAAAAATGATTACATATGATTTCATGCATCAGTGTGTTTGTAATAAAATAATAAGCCCATACAATATTTAAAAGTTATTATTTTATTAAGGAGAAGACGATAATGTGGGTATAAATTATGAAAAATGATTGTCGAAATTATGAAAAATGATGAAATGGAGGTAAATTGATTAGTGCGTTTGTAATGAAATAATCAGCCCAGCAAATGTATCAAAGTTATTATTTTAGTAAGGTTGAGCGACAGCGTTTGTTTAAATTATAAAAAAATATTGTCGAAATTATTAACATATCCAAGAATTACGAAAAATGATGAAATGTGAGTTGATTGATGTGTAGTGATTGTAATGAAATAATAAACCTAGACAATATTATTTATAATAATATAAATATAACAAAGTTATTATTTTAGTAAGGTGTGTGATACGGCGAGTTTAAATGATGAAAAATTATTGTCAAAAGAATTATTATAAATGATGAAATGTGAGTTAATTGATAGTTGTTTTTTATATAAAATAATCAGCCGATACAATATATCAAATTTAATATTTTAGTAAAGGGAGGGGCGATAATGTGGGTTGAAATCATGAAAAATTATTGTCGAAAATAGTAACATATGCAATAATTATGAAAAATGATAAAATGTGAGTTTATTGACCGGTGTGTTTGTAATGAAATAATTAGCCCAGGAAATATATCAAAGTTATTATTTTAGTAAGGGGGCGATACAACTTTAATAAAAAACTAGAATAATATGATTGTGCCTTCATTCATGCTGAACAGAATGCCCACAGCCTGCCCAGCCACAATATATTACATATGAAAAATGCTGCTGTGGAATTTCCACAGGTCCCGCTAATAATAATAATAATAATAATAATAATAATAATAATAATAATAATAATAATAATAATAATGATGATGTAATAATAATGACAATAATAATAATGACAATAATAATAATGGTAATAATGGTAATGATAATAATGATAATGATAATAATAATAATGATAATGATAATAATGATAATAATAATAATGATAATGATAATAATGATAATAATAATAATAACAACAATAATAATAATAATAATAATAATAATAATAATAATAATAATAATAATAATAGGTAGAAGTAGACGAAACAGAAGAAGGATTAATAGCTTAAGGGGGGAAGCAGGAAGGTAAAAAGGAAAACGAATAGTATACCTTAAGCATTGGTGCTAACGAGAAGTATGAGATTAAGAAGAGAGAGAATGTAATAATGAAGTATATGAAAAATGAAAACGAATTGACTGATGAGGTGAAAAGCACAAGAAGAAATAAACTGTGTTAATGAAAGATAAGTATTCACAAACCGGAATTTGTTGGTTTGGAAAATATATATCTGGCACAATAGTTAACCAGCAATAAACAATGATGAAATGTTAAGCGCCTTATCATTTAGAAAACGTTTTCATATAGAAAAGGTTGGTGGTGGTAATGAGAAAATGTTTACTTTTGATTAGTGGTGACTCCTGACTAAGATAAAGCTTGTAAAATCAGTTGATGCGGTTCCCAAACGACATCAGAAGTTGTTGGTGGGGAACAATGCCACCCATATACACTTCTACAGAAAACCTTTAAAATACCCTTTCTCGCCATATCCATCTGACGTGTTGAGTTATCTTGTGAGATTTTAGAAGTCGTAAGTAAATAGCATCGCAGCTGAGATATCAAACTTACATTCTGAATAGCAATTTTTTTATTGCTGTATCATGTTATTAAAATCATAACATAACAGTGCTTTCAGGGGTCTATATGATATAACATGTTCATACGAATGCCTTCGTTCGGTCTTAAGATATGATGGATACCTCCTTCACGTATAAGACAAGGTTTGCACAGGCTTCAACCGCACCTCTCGAGAATCGGCACTATTTGAGTCTAATGGTAGGAAGAAGTACTAGATGACTGAAAATGATACCGATATAAGTGATATAAGCACATACAGTACCTAAAATTCATATCAATCCAGCATATTTTTAGCCCTACTAAACTTACTCTTGCGCTTATACAATAAATACCATATTTACGAAGATATCTGATACTATTTTTATTAGTTATTTTCGTTGAAAAAATTGGGCCACTCTCCCTAAAACTGCGTGACGGAACGTCTCACAATATTTGTAGTACTCAACAATCTTTTACGTCACAATTGTAAATTACACGGTATATGAACATGCGCTATGGGTTCACTTGATCAGCAACAAACTTAATCGTGCCACTATTTGCGCCAGCCAAACAAATGAATTATCCCTCCAAAAATAAAAAACACAAGCTCAGTAAAAAAAAAAATAACAATGTTTATAAATTTTTTGTATTACACTTGATACTCGACTGCCCAGGATTAAATGACAGACTTACAGAATGAGATTTTTTCCGCTACACATTAGTCTCATTGACACAGTACTTCAGTCAAGATCCTCCACGAGACCTAAACTAAGGGGAAAACTACACTCTCGCACTGTTCAACAGCATTTGTCCTTAATCCAACGTTCAACCCAACCCCTACTCATATTCATACTTTCGAGGGCTTACTATGATCTTCCTCTTTTTCCATCACGCGAAATATTTTTACTTTGGTTTGACTCTAAAATTTTGTTAATGATCGTTAGTCGACCGCCCAGAGATTGATTAATCGAGGAATCTACTGAAGATACCATATGGATATCTATTTTTCAGTGTGACTTTCCTATTTAATAAATAAGTGACTTTTTTTTAAAGAAAAGAAAATATTTTCGTCTAGTCGGAATCTGGCCACATTTTTCAGTTCCTCCTCCCGTCCTTTGCACAATCATCTATTACCAGCAAAATCTGTCCTTCGTCTGCACATGCAGAACATTCATTTGCAGGGCATGTTTACATGTGTAATCAGACCATGGTATAATTAGGTATACTCAAGGCATGTTTACAGGTATAACATCGAATTATTGCTGAAAACCGTATATTTTCTTTTTGTGATCAAGTGTCTTAAAGTTTTATATTTCCTTAAGATAACCTTACTGCTGCTCTATGTTAACTGTAATTTGTATCCTCCACATATTTCTTCATTGTTCTAACGATTTAATGTGCTTTTTATGATCTTGTCGTATTTCTCATGTATAGGCTCAGAAGTGTCTAGTCGTTTTCAGGTTAAATTACATAAACTCATTTGAATCCCGCGATATTATTGTAATTTTATATAGCTCTCATATGTACTACAAATTCATGTTCAGTTAATATCAACCAGATTATCTGTGAGAAATATATTATCATACGAGTTGAAGATTCAACAAAAATAATACTTCGTGTTCGTTTTAGTAAAATTAGAGTTCCTCACCGAATATGTTTATTTCTTTTTATATAGGTGGGACTGTTTTCATTTGTAACTTTTCAGATTTCTTTTCATTTAATTCAGTATAATTTGCCTAATCGCTTCCGGTGTCTTAACCAACATTTCTCCTTTTTAGTTTGTCGTGTTTGCCTTCTTCCATCATTTTCTGATATTATTAGATCTTCCCATAGCGTTATTTTTCTTTTTGTTTTATTAATTTTGGGATTCCAGTCGAGTTTCTAGTTTTGTTGTTCGACTCATTGGTAATAATTGTTTCTACATTTAGTCTCGTAATTACAGATCTAACCCAGCATGACTTCGATGCTTCAATTCGATTATTATTATTATTATTATTATTATTATTATTATTATTATTATTATCATTATTATCATCATCATCATCATCATCATCATTATTATTATTATTAATATTATTATTTGTTCACGTCAAGTTATTATCAAGGATTGTTTATTGACAACAGCAAGTAATATTCTCAACATTTTTTATACACTTCATCTGTTTTGATAACAGTTGCAATTCCTCATCGCAAAAGTCGTTTTCTAGTAATTCTTGTTAATATTGGCCGCTCATTTTATTGTCGAATTTAATTGGCGAGATGTTTCTCCCACCAAAACTTCAGTACTCTATGCACCCTTTCAGTGAAAGTCTGAATGATACTATCCCTCTTGTTCCTTTCCATGTTATTATTATTTATTTGGAGTAGTCACACAGGCCATCACCAAAGATTTCTCTTTAAGAACAACTTGTCGTGTTCTCTTAAGTCTGAGTGACAACAAGTCTCGCCAGATTTCCAGTACTCTCCACCTCATTCGAAAACATTTGCAGATTAATTTGCGTTATTCCAACAGCTGATCACCACCGATTCTTCATTGGGACCGACCACTGTTTTCAGTGGAATTCGAATTGCAATAAACCTCCTCAAGACCTTAGTCCACTTTGCACTCATTCATCGGAGGTCTGGTTAGTGCTCTCTCTCTTCGGTCTTTCCACCTTCTTTGACCCTCACTTATTTGGTGTCGCGCCTGTTTATAGCGACATGCAAGTAAAAAAGTGGTGGGGAGAGGCAGTGGCGCAAGTGAGTTACTTTACAATTATACAATTTCAGTTCTTATAATTCCATGTTTTTTACGCCTGTAGCCGTTTCTGTATGTCTAGTCTGTGGCTGTAGCTCATGTGTGTTAGTCTTCACATTCAAGGGTTTTCCTTAGTATTTCAGATGTTTTAATTATTGCTACCAGTTGTATCTTCTCATCCACCCCTCTTATTCCAATCTCTCCTATTGCTTTTCAATTTTTTTCGGTATTGTTCCTAGTGCTTCTACGATTAATGGTGTTATTTTGACTTACTTTATCCTCCAGATCCCTTTGAGCACTGTGGTCAGTTCCGTGTATCTGCTCCGCTTCTCTGTCTCCTTGATTTTCAGTCTGTGGTCAGCTGAGACAGCAAAATCTACAATATGATATTCGCTCTCCTTGCTTAGATGGGTTTACCCATGTCTCATTATAGGTTGTGACATTCATTTTCAAGTACCACTGCCGGTTTGTGCTTATACAAGTTGTCCGGCTGTTCAAGATGCAATTGTCTGCAGAATTTCTACTGTACTGCCTTCCATATTTGATCGTGTCGATTTAATACTCTTTTTGGACTAGTTTGCCGCATTCGCTTATTATGTAGTTTATTGTTTGACATTTGTCCACAGTCTGCATTTGCTGTTCTCCTGTGTTTTATTAATATTTACTTCGATGTGGTTAGTTCTATTTGCATTATCTTGTGCTGCTTTTATTAGGAATTCAGTTTCTCTGTTTGCATTTCTTTTTGTAGCCATTTTCCAGGTGTTTTTGTTAATCTCATCTTTCGTAATCATAATGAATCGTCCGTGGAACTGTTTCTCTTCCCATTTTTATTTGCTCGTGTTATTAAAATAAACAAGACAAAAAAAAACAAAAGTTTTTTTTTGTCTTGTTTATTTTTTCACTTTCTCTTGCTGTAGTAATTATTCTTTCGATATTCTGCATAATGTACGTTTCTAAATCTTTTTTGAGTAATTTTCAGTCTTCTATCACAACCAGCCCTCTTCCCCAATCTTTTCCTTTCACATAGAGCAAACAAGTATCATCCTTTGCTTGTATACATTGTGCCTAGTCATGTTTCCTTGTCTTCTGGTCTAGATGCCTCTGTTTTTTTGCTCAAACCTAAAACGGTCAAGAGTATTTACTATTTAGACTGCCCATATGTTTATATCTTTAATTAGGTATCTACTATACAGCTTAGTCTCGAGTATTTTTTTTGTTTCACTTATATATTCCTTTCCAATTTTCTCATACATTTCTATTGCTTTGATGATGTATGCTTCTATAATTCCAAGTATTTGTAGCTACCATGTTCGACTAGTGCCCTCATTTTCGTTTGATTGGATAGTACTATACCTTCCATTACTTCCAGTTTTCTCCTCATGATCAGCAGTGCGCACTTTTCCGTACAGAATTCCATTCGGATATACTGGCTGGGGATTCCGGTCGTGTTTATTATTATTATTATTATTATTATTATTATTATTATTATTATTATTATTAATATTATTGTTATTATTGTTATTATTATTATTATTGCTGTTGTCGTTGTTGTTGTTTTTTTTTGTTGTTTTTTGTTTTTTAATAGGTGCAGCATTTGTCGTATGATTCAGCGCATTGACCATGGTGAGAGGATTTTATTTGTCCAGGAATACGTAGTCTAAAGTGTTGCCAAAGATGTTCAAAATTAGTACAAACCGTTTCTGAGACAGCCGGTTCTCTCTTTATATCACAATGAGTTTTTCAAGTTTGTCAGGTGTATGCAAATGAGATGCTCTTGTTAGGAATAAAACAAAATCCTGAGTCTTGAGAGACGGTGAAGTTTAGATTTCGACATTGAAGAAGCTAATCCTGTGAGCAGTGAGTCGTATTTTGAAGTTGAAAATTTAGATAGCAGAATAACGAGTAGTGGAGTTAAATTTATTGACATCAGAATCAAGAGTAGGACCAGTAGCACTTGAGTGCTTTAATTTACAATTATTATTATTATTATTATTATTATTATTATTGTTGTTGTTGTTGTGTTTGTTGTTGTTATTGTTAGTAATGATATCTTACTCGCTAGAAAATCAAACATAAACCAGCATCAGTGATTGGACAATGTTGTTTCCTGAAGTTTGATGGACAACCAGTCTCCCTAGATTTCCAGCACTCCTTATTACTTTCGATGCCTATTGCAAATAATTGTGTTATTGCAACATCTGCTTATCATTGATTTTTCGCTAGATACAACCATTGAGCTTCTCTAGTATTTGAGTGAAAATAAGCCTACTCTAAGCCCTAGTACTGGCCATACTCTTCCAGTTAAGGTATAGTCAGTGTTCTTCCTTCCTAGAATTATTTTTTGTGCATTATCTTTAAGGTTCTATTACTATATTCTGCTGTCTTTCATTGATTTTTCCTCCTCCTCTCCCTCTTTCTCCATCATCATCATCATCATCATCATCATCATCATCATCATCATCATCACCACCACTATTTCCATTACATTACATTTTCTACGACGCTGTATATTTTAATGATGCAAAATGCATGATATACATATGCTCTAGTTCTAACAAACACACACGTCTCTCTCTCTCTCTCTCTCTCTCTCTATATATATATATATATATATATATATATATATATTCCACGACTAATTTTACAGAAAGTAGTTATCGCTCATCAAAGACCTATTCACGTTGGACTTGAAAACGACAGTGCTATAGTAAGCCAGGAAGCAGCTTTGTGATATGTTTTACCACAAACGAAAGATTCTAGGAAAACACACAGCTTATGAGATGTTCTATTAAATTTAAGTACACATAGAGAATAATTGGAATTGACGATAGTTGTTTAGCAAGTTGGGTGTTTGCGCGAAAGAATTGTAGGGGGACTATTGAGTGAAGCTCAGGTTAGCACCTTCGATATGAACATTACATAAACTATTCGAAAATTAATAAATTTAAACTACAATATAAGGCTTTCGCTTTTTGGGCTATTTTGATTTTTAACATAATTTCTCTTCATATAATTGTAAAAGCATGTGCAGGGAAGAGAACTACCACGAAACAAGAATGCCTTTATGTTTTGTTCTACCGAATGCACAACAAAATGGTGGTTTAAGAAATTTCGTGACGATGATGAGAGTCTTGAAGATAATGAACGTAGTGGTCGGCCATCGAATGTTGTCAATCAATTAAGAGTCTTAATCCAACTCAATCCACGCACAACTTTTCGAGAACTTGTTTCTGAGTTAGATGTGATATACATTTATATGGACGCGGGCAACGCCGGGGATCCCAGAAATTCTATTATAAAATAATAATATCGAATTCGAGGACGTCATTGCTAGTATACGTGGTTAAAACTGTCCAAAAGTTAGTTTAATGATTTTTATGCAAATTAGAATGATAAAAGGAATAGAAATTCTTCGTGAAAGTTCAGATACTTCAGCATTTAATTAAATTTGCAAAATAGCTATCATATATTTTCCGCAAATCTCAGTTTCTTTCTTTATTTATTTTATAAAGACTTTTAAGAAGCATGATATGGGCAGAACATGCCGGTTCTGAATGAAAATTGCATTTGCTTTTGCATAGGCATCAGGCAGCAAATGAACTAAACTACCCGAGTTTTTTCTTTCTTAAAAGTCTTAAAGCATAAGTATTAAACAATGTAGAATTTCTAAAATAAAATTCATGTAATGGATTTTGATTAAAAATGGAATAAGGAGCCAATGTATAAGTTTTTATATTATATCTTTATTTTAATCTTTATAACATGACATTAAAATGATGCAAAACTATTCTGTTCAATGAATTTATATTACTTACAGAGGTAGGATTATTTTCTAGTCATCTATATAATGGCGCCCCCTTCCATGAAGGTCTTCCTTAAATGCCCGTACGCAATTTGATTAACATAACTATACATGGTCTTAGAAGAGAAGGCATTAATGCATTATATTGACTTAATTCCATTGCAAGTAAAGAAAGGTGATGGTGGTTAAGTGGGTAACGGTACAAACTGGCGATCTTGGTGAGGCAAGTTCGAATCCCGTCGACTGCATATTACCACTGTCATTTACAACGGCTGTCATCCCACCTGAAATATGTCTAAAGCAGAATAAATATGGTCAAAACTTATGTACCATGCTGCGTCATACGAATGGATTCTAATGTTTTCAACATTTTGTAAAATAAAGGTGTTTTTGTTAGTTTCATATCTATTCGCGATTATTTTAGATTTTTATGAGTATTGATATTCATATTAAAACATCTTTATCGTATTTAAAAAAGAAAATACAACTTTGTTATATATGGATGGTGGAATTGCATTCATTTGCGAATGATCCAACTAATTTGTATATTCTTTTAAACATTCATTTTAATTAATTTCCTATTATTTTTTTCGATGTTTTTATGTGATGATCATCTTTACTAAACTATTACGTGTAATTATATTCATGCAGATATTCTACATGATTTATACTTGCGTAATATGTGCGTAAAAAGGTAATAGTAGACACATAATGGCAAGCAATCTACGAAAGATTAATGCAAGCAACAGTAAACGTAGTCCTTAGTTTTGTCTTCTCTACGCCAGCCTATCGAACCAAAGGTTCTCAAGTCCTTCGCCACCTCTACTCAAGGCACGCCTCCATGTGGGTCTGTCTTCAGCTAGCTCCTCCCACACATTCATATCGATGCCAAGAGCGATCAGATCTCGTTTGGCTACGTCTTTAAAGCGCATCACCGGGCGACCGCGGCTTTATGATCCATTTGCAAGTTCGCTGTAGAGGATATCTTTAGGGAGACGGCCATCGGTCATTCTGCGCAGGTGTCGATTGTCGGATCTTGAGTGTCTAGAACAAGGAGCGGCTGCCGGCACGTCTTAGCACCTCTTCGTTGGTGATTCTATCCCACTAATTGATGCGCATGATATGTCGCAAGCATTGGAGATGGTAGATGTTCAGTCTTTTCTCGTGACGAGCATACGAGGTCCAAGTCTTTGCTTCATACAGTAGAGTACTCAGAACACAACATTCGTAGATGCGGAATTCTGTGCGAAAAGTGAGGTATTTATTTAACCATCCTCTTTCACGTAGTCGGTTGAAATTAGACGCTGCTCAACTTATGCGCGTTTGTAGCTCCTGTTCAATGGACACTCCCTTGTTGATGTTGGATCCAAGATACGCAAAGTTCTCGACAGTCTCTAGTTCGTGGCCATTGATGGTGATTGGTGATGCGTCACCCTGGTGCATCACAACTGTCTTCTTCACACTGATTACTAGTGCGAACTCCGAACAAGCAGCCGCTGGAGTCCACTTGCTGTGTGCGAGACCAGTCCAGCATCGTCTGCAAACAGCAGCTCAAGTATTAGGACTATTCGAATCTTGGTTTTGGCGCGTAGGCGAGCAAAGTTAAAAAGTTCTCCACCAGAGCTAGTATGAAGGAACACACTGTCTTCGTCCTTGTGATTTCCAAAAAGCGTGGTACAAAAAAACTGAGAAGATGCCAAAAAGTGTGGGAGCCAACACACAACCTTGCTTGACTCCACTGCAAACGTGGAAGTTGTCAGACATGTCACCCTCGAAGAAGACTGTAGCTGTCATGTTGTCATGGAGCGATCTTATCAAACTAAGAAGAGTTCGTGGACAGCCATACTGTTGTAGGATGGCAAACAGACCATCTCTACTGACCATGTTAAAAGCTTTCGTGATGTACACAAATGCGATATGGAGAGTTCTACGTTGTTCTCTGCATTTTTCCTGGATTTGACGCACTGAAAATATCATATCCTTGGTTGAGCGCCCGCTGCGGAAGCCACATTTCGATTCTGGATAAACACGGTTTGCAATCTGATGGAGCCTTGGAAGGAGCACTCTGGCAAAGACTTTGCCTGTGACACTGAGTAAAAATATACCACGGTAGTTATTGCAATCTCCTCTGTCTCCTTTCTTGAATAAAGTGCCAATTTTAGCACCTTCATAGCTGTTGAAAATTTTCCGTTGTGCCAACTGGTGCAGAGGAGGTCGTACAAGTGCGGGAGCAGGAACTTATCGCACTTGAGCATGTCTGCTGGAATCTCTTCGGTACCTGGGGCCTTCCCTACATTCGTGTGTTGAAGAGCTACTTCGAGTTCTGACATAGTTGGAATGTTGTCCAGTTCGATTAGGGTGTCGAAGTTCGGAGTGAAATTTAAAGCCGTGACTGTGATGTTGCGCAGTTCGCCATATAGTACAGAGTAGTGCTCTACCCAGCGTTCAAGCTGCTTTGTATGATCAGTGGTGTAGTAGATTTTAAAAGGCAATCTTTCTTTTTGCTTGGTCCAGTTGCCTTGCGGAGTCCACGGTACATCACACGTAGTTTACTGCAGTCAGCAGCAGTCTGGATTTCGTCGCACAGATTGTTCCAGTAGTTGTTTGCACAGTGTCGCGTAGCTTTCTGGAATTGGCTGCGGGCCTCTTTCAGCTTGGATAGGGTGCTGCGTGTCGGCCTGCTCACCTGGTTCTTGTGAACATTGTTTTGGGACAGTAGTAGAGGTTATAAGATTTCTGCATTCTCAGCCATCCAGTCTTCGCAAGGCGTTCGCTTGGTTCCAAAGGATTTGACTGCAGCGTCATGCATCGCAGTTTGCAGGTGCTCCCAGGATTTATCCAGGTTCACTGTTTCCGCTGGTGCAGAATCTCTCAGCTTATTTTCGAGCGCAGTGTTTGAACCAGGTGTTTGCAATACAGAGTTCCTGTTGACTACAGACCTCCATTTCATTTATTTTACCAGTACCGAAGTGACCAATGATGTCAGGCCAGGCAGTATGGTTTGCACCGACTCTGGCGTCGAAGTCTCCGAGTACTAGGAGGTGATCGCTGGCTGGGATTCTGCTCAGTATTTCGTTGAGACAGTCGTAGAATTCATCCCTAACATGATCTTCGCTAGGCAGTGTTGGCGCATAGACGCTGATGAGGTGTACTGGTGTATCGACGTAGTTGATCTTCAGTGTCATAATTCTCTCTGAAATGCTGACCGGAGTGTCGACTACATGTTCTCTGAGTAATTTGTTTGTCACTGCAAAACCTACTCCATGGATGCGATGTTCCTCTTCTGCTTTGCCAGTCCAGAAGAAAGTGTACTTTTGTTCCGAGATGGAGCCAGTTCCAGCGAATCTATTCCCCGGAAGAGTGACAATGTCAACTGACAGCTTGGCAAGTTCACGGTTAAGTAATGAGGTCTTACGAGGAAGCCATTGTGCACGAAGGTTAAGATCCGGGTCATGCGTGAAACCCGGGCACAGTGTACGAATGTTCCAACTTCCGAGTCGGAGAGTAGTCTTTGAATTGTGATTTGTAATAGGTGAATGATTTACGCCCGTGATTGCCTGACCACCCCATCGAAGCGGCGGACGTAACGGGGTAGCACCTTACTTACCAGGGACTGCTTGGTTTGAGGCGGGCGGTAGCCATCCACTGAGGCTAAATAACCCCTCCCACCGTTGCGGAGCATACGAAGCGCCTGGTCGTGACGTCAATTTGACCAAACTCGTAACTATCTTCCACCGTTGCGAGAGCCTGGACGAAGAAACTCGCGCGTTGCCCAAGCGGAACGAGTGGGACTTGCCCAGAGCCGGTAGAACCCAAAGAAAGACAAGATCGATACGTTGGTAACGGCTTTGGCTGCAGGAGATGGGCGTTGGCTCATAAGAAGTAGACACAAACATTTTGCTATCATTCCAACACGGTCGTGTTTGAATATATGGTAAAGTGGAAGTTTTATTCATTTCAAACTGCTTTAAAGCTTCACCGCTTACACATTTTTCAAACAAATTTCAAACAAGTATTACAGTTTATAGATCACCTTCTCAGCTATATTGTCAAAAAGAAAATTTCAACTTTCGTTCAGTAAAACAAAAGTTATAATGAATTTTCTGGTGTTCAAAATATAAAAATATGTAAAGAGGTGAGCGACGATTTTTATGACTAGTTTCCATAGCAACCACGTCACGTCAACGACTACTGTTGCTACTAATTCACGGCTGTCGCCAAAAGAAAAGTAACAAGTGCCACAGGAAGAATAAATGCATGAAAGTGAGGTAATTGGGGGGATTTTATTGAAAGCAGACGAGTGCCGTATATTGTTATTGTATATGTGTTTGTAGGGGAAAATATAACTGAAATTAAACAAAAAACAAGTGAATTTATCGGAAGCCAGGAAAAATCATGGATTACAATAGAAAAATGCGAGTATGAAAAGTAATATGATTAAGCTAAAACATTGAAAGAAAAAACTAGTTGTTAAAATTGGAAAAGAAAACGACAAGATATTCTAGTAAAATTTAATAAATTTATAACTTAAAAAACTGCAACATTAATAATTTTTTTAAAAAAATCAATTTATGACATTATATAATCAATTCTTAATGCTTAAATATTTTAAGTTATAAATTTTTTATATTTTTTACTATAATAGTTTGTGCTTTCCTTTTCTAGTTTTAACAACTTTACTTTTCCATGTTAAAGCTTTACCATATTACTTTCATGCTTGCATTTTGCTATTGTAATATATATTTATGTATTTACATATAAATATTTGTTTGTAAAATTGCCTACGAAATTCCTTTGTCAGTTTTTGGCCTTGAGACATGATACGTGCTATATAGGGTATTCGAACCCATGCGAAACATCACATTTGTGTTTTAGCCGGGAAAAAATTAGTGCAAAAGTGTAACAAATTAAATAAAAATTAAATTCGCCAGGTGAAGGTCGAACGACACCATTACGAATACGCATGTGTAATGTCATAGCTATTGGTTCATGTGTTAATTTTTAACCTTGTAGCAAACATGTCTTCATATTTCAGGCATAATCACCAAAGAAAAAAGTAAATCGTAAACTAAACGTTTTGGTTTCGATTCTTAGTGGTGGCACAGGACTCATTTTATTCAAACTTTTTAAATCATTACTAAAATTGGGTCCAATATAATATGAAAATAAATACGAAAACAGCATTAATCAAAATATACTTAAGCGTGCTTTAAAACCGGGCAATCCTCAATGGCCTGCCAGTATATATATATATATATATATATATATATATATATATATATATATATATATATATATATATATATATATAGGCGGTAAAAAAAAGTCCGCCAAAACTCCATATTTAAGCAAAATTTTATGTCATAGTTTAAACAAACTATACCTCATTTGATTGGCCTTATCCTTCTAGAATTTTACGTATTCATATTTGACTTTAAATTGAAATATTCTATTATTCACGTCAATTTAAAAAATAACTTCAAATTGAGGAGGCAAAAAAAATGAAAAATTGTTATTTAAATATGACTTTAGGACATTAATGCAGCACAAATACAATAGGAACATAATGAACTCGTTAATATTTAGTAGCATAGCCCTTATGCAATTTGACAGCTTGCAATCCTTACGGAATTCCTTGAATTAGACTGCAGCAATACTATGGAGAAAGGGCATCTTACTTTTCTTTAATTTTTGTCAAAAGTTCTTCAAAATTTGAAATTTTATCATTGCGTAGCTGTTGCTTGATGTAATACCATACGTTTTCGATATTATTTAGGGTCTGGAGATTGTGTAGGCCAATCCAAATGCGGAATATCATGCTCTTCTAGGAAACTCTTGACATTACCAGCTTTGTGGATGGGAGCATTATCCTGCATGAAGATGGGATTATCAGCCAAATTTCGACAAAAGTAGGGTAAAAAATGCCCATGAACTTGCGTCGAATTCATTAATTCGACCTTGCAAGCGAAATATAGGCCCTTGACCATTGGTACTAATAATGCCCGACACCAAAACTGAATCTCCACCACCTTTCAGCATTGAAAATGAGCACCTAGAATTAAATTCTTCGTCTTTCCTTTGACGGACGTTCTTCCTACCAACACTGCCTAGCCTATTGAACTTTCTTTCGTCGCTAAAAAGCACTTTCGAATATGAAGAGTCATGATCTTCATTGCATCTGACGAAGTCCAGACGACGCTTTCTGTTCTTTACCGAAATCCTTGTCTTGGGTCTTGCAACATATTCTCGCAAATTAAATTTCTGTAATCTGTTCTTGACAGTAGAAAGAGAGCACTTATTTACAAGATTGCACTATTGTTGGATTTGGGGAGCCGTTTCAAATCTGGTCCTTAGGCTGCGGATCTTGATAGCATTGTCTTCTCTGTTAGAAGTAACTCTAGTACGATTTAGGAACATCACGAACACTGCTGGTGTTTTGGTGCTTTTGCACAGTCTTTCGTAGCGTTTTCTAATCACATTTCAATCTGGGGCCGATTTCTCGATTGTATAAACCAGAAAGGTGGAGATTAATGATCTCCTGACGATCAGTAAGACACAGTCGTGCATATGGACTAGATGTTACGTTGTATAACCTGGAACAACAACAATTACGATGAGAGATGCTTTGTTGCCTGTTGGTGGATATTTTAAACGGATTAATTTAAGCTGGTTTTAAGCGAATTTGTTGCTGTGGACTTTCTTTTTGCTTCCTCAATTTGAGTTACTTTTTTTTAAATTGACGCTGACACTAGAATATTTCAATTAAATGTCAAATATGCATTATAGAGGAATAAAAGGCGAATCAAATGAGGTGTAGGTTGTTTAAACAATAACATGAAATTTAGCTTTAATTTACAGTTTTTAAAAAATTACAAGTGCGGACTTTCTATTTGCTGGTACTATATGTGTGGATATATATATATATATATATATATATATATAAAGTTTATAGATATACTAGCAGTTCAGCTCGGGTTTGCCCGGCCCCTACATATTGTTCATAATTTTATGTGCATACGCATATATATATATATATATATATATATATATATATATATATATATATATAAAGTTTGTGTCATATCCAGGTAATCTACATCTAGTCTGCAAAGGTAAACTATTTCAACTTCGACCTCTTAGCAGCCAAATACTCGTCTAAAATTGTTTAGAAAGCTTGCTGAACGTTCGAATACCTTTTATGTAAAATTCCAAATGTTTAGGCACAACATTGACTGAATAGTTTGCTAGAAACTGCAAAGGAAAAATCTTTTGACAACCTGGGCAACCAAACCAAATTTTCGGCTAAAAGCAAATTAAAAAGCTTGCTCTATATCTGGGTTTAATTTATGTAAAATTTCAAATGTTTAAACCTGAAATTGGCTGAGTAATTTGTAGAGACAGCAGAGGTCAATGCTTTTAACATGTGCCCCAATTCTGACACCTTAACATTTATTGTTTTGGGCTCAAATAAAATTTTAAAAGTTTGATCCATGTATGATTTCAGGTGTTTAGACCCAAAATTGTCGGAGAAGTTTGTTAGAGTTTTCAAAGATCAAATCGTTAAACTTTGACCCCTTGACACGCAAACTTCTAGACGAAAACCGATTAAAAAAGATGTTCTTGTATCTCAATACCTCTTATGTCAAATCTAGGGAAGTGTGGACACAAAGACACACACACACACACACACACTACCACAGACATTTTCACTTTTATAGATATACTAGCAGTTCAGCCCGGCTATTTGCTGTTCATAACTTGCCCTACGTGTGAATACACTTAATGCAATATTTGAAATGTTTAGAATAAAAATTGTCTCAGTTATTTCGTAGAGTTAAATTTTTGTTTAACTTTGTCCCCAATTTTAACCTCATAACATTTATTGTTTTTTTCTCAAATAAAAACAAAAAGCTTTACTCATATCCAAGTTACCTACATCTAAAATTCCAAGTGTTTAGACCTAGAATTGTCGGAGAAATTTGGTAGAATCTGCAAAGCTCACTTCTTTAAAGTTTGACTTTTTGGCAGACAAATGTTCGCCCCAAAACTCATTAAAATGCTTGCTGCATGCCTGATTACCCGTTTTGAATAAATTCCAAATATTTAGACCCGAAATTGGCTGAGTAGTTTTCTAGACACCGCAAATTTCAAATCTTACGAACTTTGATCTCTTTGGCAGCTCAAATTTTCGACCCAAACCGATTAAGATCTTGCCCTATCTCTGAATACCCTTTATGTAAAATTTCAAATGTTCAGACCAGAAATTGACAGACACTGCAGAGTTTAATTTGACAAACACTGCAGAGGTTATTTTTTTTAACTTGGACTTCAATTTTGACCTCTTAAGATTTGTTTTTTGGGGCTTAAATCAAATAAAAACTTTGATCCATTTCCAAGTAATCTATCTTTAAAATTTCAAGTGTTAGACCCAAAATTAGCGGAGCAGTTTGGTAGAGTTCTCAAAGGTCAAATCATTCAACTTTAACCCCTTGACAGCCAAATTTCTGTCCTAAAACCGATTAAAAAGATTTTCCTAAATCTCAATACCAGTTATGTCAAATTTCGAGTCTCTAGACTGAAAATTGACAAAGTTATTTGGAAGGGAAATGGACACACACGCACACACATACACACACACACACTCACGCACACGCACACACACAGACATTTTCACTTCGGGTGTGTGGAGGTATGTATTGAGGAAAAAAAAGTGGTAGTAGGCAGACAGGTTCGAACCTGTATCGCGAAGGAGGAAAATAACATGCAAAAAAACAAAAAACAAAAAAAAACGTGATGTCTGTGCTGTTACGCCCCTCTCAAACTGGAAGTGACGGAGGTTTAAATTAATCCTAGAAAATCGGAAAAGAGGGGGATTACTGTTTTAGCCAATTTATGATATTTGTCGTCTGAAGGGTCGAGCTAAAAAACGATACCGATCTTGTGAAAATCCGTCGCCTAGGCAGACATACACACATACATACGTACATTTATATATTGGCAGCTCATATTTTATACCCAAACCGATTAAAAAGCTTGCGCTATATCTGAATACGCTTCATGTAAAATTTCAAACTTTTAGACAAGAAATGGGTTGAGTAATTTGGTAGAGACTCCAGAGGTTTTTTTAAAAAACTTTGACACTAATTTTGAACCCTATACATTCATTATTTTAGTCTCCAATCAAATCAAAAAGTTTGACCCATGTCCAAGTAACCTACACTTAAAATTTCAGGTGTTTACACCCAAAATTGGTGGAGGAGTTTGGTAAAGTTTTCAAAGGTCAAATCGATGAACTTTGACTACTTGACAGCCATATTTCTGGCCGAGAACCCATTAAAAAGATTTTCCCAAATCTCACTAACCCTTATGTCATATCTCGAGTCCGTAGACCGATAATTGACAGGTACTTTGGTAGGGAAATGTACAAATACAGACACGCACACACACAGACAATTTCACTTTTATAGATATACTAATAGATAGATAGATAGATAGATAATGGCGGACTAATTAATTACGAATTTAACATTTGGCATAGACTTATAATGGCGGACTTATGTATGGATATTAAAAACCACCTCTTTTATTTTCCAATTATGAAAACACATTTTTAATATACGCAGTTTGTGATTTGCGAGCGACTTCATGAATGTTAAATGATTTGCATATTTCTTTTGAAAAACGAGAGTTAATGAATTAATTATTCATTTTCATGATTTCTTATGAGATGATGTTTCATCTAGCTATTACGTTTAGTACGTTTCATGCACAGTTTCTACATTGTGCACAGTTTATTAAAATTTAAGATGAAAACTTCTAGCACATAGACAAGTTACCTTTTCTGCTCATGTGAAAAACGTCTCTATAAAATTCCTCTCTGAATATTTCATCTACAGACTTAAAACTTTATATATAAAGGTATTTGGACCTCGGGAAACTTTCGAGTTTACTTAAAATGGAAAGAATAGCCGCATAGAGTCAAATTTGACAGAAAACGGTTGACCTTAGAAGAGTAAACTAAATAAAAATGTTACTCTTGCGCATGCGAAAAACATTCATAGCTTGAAATCGCTTAACTTTTCACATTTCTTATCCCTCTGTCGATAGCTCAAATGGTAATGGCGTTTTTCTGTCAATTCTACCTGATGGCTTACGAGGCATACTTTTTGCAATTCATCATGTGACCAATTTTGGCAGTTCTGCAGATCACCTTCTCAGCTATATTTTGAAAAGAAATATTTTCAATTTTTGTTCAGCAAAACAAAAGTTATAATAAAATTACTGTGCTGAAAAGTTCTCAGAAAATGTAAGGAATTGAGCGACATTTTTTTCATTGGCTGTTGGTTAACACAGATACGGTTTCTTCTGAGAGACGGTTTCTTGTGATTTAGTTCTTCACAGTGGATAGGGATGTGGAATCTCTTCGGTTGCAGATGAGAATTGTCTGAAAGTTGCAGTTTCAATCCTACCCATAGCCGGCCAAAGGCTCACTTTGTCAAAACGTGGTGAAACCACAACGATTATGGATAGCAGTAAGTGCTGAGAATCCAGTTAGAAGATTCGGAGTTCCTAACCCGTCACGGTTACCACCTGACGAAGGCCAGAGGAATAGTTGGACGAAATGTCGTGAAACAACACCTAAGAAAGATGAGGATAATGGTCTGCAATAAAAAAAAGACATAGCTTCTTAACATTTTTACTAGAATTGCCCCCAAGAAACCTGCGTATACCGGATAAAGTACGAGGTATTCTATCAGATCATGGCTGACGTAACGAGAGGATTCTACCCACATGAATAAAATAAAAATTTCCATTCCAAATTCCAAGCAGATTCGCGAGTTCGATAGAAAGATTCCCGAGTTATACACGATACAACTAAAGATTATCAGAGATTACATCGGCTGAACCGTTCTAAATATAACAGTCAAGATGAGAATGGTTACTCCAAAAAATCTAAAAGAAGTTCTTATTCAAGCGTTTTATTAGGATTTACCCTCGATTAGTAATTGTGTAGTTTTTTTTATTCATTGCTTTTCGCTCTTTCGTAATACAAAGTTTTATTCAAGCACGAATTGTATAGGTAACCCCACGAGGTCTACATTTTTTTCCTCTATCTGTTTCTCTTGGTCTTCATCTGTACATATATATGCATATATATATATATATATATATATATATATATATATATGCATATATATTTTGTTTTGAAAAAGAGATTATATTCTCGAAACATTAAAGATTTCCACAATCTCGGTTATCTCAAGCAGTAAGTTCATATTTACCGTTTTGTATTTGTGATTGTTTTTTTTTTAATAAATGAATATACGAATAGAAAAAAATCCTACGAGTACTCCATCCCTTTCTCCAATTTTGTCCCTACTTTAACATCCGGTTTCCTGAAGTTTTACAAACTTCTTATAGACTTTAATATATATCCTGATTCTAAATTTAAATATAAATGAAGTGTTTTCATTTGAATTATAGTGTAAAGAATGAATTGCTCAAAGCGATTTATAAGACAAACACTGGGAAATGGTATATTTATAGCGGCACACAAATTAGCTAATAAATTAGAGGAAGTATTAACCGCCTCTTAGGCTCTATTATTCCTTCGCATATAAACACCCTAAAGATCTCATAAATAGTGTGTCTAGCTTAGACATACAATCCTTAGACACGAATTACCGATGAATAAATCTTGCTCTTCACTAAGAAAACAAAAAAGAACACAATCGCTATTTCCTTTACACAGACATATAAATTACAGACTATGTGTTACTGGGGTTGCCTGGGAGTAATAAATATAGGACTGACTTGTTTATGAAGACAGAAAATGTAATTTTCGTGATTTTAATTATATATAAAATAAAACTAATAATGTATAATTTTAATTATGGAAATTAATGTTCTTTTTTTACTGTCATTGGAAAAATATTTCAGCCAATGTAACCTCCGACCTTCTTAACTCTGCGTTAGTCACCTGGGTGTACCAAACATAGTTTGTCCCATGGAGTGTGAATATACTCTAATACAAAAATATTTACAGGGTTATTATTTCGTAAAATATAGTTATCATACTGGTTCAGGATACTCCTACAAGCCCTGTTAAACAGGTTGAATTACTTGTATCTTGCCGATATCTATATAAAATAATACAATAAAATAAAATATAAAACAAAGAAAAATCAAGATATTACAATAGCTAAACTCATACTTACAAGACTGAAATAGTAATAAACTGTAAATAAAATAATAATCCCATCAACACTTACGATAAAGAAAATACCAACACATATTAATTCCATATTAAATATTACAGAGTAGTATGGTACATAATATGCGCTTACATCTACAAATTTTCATTCCCACTGGAAAAATACAAAAAGATATAAATCATATCATACCTACGTTTGAGGTGACTGGACACTCTAGAGAGAAAAATGGACGTCTACCATCAAGGAAAAATGAGATACAACTGTGCCATACCACGTATGATATAAACTCACTGAGTCAGGAGAATACTGGATGGAAGAAAAAAAATAAGTTGCCAACTACGAATTATGAAATCTTAAGCAAAATTGGAGTGACAAAACACCTAATGGGACTAACGCAGGTTTAAGGAGTATTTGGCCGATCAAGGTCGAACACTGAATTTTGATCTGAACACTTTATTTAATCTCCACATGGGTAACATGTTCTCGTTCAGCCAACCATGATTTAATAGCAATCATAAGCAATTCGTAATTGTATTCCTAGAATCATCATGTGCTGAGGTTTGAAACTTTAAACTCCAAAAGGGTGTCATTTACAACTGAATTTTACCAAGCAGTTTTTCCTTGCAAAGTTCGCCAGAAAGATTCTCCAGTTCACTTTAAAAGGTCTGAGATTAGATAAACTGAACGCTGTGAAAATAATTAATTCACAATTGTAGTCTGAATATCACCTGCGCTTATTATTTAAATTTCAACCTCCAAAAAGGTATAACTTACAACTGAATTTTACCAAGTACTTTATACGTGCAAATTCCTTAGGTCGACAGAAATATTCCCGAGTTTAGAAAACACACTTGAAGAATATCGGAGGTTACATCGGTCGAAACTTTGTGAATATAACGCACAAAATGAAAACAGTTGTCCTAATAATCCAATTAATACTAAAAATAATTCTCTTTAAAAAAATTTGATACGTTACTTGCTACGGCTTTCTAATTTGGTGTGAAAACGTTTAAAAACACTCTTTATTTCTATTCTCTTGAAGGATTTTAGTCAGTATGGTAAAATGTTATGATCGCTTTTCCCTAAAGTAAGATGATCGCTTATAGCATGCGATAAAAATGACCTTAGAAATTATTTTGTCCATGTAACTTCAAAATGTCCTACTCAATTTTAGCACTAATTAACATATAATATACAATAGTTATTAAAAAAATGCGAAATTCAAAATGTAACGGGTTGAAAAACAAAACAAGTGCAGAATTCTTTCAGAAAATAAACATATTTTTTCTTTAATAAAATAAAATTCGATATTTCGATTTATAACAGAATCTTCATCAGGAAATACAGGATTTTCTTTTTTTTTTTCGTTTTTGAATTTTTTACGTACCATAGTGGTAATGATTGACACATTTTCCTTCAGATGTTGGTGAAGTTTAATGTTCAAATGTCCGATATAGGAGAAAACGCTGGTCGAGCGTGTATTTGTTAAGCAATAACAAGTCTACTTTTCATAAGCACTGTTGATATGGAATGAAAAATTCAAAAGTTAACGGTTTTAATATCTAAACAAGTGCAGAATCAACAGTGCTTACAAAGAATAGAATTTTTTTTTTCACTTAAATACACGCTCGACCGGCGTTTTCTACTATATCGAACATTTGAACCCCAAACTTCACCAACATCTGAAGAAAAACGTGCCAAGCATTATCAGCATGGTACTAAAAAAATAAAAACTTGAATTTCCTGATACAGGTTCTGTAATGAGTCGATATATCGAATTTAATGTGAATAAATAAATATGTTTATCTACTGGAAAAAAATCTGCACTTGTTTTGGTCTTTAAATCGTTAAGTTTTGACTTTCGCATTCCATATAAACAATGCTTATGAAAAGTATACTTTTTATTACTTAGAAATATATATTAAGTTTAAATAGACTGAATATTTTAAATATAATTTTTTGTAACATGTAAGAAAAAATCTCATGTAATTTAACTCGATATGACAGTGATATGATAACTTTCCCCCATGAAATAAGATATCCGCCTACAGAATAAACATGATGTAAGTTTTCTCTTCTTCTCCAAAAATATTCCACACGACATCGTCATACATTTTTCTCTTTAAGAATTTATTATTTTTCCTGACGAGTCTACGGAAGGAATGTTCAATGTTGACATACAAACATACATTTTCCCAAGGAACGAACCACATCTCTAAAGTGTACTGAAGGTTGTTATTTGGAGAGAAAAAAATTATTAATAACATAAATAAAACCTTGAAATTTGAAAAACAGAAAGATTGCTCTTTATATATATATATATATATATATATATATATATATATATATATATATATATATATATATATGAATTTAGAATGAAAAAATTGAAGGGTTGAAATAACCAGACACGAACAGAGTTTAGTTTGGTAAACATGTTAGAGAATGGAGAGAGAGAGAGAGAGAAAGAGAGAGAGGTGTAAATTATATCGTAGACACGTTGACCGGAAGTCAAGATCAGCTGATCGGATTGCATGTGAGTCACGTGATCAGGTTAGCTGAATCGTGGAGATTTGGTTTGGGCGTAGAAGGCGATGGACGGCTATCACAGACGTCTCCTCCCCTTCACTGGGGGGACGCTGACGTGTGTAGAAACGAGACCAAGAGTACCACACAGGCCAGATTCACTTTCCATCATTCTGCGAGACATCTGGAAAGTGAAATAAAACTATAAAACCAATTCATCTTATTGGCGTGAATGAATATTCGTCTAAAACAAGTACCAATCTCCCCTCCAAGACGAGAGGTATGTCTGAAAATACATGTACCACACACACACACAACGGTATATGATCATATCATTTAATAGACTGGACCAATAGACGATCACATGACATTAACTCAGATAAGACGATCACACACGACATTAACTCTGACTAGACCACCACTCACGATCCCCTTTCTGATACAACACATATATAATATACGTCATCTCTTCTAATTCCTTATTAGAGATAACAACGCAACAAAATCTCAATTTGGCGTTCGTGAACCAGGGCATTCATACAAGAGTGTGAAAAAAAATCGAGCCTGGACACATACACAACGAAATGAAAAAAGAAATATTGTACACTAGACATAAAAGATGAAAAAAATTAAAGAAAAAAAACAACGTAAGGTCCATTCATTAAACCACGGCGAAAGGAAAATATGGACACAACGAAAAAATAGACACATTTAAAATAATGTATAGATAGATTTATATGCTAAATTAAGAAAAAATAAAAGAAAAAAACAGATAGCTCGATCGACATACAGATAACGAATGGTTGATTTTGAATATGAAAATTGAAAACAGAAAGAAAAAGTATTAACGTTACGGTGTAGAAAAAGAAAAAGA
The DNA here is from genome assembly GCF_053919585.1 of Euprymna scolopes. Classification (NCBI taxonomy): domain Eukaryota; kingdom Metazoa; phylum Mollusca; class Cephalopoda; order Sepiida; family Sepiolidae; genus Euprymna; species Euprymna scolopes. The sequence goes on along the minus strand of NC_136511.1, from coordinate 80,146,277 downwards.
AAAAAATTGAAAAAAAGATATATCGCTCGACATACTGATAATATTTTGTTGATTTTGAATATACAACCAACGTGTAAAACAGAAAGAAAAAAAAAGAAAAAGAAGAAATAGAAAATATGAATTTAGTTACAGAGTGTGGTGAAATGACCCTTTCACATTACCAGAGAGAAACTACGTCAATCCAAAATATTTGTTAACACAATTATATACATTTAAAATTAGCAATTTTTAGACTATAAAACTCGGATTCTTTTGTAAAGAAACAATGGACAGGCTGCCAGTATGAATTTATTTCCCTTTGGTTATATATATATATATATATATATATATATATATATAAAACTATATATATATATGACTATATATATAACTATATATATGTATATATATGTATAAATATATATATATGTATATATATATTTATATATATAGTGCAAAATTTTGTTGAAAATTCAAAGACTCACGTTATCTTTTTTATAACCTTCGTTTATTTCCTGGATTTTCCCATTACAGCTGTTTCATTAATGAGTTGGCAATTTTACAGTTTATGTTTCCGTAAAAATATCCTGTTCCCACCAACTTCTTCAGATGTTTATCCATTAGATTTTTACAACAAATGGTATATTTTTAACATGCTGGATATCGTATTCGGGTAAAAAGATTTCCACAGCCATGCTTCCTAACTTCCTCTGTCTTTTGGTGTTATGTAAAGATATATTTCCGTTTTAACCCGTAAGTTCGTATTTTTATTTTATATTTATATTTTGTTTTAATTTTCCTTGTTTTTCCTATTTGTTTTTTTTTTCCATTTATCATATAATTTTATATAATTTTATTCCTATATTTATGCGTGTTTATTTTAATATTGTTTTTTGCTTAGTGTTTGAATTCGTATTATATTACCCGATGCAGGGAAGGTCATTCCCGTGGTATCATTTTTTTATTTAGGATTACCCCTTGTATTTTTTCCTAATCTGCTCTAGTGCGTGAAATTAAATATTTGTTTCTGTGCAAACACCCGTGGATTACATCTAGTCTTTTGTTTTATAATTTTTCTTTTGCTATTAATATATGGTAAGATTCTAATATACATAGGTTGCATCTTTTCGATTTACTAGGTTTGTATTTTTCCCCTTATCAATTATTGACCATCTTAATTTATATTCAGTTTTATTTTCCTTTATTTCCTTAATCCATGCTGCTAAAGTAGTTGAGTTTTTCTTTGTATTTTTTCCGGTTGTTTTCGCTATTACTATTGGTTCTGTTTCTATTTTCGTCATAGTAGTTGTCGTTGTCACTATTGTTGTGATCCTTTCTACCTTTGTTTCCATTTTTATTTACATTGTTGTTGTTTTCGTTATTTTTGGTGTTCTTTTCTTTCTCAGTTTCATTTTTAAACGATGCTAAGTGATTACGATATCTGTCCTTAAAGCAAGTTCTACTTATATATATATATATATATATATATATATATATATATATAAATGTTGGGCTAAATAATCGGAATCGGGAATCGGAAAAATCGGAAGATTTCGGGGTATCGGAATCGGTATCGGAATATTTGAAGCCTATTTTCCGATGCCAAAACGGTTATTTTCATTGTCTTCCATTCCTGCTAATATTGATAAATAATAAATATTTATTGATTTTATAATATCAGTAAAGTTAAATTCGATAGATCATCCTCCACAAGAGTATTTTGACGTTTAAGAAAATATCTGCATATTTACCATATGTTTTTACGAAAATCGGGGAAAATAACTCGTATAGTTAAATAAATTGAGATATATAAACAATAGGAATCGGAGTCGGTGAGTGTATCGGAATCGGGAAGTTAGCACGGAATCGGTAATAGTATCGGAATCGGAAAAAATATTGAAATCATCCCATCACTAATATATATATATATATATATATATATAGTTAGTAAGTTATAAAATATGTATGGCGATTAAGCTACACTGAATATTCCGCGTTTCATCCACTCTAGGACTCTTCAGGCTTACGTATTCAGTGTAGCTTAATCGCCATATATATTTCATAACTTACTAACTAGTTCTATCTACGTATTGAGCACTTTTGAAGTAAATACTTAAAGTTTACGCATAGATTTATACTGTCATATATTAATTTTATGTGAGTAAATTAAGTAGTTATATATATATATATATATATATATATATATATATATATATATATATATATATATAACAATGATTGAGAAGCTACCCACTTAATCCCAAAACGTCTATGCACATATAAACTAGAATGACTATAGCTATAACTATTAGTCATCTATTCTGCATCGATGATGAATTATGTTGTTTTAGCATAAGTATCAGCCAATTTGAATGTCAGGGATTATTATTAAATTACAGAAGAAGACACTCCTTTGTAATCACTGACAAATGTAATAACATCAAGACAGACACGTGTTATTCAAGTCCGATGACTTTATAACTTTGTCGTTGAAGTTCTTGAATCTTGATATTCGGTTAATGTCTGATGTTCGAATCAGTCGACGGAGGGAATAATTATATATTTCGACAAATTGATGATTCTTGGTTAAGATGAAGCATATGCAAGTAGATAATACAAAATAGTATCTATTAAAAGAATACTTAAATTATCTAAGCAGCATGAATGATGAAATTTATTTTCTTTAGAAATAGAACCTACTTAAGAAACGGAATATTGTTGTTTACAATATACGAGGTTTCCAGACTTTTTAGTACGGGCATTTAAAATTGTCGCATATTGTGATACATATTATGAGATGGTTGACCAAAGTTTATGAATTCAGGTTAAAATGAACAGCTATAGCAGGAAATGATATAAACCATACTAAAATCTGGTTGTCACAGCTGGTGAATTTCAAAAAATGCAATCTGGACGCGAGGACACTTTAGAAGAAAGATATGCAATAAATTTCTCTTTTTTAAGTTAGAAAAACAACTTTGTAATCTGGCAGGTTATGCTCTTTTCTATTCTCTACAATATCTTTCCTACAGAAGAGATGTTGCGAGTGTATCTTTGCTTTATCAGTATTGTTATTACTCCAATCTATGGTCTCAATATTCAAATCTTTCACAAAATCACTCGTCTAGCCAAAATCATAATAAAAAAATTCCCCTTCTCTTTCAGTGACTCAACCTAAACGTGGATTCCATAAAAAAAATCTTCTTTCACAGAACTGCCCGTCTGTGGAACTCTACTCCGCTGGCCTGTTTTCCAGCTGACTACAACATTGTCGTCTTCAGAAGTACAACGCAAACAAGTACTTATTGAACCGCCCTTTTTAAGGACTAAGAATTACTATGCCATTGTCCCAATAACTATCGCATACACCTTATTCTCAAGTGGCCCCCAGGCCTTGATATGTGGTGATCTTCTTTGCAAAGAAAATCTAGGGATGAGCTGTTCAGAGCACTCTCTCTTGACAGATTATACAACTAGCTTCGAAATCTAGTGGGCGATGATTTTTTTTGCTTCTCCCTCCTCTGTACTTCAAAAACTACGTTGCGAGTCTATCTCTGTTCTATCGTTATTTTCATCATGACAGCTTTTCGACTAACATCAATCTTTGATTCCTTTGTAGAACATTCTTAACAACCATTTAACAATTACAACAATGTCAATTTTTATTATCTTATATTTGTACCGAAAATCAAGTAGCAAAGTATCTTACATAAAACTGTCTGTGTGGCATAATACCCCAGGGCTGCCTTCAATAAGTTTCCAGACTATTGCTATACATCTTTGGAGATGACTGATGAATTTCTATGATTTCAAGTTCAAATGAACAGCTGCAGTAGAAACTGGACTAAATCCTTACTAAAGCCTGATTGTCACAATTGGTGGATTTACAAAAATGCAATCTGGACATGAGAACACTGGACATATGCCACAGAAACGTATGAAATGCTTCAGACTGTTTTTGGACCATCTTGCATGAACCGAGTATCAGTTTTTGAGTCTCATAAGAGATTTAAGTAAGCCAAGGATTCTGTAAGGGATAATAAGAGGTGTGGGAGGAGTAAGGAAGTCAGAACAACAGAGTTGAGTTACCAAAAATGAGTTACATAGATAAAGATCGTCGCGTGTGTTTATAGAGACAATAATGCACAGTTTGATGTCAGTGTGGGAACTGTACACCCAATTAATCGCAAGGAACTAAAATGTGTGGAATAAAAATGTGGAAAATATGGAAATTTATCCCAAAGGTGCTCCATTTTTGTCACAAACTATTTGACCAAGATTAGCGTTAAGACAGTCCCTACCCCTTCCTATAGGTCAGACCTTGGTTCCTGTGATATTTGTTCATTCCCTTAGCTCAAGAAATACCTTAAAGGCTGTCGTCATGAGATAATAGAGGAGATGAAAAGGTGCTGAGGGTCATTGACACGCTCACAGAAGAAAACTTCCATGGGCCTTCTGGAAATTGTTAGAACGGTACAACAAGTGCATTAGAGCCGGAGGATATTACTTCGAAGGGGGCTAGAGTTTCAAGTGTATACTGTGGAGAAGAGTGCCCATATGAAAAGAGTTTGGACGCTTGTTGGAGGCACCTCGTATATCCATTTTCATCTGGTTGTCACGTTGTTCTAATAGATTGAATAATTCAGATCTTGACACTCAGTGTTAACGTAGATCTGATGTACCAGTATTATGATTGCGAAATAACTATATATGTAGCCTCACTTATGATTCAACGTCAAGATTAAACCTATTTGTATTTGGATACTTGAATGTGTATTAAAGTAACAATCTCTACCTATATATAAATGCTATTTTGTTTGTGTATGTGCGTATGTTTGTGTGACTATGTGTGTGAGCTCTTTCCCTATCAACCCCGAGACGACAATGCCGATTTGTTTTAAATTTTACACAGTGTACTTTGCGCATCTGGAAGTGTTCTTGGATAGGTTTTCTATCAGAATTCCTACGAAAAGTATCGAAAATTGATAATCTACAAAATCAATTCTGAAATACCTATTTGAGGTGACATTCCATATAGACTTACGAATCACAATCATAATAATCGACTAGTTTATTTCCTGGCATTGGCCAGGACCGACAACGTAACATCCCTTCTATTAATTTTATCAAAAATGTATGATATCCTTTTTTTTTAATACACCCGTCTTATTTTCCGCTAGCACTATCCCTAGATACTCATACTCCATCGGGCTAAGAAAAAGGTCAGACTCCCGTCTTTATTACTTTTTCTTTCGTCAATCATTATCTATTGACAACTCCCTTAGTTTATTTAGACCAGATCTCAATTCCAATCTTATGTCATTTCCACTGGGTTTAGGTTACGCTCCCTACGATCGCTGTCAACTGTTTATTTACACCCACTCTTTTGCCATAGTCGAACAGAGGCTCCGTTTGCCTCACATCAACTCGACGGTCTCTCATCCGATAATTCCCCTCTCTCTCTCTCTCTCTCTCTCTCTCTCACACACACACACACTAGTGTTTCTAACAAGTAACCATGTTTCATCATTCACTATCAATTCATTTATACATTCCTTACTTTTGTGGATCAAAACCCCTACTCATAATATATCCAGTAGTTATCCCCTAATTACGCAAGATACACTCTATCGAAATAATTCACTCGGACTAAAAATAACTGGAATTTACAACCCGCGACTAAATCACCGAAAAATGTTACACTCCCAAACTATAACTCTTAATCGTCCCTTTACGTGGCATAAGAGATAATAGGGGCGCGCCTAAATCCTTAATTATAATTTCGTGGTGTCTGCGCGATTTTTCTCAATATGTTGGCCGCAGTGCTCCAGAATATAAAACTAGGACTCTCCCACTAACATACTGCTGGGGAAAACTTAATACAATATTTTGCTATAATTTTCGTTTAGGATCTTATTTCACGATTAACTTGATTGTTGACGGCCTTTTTATTTTATTTTCTGTCTTACGTTTTATCTTCCGTAAATGATTTACAACATAGTGGCTTCAGTCACCATTATAACCGTCCGTTAACAGTAATCTATGTTGGTGGAAGTATAAGCTTATCATTTGCAACTAACCAAAGCTCACACTGGCGGCACCGTCTGTTTCTTCGGTATGTAGGGAAAGTATCTTTTATCCTCCAAGTTTGGTAAACATAATCAGCTTTTCACAGCTCATAGCTTTGCATGAGAACAAAACTTTCATATTTTCGTTTCAAACTGATTTCTATTCGAGATCGGATAATCCCGAAAACAGACACATTTTATTTTTCGTGAATAACTTTTGAAACGATAAAATAATTTGCCGCCGCGTAACACATACCTTCATATCTTTTAACCTTAATCTTTTGCTGACCACTAGTTTTTCTTACCCTATTTGTCTATACTGTTTTTTCTTTCTTAATTTGATTAATTTTATGATTAGATCTATAAACCGACATTGTGACCGCGAAAAATTCAACAAAATATACAATTAACAAGAAAAAAAAGAAAACGTTTTATATGATGTAATATATCTATATGCCAACGTATTTCAATTCTTTCCTGCTTCGTTTTTGTCTTTTTCGGCCGAAAAGCAAAAAAGCTCAATATAATAAAAATACATTTCATTTTACAAAACAAATTCAGGAAATATTTTTTCTCCAATTATTTCTGAATTCCAAACAAAACAATTCGACATTTAAAATCACAAAAATATTTTGCAATGGCAACAAGAAATCATAACGTGTGCGTTAAACAAAACATGGCCGACATTAACAAAACTTAACATAATCACCGATCGTCATAAATATGACCCTATGTGAAATATTTTCTATTCCTCATTTCACCCACAATACCGATCTTTTATCTCTGAAATTTCCACAATTTTCGAATCTAACGAAAAATTTTCTTCTTATTCTTATTATTCTTTACAACAGTTAAAACATTCTTTATTAAATCATAGTTTTCTTTGGTCTTTCAACCTCAAATCGACTCATCCATAGGATTTCAACATTTTTGGATCACAAACGTATTTCTTTCTTGTTTTATATAAAAAAATCTAATCCTTGTTGTCTTATGTTTGACGCTGTGTATAAATGATAGTTAGGGTTCGAATTGTGTCGCTGACGCGCAGTCGTCAACTAGCATCACAATGAATATACTTCATACTGGTTAATATAACATATGTGTATATAATGTATCGTTTGTGTTCCTGTGTTGATAGTGCTTTACATATACAAATAGCACACGTTTTGTCATCGTCTCGTCTCTTTTTCTTCGTTTTAATAATAATAATAATAATAATAATAATAATAATAATAATAGTAATAATAGTAATAACAATAATAATAATAATAATAATAATAATAATAATAATAATAATAATAATAACGCAAAATACAGTTGCTGATTAAATAATCTATAATCTTTCATTCAATCAATTATTTTGTCAGGGTTGCAATTTCACTCTAGCCTTATTATTTCCGCTCCCCAACCTATATCGAGTGGATTACCTCATTCCATGCCTGGCTCAGCCAAACGTCGATACTCGACAGTTCTCTAATGCTAATAAACTCCGCGTCTATATCTTAAACTATGAGGGATAGTTTATTATGTCATCACCTGATACTTTTCACATAATCCATTTGTTATTATTATTCCCACATTCTAACTGAGCTCTTGATTCTAAATTTCTCTTCCAAGTGCGAATGCAATTGTGAGATAAAAATTCCATTCTATCAAGTTAACATGCCTAAATTATTGTTTATAAATATTTCATTCTAAAATACCTATTTCTAGCTGACATTCAATTTAGACTCACGAAACACAAATCATAGAAATAATCAACTGGTTTATTTTCCGGCGTTGACAGAAACTGGGGTATTTAATGCTCTTTTACTTGCCTGGCTGAGACAAAATTTCTGGGCTGTCCTAGGAGGTCCACCCTCTTACGCCTTGTCACCCGGTTTCAGAAGAGCAAGTTTATCACTTGCCTGAAGCACCCTTAGCTACTCATGCATATTTTTGCAGGACGAGCGTGCTTATCGTTTAAGGGCGCTGGCTCTTTATTTCACTTTCATACTTGTGTCAACTGGGCCCGAGTAAAGGTTGCCCAACATACTGAGCAAGTGTGGCTATTTACAAAACGCTTGGTGTCCATGTGCACACTATTACACACGTCCTCACAGAATGTCCATTAAGCGAGGCATGCTCCGATGCTGGATGTTTCGGACACTGCCCAGCGATATATTTAAAAATGAAGTGAAATTCTATGATGATGATAACCAGGAAGTTACAATTAACATAGCCGAAGGAAGTTAAGAGTAAGTACTCTCGTCACATGGGTTAATATTGTACGACGTTTTACCAAGAATATACTGTTTTACTTGATATTGGCGCGCTTGTTATTCTTTTGTACTAACATGTGATCATAACTGGTGACGCGGATCCAAGAACTAACAGCGTAAATCTGAATTTCAACCGTCTTAGTGTTGTAAATACAATTGGTGAATGAAGATTTGAGAATTCAAGTTGAAAATCTTTTGATAATTACAACTGAAGATCGAAGAAAAAAACAATTTTTACATTAACAACTCTGGAACAAGGAATCAAGAACACTCATCGAAAAGTCGAATTAAAAAAAAGTATTCCAATTACAATCGACGAATAATATGAAAAAAAAAAACTAAAAAAGAAATTGAAAATACGAAAAAAACACGTCAGATTATTGTGAAAAAAATAGAATTCTACAAACCAGTAACTATAAAATGCTAAAACCTTGTAAGACTTTCATTCTGATTGTTCTAGACAAAAGCAAGTGGTGGTTTTTCGACTACGCAGAACAAAAATTAATATTCTGTAGAAAAACGGATTGCTAGAGTGGAAAAAATTGAAAGATTAGGATTCTTATCTTCCTTTCCCATTTTCGAAAAATAAGTATTGGTTTAAAACACGTATAAGCCGTGTCTAAAGGACTTTACTCTCGGTACCCAAATTTTCGAAAAACTAATGGGTATCAATATATTCTATGAAAGATTTTTTTCTGGAAACACTCTCGCATAAAATTTGTTGGTTTTATTTATTTAACCAGTGTCTTCAGAACGATTTATATATTGAAAACTGAAAAATATGTGGTATGTTAATCAATATGACCTTAGGGGGTGTGATTATAAAAAAAACTTGTATACTTCTCTATATTTGTCCATTCTTGAAAAAAAGAACTTTCCACTTACCTTGGACGTATTTGGAGATATTGTGGAAGCCCTAAAAGAAGTTTCAGAGCAAACATTAAGAGAGCAGGTTCAGATCAAGCAGAAAACCAAGAAGCGCATACTACATCAACTAAAATATAGAAATAACGACAACTAATGTTCTTTTAGAAAATGATTTTTCAACAAAAAAAAAACAAGAAGAAAAGCTACATTTTTAGTTGAAAAGGCAGGTAGAGCTGTTCGTTCAATTCCAAAAACAATAGGAAGAATTACAATTACTGTATAAAGTAAAAATGAAATAAATGAAAACTGCACTGCATTTTCCCACAGCGCAATTGGGAATTCTATTGAGACGTTTACTTATTTCTAAGACGATGATAAAGTATTTGACTCGTTCTATAGAAGATATTGTTCTGTAGAAAATATAAATATCTTTTTTACGGTAGACTGCGAGGATTAGTCGGACGCTGACACGATTCGCCTACTTTTAAGAAAATTAATAACAGCAGAACATAGAAAACAATCCCTCTCTATTTCATATAAGAAAACAAGCGAATTACAATTGTCAGAAGTAATTAAATTTTGCCCGAGTTGTTTAGTCCAAACACAACTCTATTTCATAAGAGATGGAAGCGTTTTAACTCATTAAACAAAATGACGAAGATTATATTGCATGAGGGTCCATAAGAAATAAGAATTATCAAATGCTTGATATTCGCCCAAGGACTTGTTTTCTATATCAGGTCAAAAGAGCTCGTAATAGATTTCAAAATGAGATTATAAATCCGCCAATAACGCAACAATTTAAAGTTAATTTGTGCAAATGCTGGGTTAGTCTATCCGTTTTTGTATACATTTTTACCACTCGCTCACTACATCTTAACTGAAGTACGATTGATTGATTTTTTTGCTAAATAAGTAGAATTGAATTGGATTATATGGTCTTTGCTTGCTGTAGATGTAGTCAACGTAGGCATCATTACCACCAATAATTACCCGGCAATTCGTTGTTTGTATGAACGTCCCCTGATAATTTATTACTCATTAAATCAGGACGTGATATCGCTTACTGCCTCTTGCTAGTAATTCAGTGACCATTTCTGTTAACGCGCCAATCGAATATTCTTTTTAGAAAATCATATTCAGCGTTGTATTTCCCTGTTCGATTCGATCTATGATATCATCCATTATTCGTATTATGTGCACAGGTTATTGTTACGTTGTTCTCTTTTCTGTAGTTCGTACAAACTATTAACGATCCTTTGGTTTATTTATCAGACCGCATGGCGAGTCCTATTCTCCGTGTCTACCCTCGATTATTACTAACTAGCTATTTCATCATATATGTGTGATGTTATAGGCGTCATTTGGTCCGCTCAACGATCCATTGCACAGCATGATTCTTGGTATTATTTGATTGCTGGATAATAATTCCTTATATCTAGCATATAAAGTTATCTACTCAGATTTACAAAGTTTGACTTAAGTAGCAAACTCTCTCATAGAACTTTCGATTCCTGTATGTAAAATGTTTTTGATGGGGGTAGATATTTATTTGCTGCCCACATCAGCAAAATGTGGAACAAGGCCGGAAAGTGGGAACCCCGCAGGCTCCCCTAAAGAAGGGGCACTCCTGCAATTTTAAAAATTGCCTGAGTAACCCCGTCGGCATTCCCCGGTCGGGGTTCCTCAGGCAGCAAGCAATAAACTTGCCCCACCGGAAAGCCCGGTGGCAAGGCCTGGGAGGGTGGACCTCCTAGGTATTACCCAGGCGGTGTACCTCAGTCCAACAGGTGCTGGGCCGGTTCCCGGCCCCTCACCTGTTGGGCTGAGTGTCAAGTGACGAATCCTTGACTGGTACTACCCTGTCTCCCTGCAGCCGAAGCCGCTAGGAGACATCCCATCAAAATGGACTTTTGATGGGGGTAGTTATTTAAATGCTGCACACCTCAGCATTATGTGGCACAAGGCCGGAAAGTGGGAACCCCGCAGGCTCCCCTAAAGGAGGGGCACTCCTGCAATTTTAAAAATTGCCTGAGTAACCCCGTCGGCATTCCCCGGTCGGGGCGCCTCAGGCAGCAAGCAATAAACTTGCCCCACCGGAAAGCCCGGTGGCAAGGCCTGGGAGGGTGGACCTCCTAGGTATTACCCAGGCGGTGTACCTCAGTCCAACAGGTGCTGAGCCGGTTCCCGGCCCCTCACCTGTTGGGCTGAGTGTCAAGTGACGAATCCTTGACTGGTACTACCCTGTCTCCCTGCAGCCGAAGCCGCTAGGAGACATCCCATCAAAATGGACTTTTGATGGGGGCATGAGACGAATGGATTCGCCAATCATTTTTATAACCAACGACTGTGCTAAACAACCAATGAAAATGTCGCAAAATTATTATAAAAATTGTCGAATTTTGGATTTAATCAGTTCGCCGTTTGCTACGTCATGGACCGCATTAATTCTTCGCCGCCATCTTGGTTACTGATCTGAAGTACGCCGCCATCTTTGTTCAACATAATATCTCAGAACTTAAGAGGATAACTACGCCACGGACCGCATTTGATTCTTGGTCGCCATCTTGGTTACTGATCTGAACTACGCCGCTATCTTTGTTAAACACAATGTCTCAAAACGTAACACCGTATTTGTGCGTTAATCTACACATGAGCTATGTTTCCGACAAAGGGGGAGAATTATTTGTTTCTGTGTAAAAATCTAATAGTCTGACTTTATTTGCTAGATGTTTTATCTTGAAGTAGTATGTTCAGTTCTTTACATTAAATGTTTTCATGACTTATCTGAATCGATTTTCATAAAAAAAAACGATAATTGGTACGGACCAACCTATTTTTCTTGTTTTATTGCATTATTAGCATCACTATCTTTAATTTATGTTAAGTAACTTTACTCTATAGAACCATTACGGCTAGGAAAGTTATTTGACAGCAAACATTGCGAAAGGTATATTCTGTAACATTACTCTATAAAAGTAAATATTTAAAAAATCCGTTATATGCTTTAAGTAATAAATAACATTTCCATATTGATAACATATTGTTGTGTTCCTTACCATTAATCGATTGAGGTAAATTGATTTAAACGAAGATTTAATAAAATTATTTTTCACAAAATAATTTAATTATAAAAAGAAAACAATTTTTTGTTTTCTTTCGGAGAAAAGTCAATCATTATTTTATTTTACTCCTGTAAGCTAGCTTTGGGAAAAACTCATTAGATTCTTTTATATCGGTATTTATCACATTTTTCTGAGGATGGGGTCACGTCTTCTCAAGGTTTTAAGGTCACTTGAGTAAAATATTTATTAGTTTCAGGTATCTGGTGATACAACAACGTGACAATCATACGATTTAATTATTTACGACGACGGCTCAACAAGAATGTATTTCTATTAGACTTGAAACCAACTATGTTTTTTTTTTACATAGGCATCACCACATTATCAAGGCCAAGAGGCAACTCAAGGATAAGGGTTAAAGAGTGTACAGTAGAAATTGGACAATATAGTAATCATTAGTAATGGAAATTTGGTAAATTTGATAACTTATATGGAACGGCTCATCAAGAACTTATTTACGTTAGACTTAAAGACAACCATATTGTAGTCAGCCGGAAAGCAGGAAAACGGAAGACAATTCCACAGGCGTGCAGTTCTAAGAAAGACGCTCTTTTCATGGAATCTACGTTTAGGTTTAGGCACAGATAAAGAGAATCAGTTCGGATGCAACCATGCGGTATTGCGGTCAACGGACGGGCAGCTGAAGGAATGGAACTTTGCTCAGTTTTAGACACATATAAAAAGTAAATAAAATATTTGTTGCGAATATTTTACAATAGGAATCATAGATAGAAGCTAAGTGGAGCAACTGGCGTTGGTTTTATTAACGTTTCTTCGTTCGTCAGCAACGATAATCATGAAAGGAACGCTGAACATTGAGCAATGAACATAACGAATATTTTATACGGGAACAACATTTCTATTCACCGAATATTGTTCTATATGACTCATACTATTCCACTTAATAACTCATCTGCAGGGATGAACAATAAATGTATCACCCGTAGGAAAACAACACTACAGTTTATTTTAAAACTCTTACTGAAAAAATCAATACATGTAACTTGATTATGTAGTAGAGCTGACATCTATTTAATGTAATCACCTTCGGCCTCAATCACCGCCACGGTACGGGTAAGGAACTGACAGCATGCCTTATCTATAAGAGCTCGAAGAGGCTCGGCGAATACTCTACGAATGGCGTCGATCAGGCTGGCTTTCGTGCCCTGTGAGATAATGTTGGTGATGTTCTCAACGTATGACCAAACTAAGTAGTCCAGCGGGTTCAGGTTGAGGGCAGAAAAGGGTCAGTAGGAGAAGTGTACAAAGTCGTTGCACTTCTTTTGAAGCAAACCCTTATTTTTTTTGGACTTGTGGGCCGGCAACAAGTCCTACTGCCACACCCAAGATCTGCCAGCGGCCACATGACTGCATCAGGGAATCATCACATTGTTCAGCACATTCAGGTATACTTTGATGTTGAATTTCAAGCCGACTTCGATATTGTGTGGTGGCATGGGCTGACTCTCATTTTAACTCCACTAAAGACCATAACCGTGGCTGGAAACTACGTTTAGCTGTGCCCACAATCGTTAAATTGTCCGAATTTGCATTTTAAGGGTGCTGGCAATGGTCCCGTTTTCATAACTTGGATCGGTAGAGACTATGAGTTGTACAGAAGCGCATCTTTGATCTCGCTAGTTGAACATTATATCATTTTCAGACATGATAGTAGGCTGCTATCGCTCTTTGAATTTTGTATACGACTGGCTAACTAGGAGATAATCTGGAAAAACCTGGCTTTATCAAACACAAATAGAATCATGTCTTCTTTTCTAGTAGAAGCAATTTCATCGTTCCACCCTATAAGAAAATATTCATGAAAACACATAAACTGTGAAATATGTTTTAAGAAATTAAACTTAAAATATTAAGCCTTTTCTCTTAAATATTATTATTAATATCATACGTAATATTCATTTTTATTTAATCGTTTTTATTACCATTAATGAATTATATTTAGTCAATGAGTGTGAGAAATAGTATCTTATTGGGGTTGTCTAAGATAAATAAATATTAATTACAATATAGCATTCATCTCTTTGGACTATTTTAATTCTCAACATAATTTTGTTTCATATTATTGTGAAAGGTAGTGTAGGAAAGGAAATTATTCGAAATAAAACATCGTATTGTTTTTTTTTCTTATCGGTGTTGTCTGGGTTCAATAAATATGAAATTAGAGTATCACATTAAAAAGGGATACATCCAGTAAATGATTTACGTTATTCGTTTTTCAGTACATTAAAACAATAAAAAAAGGATGAGCTAGGCGATAGATAAAGAAAATGTAAAATAGATAGAAGGAACATGGGAGAGAGGGAAATAGAAAAGGATAAAGGGACGGCCGAAAGAAGTAAGGGAAATATAACATTTTTTCATATAAAAATGTAACCCACGGTATGTGACTTCTATTTAGTTTTATATAACCCTGGAAACGCCAGATAACACTGCAAGTTTTATAGGAAAATAATGAGACATATTCGTTTGCTATATAATTTGCATTCATTTTTGCTGCTGATATAGACATACTTTTGTAAATTTAAAGTTTACACTGAAAGAAAGTAATGCATTCTTTAATTTTGTACAAAGGTGTTAAGAAATATAAAAACGTTATCAAATGAACACATTTGCATGGCAAGTTTAAATTGCGAGAGGAACACAAATACTTAAGAAATAAATGAGCGACATTTTCAGTTATTTATTATTTATAGCTAATAAAAGCTATGAAATCATTTTTAAACAAAAATCAATCCCACAACCCATTTAAATTTTAATTAGTATTTTAATATTTAGGAAACATGTATTAGGTAAACAAACCTTGATTGACTAATATTTTAGTATAATAATAGATAACGCATATAATCTGGCCAACAAAACAAACTATTAATGCATGTTGACTGTAACGTAATTAAAGGAGCTTAACTTTTATGTCTGATATTTAGAACCCATTAAAAGTACTGAGGACATATCTAAGAAAATGGCTAAAACCTTAAAGGGAGATCTCCAGTCTGCAGTGAACTAGGCTGTAAATAGATGTTTAACCTCAATAATATCCAGACTAAGCTTCTTTTTTTATAGCTACAAGAAACCTTCTTAACAATTGGATGCTATGGCAAATGATACTCTATCTGAATGTACTTTGTTCAAACTCCTAGACTTAACATTCAGAAATTGCATGGATTGGAACATATATATTGAGGTAATCGCCAAGGTGGGCTCTTACTTGAGAGTATCTTGTACCTCTACAAAACCACTTTTCGTTCATGCATGGATTATTGTGGCCACATCTTGGCTAGTGCATCTGTCACTAGTTTATTGCTCCTAGACAGGGTTACAAAATGAGTCACCATTTTGATGTCTGCAGACACTAGTGTTCCATCCTTCCGGAATAATTAGTGCAAGGAGTTATGATTGCCGCTGGTCCTTGGATTCGAACCCCGCAACGAAGAAATATCTGTATCCATTAGCGATGTACAAACTACATGGTCATCGTCAATCATAACGATATTTAAGTAAAATTAAACATTTATAACAGAATAGACTTTATGCAAGAATAGTTTACAGTGATCAATCGACTAAAGTATCGCGATCTCGAATGTAGGTCAAACGAGTGGCTTTTACATTTCAACAGACAAATTTGAAATCTTATAAAACCTACTTCTTAAAGAGGTGACAAAGTGTCTTACAGTTACAACAACAACAACAATAACAATAATAATAATAATAATAATAATAATAATAATAATAATAATAATAAATATCTATTCAGCTGGTTGGTTAATATCTCTGTGCGTTTGGACTGGATTTTTGTCTCAAATTCAACTCACTAATTTACTAAACACTCGGTGGTCAACGTTTTTTAGTCGAAAGGTCGAAAAACATTTTTGTCCGCATGGCGGGCAGAAAATAATTTTAGTGGAATAGCAAAAAGTGTAATAATTTCTCTGAATTAAGAAATTGAAGTTCAAACACTAAATCTGAACTTTCAAACTGTAGACATCCACAATTGTCACATTTTGTATGAGTCGACAAGATTGCTTTGGCGTTGAGAAGCCAATTCCACCTTGTCTTTCTTTATACGCAATTTCATTGCACAATTATTCACTAGTATCCACACGGAGTCTGAGTATCTCACATTTTACTTCTTAGCACATTACATTCAACAATTGGGGAAAACTACCGAGCATTACTTTTCGTGCAAGATAAATTTCTTTCACAACATATACTGAACATATATCGAAAAAAATAAAAGAAAAGAAGGATTTAAAAAGAAAAAACGGGAATTTATTGAATAGATAAATAAATGGAAACATATATTTACCAAAAAGGTGCAAGGGAAGTAACCAAGTACATTATTACCAGTCTTTGTTAGAGACTAATAATACATTTGGAGAACATATAATATATTTTTAAGTTGGTCACAATATAAGATCAGAAAATTAATATTTATCAAATGTCCGTTTATTTGGTGGAAGAGTTTGCAATAGACTTAATTCAAGAAATTCCTTACGACTGAATTTTATATAAGAAAATTAGCCGGAGTCATAAATTGTTGACAGGTCGTCCAAACTTAGCGTTCCTTCTCAGAGCTTATTTAATAACTGCAGTTATGGCAAGATTAACGCCTAATTTTTGTGAAGTAAAACATTCTAGATTAAAAAAAGAAACACCTCGACTTTGGAAACTTCTAGAGCTTTCGAAAAAAAGGACACTTTTCTGTTCTAATTTTAAAACTTTTCAGAGACGCTTAAAAAGAATATTTTTATTTTCTAACTGTAATGTAATGTATTTTAATAGTAAAAGTTTTATATTATTATATATTATATATATTTAATTTTGTATAATATATTTTTATTATGATTCATTATAATATTTATTTTATATTTGTATTTATATTTATATACATTTATTATATTTATTTTGTATTTTATATTATTACTAGCATTTCAGCCCGGCGTTGCCCGGGTGTTTGAATGTGTATGTTGAGCAAAAACAAAAAAAAGTGGTAGTAGGAAGGAAGGCTCGAACCCGTGCCTCTAAGGAGGAAAACAACATGCAAAAACCCTGACATCTTTGCATTTACGACCACTGCCAAACCTATAGTGACTTGTGTTTAAGTTAAGGCTGGACAATATCTTTTAAATATATCGGACAAAAAAAAGCGGTCCCCCCTGTAGAAAAGTGCCCAGTTGAAGGTGAAGATATTAATGATTTTAGCCAATTTCTCTATATTTGTCGTATGGAAGGTCGAACTTTAAAACGATACTGATCTTGGTAAAATCCATCACCTCTGTCGAAAGTTTTGCAAACATGCAAACATACATACATACATTTATATATTGGTAACAAAACATTTTCGACCCAAATCGATGAAAAAGCTTATCCTATCTCTGAATACCCTTTATGTACAATTTCAAATGTTTTGACCAGAAATTGTTTGAGTAATTTGGTAGAGACCGCAGAGGTATTTTTTTTTAATTTGACCCCTATCATGACCTGTTAACATTTATTGTTTTGGGCTCAAATCAAGTTATTAAGTTAGATCTATGTCCAAAGAACCTATATCTACAATTTCAAGTGTTTGACCCAAAATTGTCGGAGGAGTTTGGTAGAGTTCTCAAAGGTCAAATCGTTGAACTTTGACCCCTTAACAACCAAATTTCTGGCCGAAAACCGATCACATCGATTTTCCCAAATCTCAGGACCCTGTATATCATATTTCGAGTCTATAGATTAAAATTAAAATTTTAGGAAATTCTCATTGCGTCTTTTGATTTAATAAGACAAACTAAATAATCTCGACAACAATTACTCAATTAGATATGGCATCAAGGACAAATCTAAATTAACCCGAGAATAGAACGAAGAAAATATCACATTTAATTAGTTTTACTTCAATAAATACAGTAAACACATTAAAGTGATATATGCTATCACCAATTGATTTCACTTTATTTTTTACAGAATAAGAGATCCCTTTGTCAGAATATTTGCTGCACCTTATCATAAGAAAGCCCCATAGAAAAGTTCATAAAGGTCGGCCTAGTAGTTTACGCTAAAAAGTGGAACAGACAAACAGAGGAAGTGATATATATATATATATATATATACATATATATATATATATATA
This sequence comes from Euprymna scolopes, assembly GCF_053919585.1. Classification (NCBI taxonomy): domain Eukaryota; kingdom Metazoa; phylum Mollusca; class Cephalopoda; order Sepiida; family Sepiolidae; genus Euprymna; species Euprymna scolopes. Next base: position 80,127,844 of record NC_136511.1, on the reverse strand, counting down.
TATATATATATATATATATATATATATATATATATACTATCATGGGTGCCCGGCGTTTCCCGGGTATTTGAAGGTGTATGCTGAGCAAACAAAAAAAAAGGAAGTTATTGCGTAGGGAAATGTGCACACACACAGACAGACATACAGACAGACACACAGACTCGCTCACTTTTATAGATATACTAACATGGGTGCCCGGTGTTCCCCTCGTGTTTGGAGGTGTATGCTGAGCAAAAAAAAAAAAAACGGTCAATTTTTTTAAAACTTTGACCCGTATTATGACTCCTTAAAATTTATTGTTTTGAGCTCCAATCAACTTATTAAGATTTATGTCCAAAGAACCTATACCTACAATTTCAAGTGTTTAGACCCAAAATTGTCGGAGGAGTTTGGTAGAGTTCTCAAAGGTCAAATCGTTTAACTTTGACTCTTTAACAGCCAAATTTCTGGCCGAAAACCGATCACTAACATTTTACCCAATATCAGTACCCTGTGTATCAAATTTCGAGTCTGTAGACTTAAAGTTGACAGAGTTATTGCGTAGGAAAATTTACACACACAGGCACACAGACAGACACAGAGACCTACAGACACGTTCACTTTTATAGATATATTGATAGATTTATGTTGGAAATGGTGATTTTTTTTCATATTTTAATTAAAGCACTGTTTTCTTATTACAATCACATCGTCTGATAATGTCAAATCAATAATTCAAAACATTTTCTTTTTCAATTCGTGTCAATATTCTTACCTTATGGTTTTTTGCCTCGCGGATCCCCGAGTATATCCTAACGTAAAGATCCTTCGCAATTCTCTGTGAGATTCTGAAACTTTATTACAATATTACACATCCTTATAAAAAGTTTTTGTTTTTGTAAAGCATTTGTAAAAATCTGTAATTGAGATCGGTTTATTTTAGCAATACTCAGTTCGACAGTTTAAATATAACTTGAGAAATTACAAGTTTGTTTAGAAAGTATTTATTGCGTCTTTTGATTTAATAAGACAAACGAAATAAACTCGACAACAATTACTCAATTAGATATGGCATCAAGGACAGATCTAAATTAACCCGAGAATAGAACGAAGAAAATATCACATTTAATTAGTTTTACTTCAATAAATACAGTAAACACATTAAAGTGATATATGCTATCACCAATTGATTTCAATATATATTTTACAGAATAAAAGACCTCTTTGTCAGAATATTTGGTAGGAAATAAACATACCCTGTACAAAGATCAAAAGCAATTTTCTCGAGTAGAACAGAACCTGAAATTACATGGATACATTTATCTTGTATTGGTTTCACAATAGCATTGAAAATTATAGGATTTTAAAAAAAGGAAGAGAAATAGTCATATGAAGTTAATGTTTTCGAGCAAGAGTGCAAAACGGGTTTCATTCATTTATGAAAACACCGATACCTACTGCCTTTTAAAAAGGAAACTATACGGATTAATGTTAGAAAACACGATATATATATATATATATATATATATATATATATATATATATATATATAAATTTATTTATCCAAATATTGATGGCTACATATGTGCATACATGTTTCTGTAATCACCCGCGTTGGGGGATTACGTCTTCAGGCCAAGAATTATCGTCGATAACTGATATTTAAAACAAAAACATTTTCTTATTTCGTTTACAAAGTTAGAATGTAACATGGGTGGGGGTTATGAGCCGGGAGTGGATAAGTGAGGTCTTTGAAGATAATAAACATCTTCTTTTTTATATTCCCTTTTTAAGTTTATCTATCCCATCTTTTGGTTTTTACGGCATAAGGTACTTGACAATTTAGTATATTTGTCTCGCAGTCAGTAAATTAAAAACATTCCTTGTGGCCATTGAGTACTGACCAGTGTCTTTCAATCCACACACACACACACACTTGAAGCAAGCATACGCTTATACCTATACTCAGAACGTTGATATACACTGTTCGCTGTATTTTACTCACACATACGCACTGAAAACAAACAATAACTATAACGACACACAAGAATAAAATTAAGATTAAACTAAATTAAATAAATAAATAAAATAAAAATAAATAAACAAATAAACAAATAAAAATAAAAATTAAAAATTAAAAATAAAAATATAAAAATAAAGATAAACCCCGGAAGTTATAAACCTCCTCATGCATATATAAAAGCACGTACAAACACCCACACTTTGATACACCCGTGTATTAGCAGTGTCAGAAATTTTGTGAAAACTATTGAATAATTCCACCCGCCATCTTTCGAAGCTTATAACTCCTCGAAAAATGTCACTCAAACCCTAATTCTTTTTTCAATTAAAGGAACAAGGACCAAGGTTTCATTAAAAAAAACACAAAAACAAACAACGTGGTTTTTTTTAAAGGTTTTGAACTTCTGACTTTACAGGTAGATTTCTAAAAAAAACACTACTTTTTTGTTTTTAAATTTGAATAAATTATTTATTGATCTTTCATCTTCAATTTGTGATATATAAAACTTTGGTACATAAATTAATTATTAACTTTTTAATAGACACTTGAAAATGGGGGGCGTGAATTAAAAAAAACGTTTGTCTAAAATATTATATTCGGTTTATTTGAAAGAGCATAAGATTTCACATTTACCCTGAAAATATCGTAAAAATAGAATCAATAGAAACATTTTGATAGATTTTTAAAGTTTAAACATTGAAAAATACTGAACTCGTAACATTCAATTAATTTCATTACTATTTTTTTAAAAATATTTCTATTACTTTTAAAACAACTTTAATAGTTTATTTTGGAAGTATAATCCATAAAGAAAATAAACAATCCACCTTTAAAATTAAGAGTTTTTTTTATATTTTATTTGCAGTTTCGTGTTAGGGGTGTCAAAAATTCCTACAAAAATTCTGATACACCTACCCGTGTATATATACACACATATACACACATACACAGATATATAATGTTCACATACAGTTATACTCTGTTTATATTTATACTCACATACGCAGTTATATCAATGCACCGACTCTCAAACACATACATCCATGGACACACCTGGATATCATATATTATAACTATTATTATACCAAAACTGATAATGTTAATCCCACTAACAATCCCAATAATAATAATTTCTATAATATTGATAATATTAATAACACCAACAATATCAATAATAACAACAATAATAAAATTGTCGATTGGGAAATTTTAAAACCTGTGGACCCTAATCGGATACACGTCTCGATAAAATATATATATACATACATACATACACACACATACACACACACATATATACATATATATATACATATATATATACGTATAACGCATACATTTTATTTTTCAGTTTACAATACTTATCAGATAAATCTATGCACAAAACATATCAAAAAACATCAAAAGAAATTAAAATTATATTGGTGTAAAATTGGCAAAAGATAGGCTTAGCTGTTTTGGAACATATTATTATTATTAACACACACACTCACATACAAAGTGACTTTTATTTAATAGTATATATATATATATGTATATACACGCGTACACACCCACGCGCGCACACACCCACGCGCGCACTCACACACACACACACACACACACATATATATATATATATATGCAAAAGTGAACGTATCTGTGTATCTGTCTGTGTATATGTGTGTCTGCCCGTATGTGTACATTTCCCTACGCAATAACTCTGTCAATTTTTAGCCTACAGACTCGAAATTTGATCTACAGGGTACTGAGATTGGATAAAATCGATGGGATTTGTTTTCGGCCAGAAATTGTGCGATTAAGGGTTAAGTTGAACGATTTGACCTTTGAGAACTCTACCAAACTCCTCCGACAATTTTGTTTCTAAACACTTGAAATTGTAGATATATGTTCCTTAGACATGGATCTAACTTAATAAATAAATTAGACCCCAAAACAATACATTTTAAGGGGTCATAATACGGGTCAAATTTAAAAAAAATGGGCCGCTTTTTTTTCTCAATATACACTTCCAAATACCCAGACAACGCCGGACGAAAATGCTAGTATATCTATAAAAGTGAACGTGTCTGTGTATCTGTCTGTGTGTCTGTGTGTGTACATTTCCAAACGCAATAACTCTGTCAATTTTTTGTCTACAGACTCGAAATTTGATATACAGGGTACTGAGATTCTGGAAAATCTATGTGGTCCGTTTTCGACCAAAAATTTGGCTGTTAAGGGGTTAAAGTTCAACGATTTAAACTTTTAGAACTCTACCCAACTCCTCCGAAAATTTTGGGTCTAAAAACTTGAAATTGTAGATATGGGTTCTTTGGACATGGATCTAACTTAACTTGATTTGCGCTCAAAACAATAAATGTTAAGAAGTCATAATAGGGGTCAAATTTAAAAAAAAATTGACCGCCTTTTTTTTGCTCAACATACACCTTCAAATACTCGGGCAACGCCGGGCACCGATGCTAGTATATATATATATATATATATATATATATATATATATATATATATATATATATATATATATATATATATATATATCAAACACCACTGCCCTGTCGGGCTTATCACAGCAAAAGGCTACTGCCTTGCAGTTTTCCTTATAAGTATATGGAACCTCATCTAGAAAGAAAAGGCGTTGTAGCGGATACGATAGGGCGACTCTTTACCTCACTGAGAATTGTTTCGGCCAGACGCTGCTGCCTGCTCTTCGAATCAAACGCCGACAAAAGTCATTTAGCAGCAAAAACGCACATGAACACATCGATGAGAAATATTAGAATGAAAAACCCATATTGTTATACGTCAACCAAGTTATAGAAATTTAAAATCTAAAAAAAAAAATTATTTATAAAACCTGAAGCAAAAAGAAATGAAACCTAAATAAATAAAATAAAATAAAACTAATACTGAAACAGATTAGTAAATGTGTCAACAAATTTACTATTCTCACACAATTATTTTGTATTTAGAAATGTAAACAAAACATAAAAAAGAAAGAAAGGAAGGAAAGGTACGGATAGAGAGTAGTAGTAGTAGTAGTAGTAGTAGTAGTAGTGTAGTATTATTAGTAGTAGTAGTAGGAGGAGTCTTGGCTTTACTACAATTGTTCTTATGTTTGTCAACGGGTTAAAGTTGTTTAGTTGTATGTAATAGTGATAGTATAGTTGTAATAAAGAATAGTTGCAAAACACCCCACTCTTACCATATTAAACAATAATTTCGAAATAATAACGTTAATATTTCAGTGCGCGGGTCAAAATCTGCAAAAGAAGCGATTTGTGCTTATTTGTTTACGTTGTTATGGGTTAATGTTTATGCGCGCATGCGCAACCGAATGTCATACCGGAAAGTGGGTTTCATCACTTGTTACAAGGTCATTTGCGTTTTATAATCATATATATATATATATATATATATATATATATATATATATATATATATATATATATATATATATATATATATATGAAATAAAATGGAGGTGGAAGGACCTGGATACTCTCAACGTTTCGCCGGATTTATGCGGGCTTCTTCAAGAGGGATGGTCATTGCCCGCATAAATCGGGCGAAACGTTGAGTATCCAGGTCCTTCCACCTCCATTTTATTTCATATCGTCGGATTTAATCCAGCTCAACAATCATATATATATATATATATATATATATATATATATATATATATATATATATATATATATATTTCAAATATGTCTTTAATTTAATATATATATATATATATATATATATATGTATATATAATTATTATGTATGAAAAGCGTTCTAAAGGTAATGCCTCCTTGTTTTTGTTCCAACTAAATGGATCAGAGTTGATTGCAAATTCCATTATTATGATGAATACACTTATGCATTGATGAGCTGAAAATTATTCTGGCTGTTCCAGATATTGACGGGTTGAGTCTTTAAGAAAGCAGCTTCTGTCATTGAGGTGCGTCAGAAGAAGAGCGGCATTGCATTCCTAGTAAATATACTTGCGTATAGTTTGACTCTGCATAAAACGAAATTCTTAATCAGAAAAGGTCGCTCGTTTTACGGAGCCGCTCTCGTTTACGTAGATTTTCAACTTTAGTTTTGAAACGCTGTCCGTATGACACAGTATGTTCCCGACGCGCATATCCAGCGATTGGTTATAGCTGGCAAAACAATAATGCGAATGTTAATGAATATGAAGAAAAAAATGAATTTAGGAACACAAAAAAACATTTGTTTTAATGGTAACACTCTCGTCTTCATAGCTCCTATACATTTTGAGTTCAAATTAGGCGATTTACTTTTGGAATGACTCTCTCTCTCTCTCTCTCTCTCTCTCTCTCTCTCTCTATATATATATATATATATATATATATATATATATATATATAATGGAGAGAAATAGAGAGATGTGTGTGTATGTTTTGTCTGTGTGTAATATATATATATATATATATATATATATATATATATATATATATATATATATAGTAGAAATGGTAATTAATAAAAACCTGAAGAAAGTGCTCAATACTGCTGTAGAGAAAATATGCGTTTTATTTTTTATTACCGTTTTTTTTTCCTGTTCAGTTACATTTTTGTTTCAGCTACACGACCGTTTTTTGGCCGTTATGTAGCCTCCTCAGACTTTAGAGAAAAGTTCGTTTATGGTGGAATGAAGGAATGAATGATGTCAGGGGAGGGGTGCGAGAAAAGCGGAAAGAGAAAAGGGGGAAGGTGGGAGGCGGGGTGCTTGGGCGGTCGGTAATGCTTTAGTTTTGGAGTTCAAGAACATTAGGTGGTTGTGGGGGGTCTGCGAAGTTCCTCTCAGAAGAGTAGAGAAGTTGCTAGGTAGCATGGGGAAGATGCGGCGTCTAGCGTAGGGTTCATTCGGGACGAAAAAGATTAAGGGGAATTATAGAATGTTGGGGGAAGCTTTATTGAATTCTAAATAAATAAGGAAAAGCTTGTTATATATAGTATGATATATAAACTTGTATATGGTCTTTAACATAGAGTTGAGATTAAGGGGTATATGTATTAGGGTAAAATTGGGGGTGTATTGTTGCTGCGTGGTAATTTGTGGGGTGTCTATTTTCTATGGAGTGGTATTTTTGACTCGTGCAACCTAAACGGCAAATAGCGGCTATAAAATCGCTTATAATTTGGGGAGGGGGTTATGCAAGGTTGTAAAATTGAAAGGTAATATGCGGCAATATTTCTTCTGTTATGATATAGGGAGTATGATTATAAGGGGCGGCCCGAGATTAGGATGGCAATGATTATGAGTGCGTTTAACTTGATGCAAAAGGTTACAATATACCAAATAATAGTAGGGTAATTAAGTAAGTGAGAAAGATTATAATAGTGAAAATTATAATAATAGTAGTAATAATAAAGATGAAAATAAAATGGAAGTAAAATTGAAGATAAAAATAAAGATAAGGATAAAGACAAAGTTAAAGATAAACATTAAAAATAAACATTAAAAATAATATTACCAATAGCTGTGATAATAGTAAAGTCAAAGTTAATATTAATAACAGTGAAAATCAAGATAATGGTAGCGGATATGGTAACAATGATGGGGTAATAACGGGGATGATAATAATAACAGCAATTATAATGATGATTATAATAATATTCCATTATTCAATAAATGATCCATTTTATATCTATCAATATATAGTTTTGTGACTTCATTTCATATTCTTGGTGTCCTAAAAATATATTAGTATTTTACTTCACTTATTAGGCAAACTTCATTGATACGAACAGCTGTATGCCAAAAGATTGACAGGTATCATAGGTGCCCCACCACTGCTTTCGAAATATAGCTTTTAGGCTAACGAGTGTGTATCCTCGCTAGTTCTTATTTTATATAGCTTCCATTATTTGTATTTAATGCTTATATTACTGACGAATATATATCTGCAAACTAGCATTTGTTTTTAATGGTGGGCACTGGTTTGTTTTGGAAATTTTCTTTGCAATTATCTTGGTAACTGATCTTGCTCTTTTCTTTTGTTTCTATTTTAGACGTTCAACCAAAAAGGTATTACCCTCAGGCAGTGATCATTACAGAGAATATGCTCAAATCAACAATTTGCTTTTCTCTTCCCTTTATGGCTGTTTTCTCCATTGACTCAGTTATTACTGGAAATGTATATTGAATTCTGTTAGTCGAAACGGCAGCAAGTCGCATCATGTTTCGTAGTGTGATTTCTATCGATTCAGGTCTCTATGACTAAAATTAGTATCGTTCCGTCGTTGATAGTATTTCCTTTTCATCTAATTGCAGGAAGTAATTAAAGAAGTAATTGCTTCCATACCATAATTAGCGTCATCCAACTTAGGATTCGATCCCATGAGATCCTTATGGTACAATCTAATCACAAGATTGGTCGTAAAACAAATGATTAAGGAAACATAGAAACCATAATTCTTTACAGAGAAGTGTTTATAACGTTTGAACATTATAAGGACATTTTATTTCTTATCTAGTCTTAGAGGACATGATATTTTTTGGTATCTTGTCTATTGATAATAATAATAATTCTGATTTCGCTTATGAACGTCTCTCTGGAAAGGGATGAGATTCATTTCCAGAGGATTTCCCTTAATCCCGGCTTCAAACCAGGAGCTTCAAAGATCAAGGGGTTTCCTAGGGATGTTGGTGGTACCTATAATTGCAGAGGTTTGAAGGCCGCCTAAAACATCGGGGATTGTGTAGTTTTTTTCAATTGTCCTTCCAGACGACTTGATACTACACCTAGTGTACCACCTACGACCGGGATTATTTGTATTTTAACCCCGGGTATACACCTTATCTCCGAGGCCAATGGAGCATAATTGCTCCACTTCTAATTCTCGTTCTCTCTCACATTCCTGTCCCAGGGTACTGAGAAGTCTACAATCTGCCAGTTTTTTTAGACATTGTCAATTACGACCAAATCCGGACGATTATGTTCCAATTGCTTGGTCATTATGACACTTTTGTTCCACCATACCTCTACCTTGCCATCCTCACTTGTTCTCACTTCATCAGGCACCTCCTCAAACACTTTTCCAGCACACTTCACCCCAACCCTCTTACACACCTCCCAATATATCCGGAGTCCCATGCGATCGTGTCTTTTGAGGTACTCTCTCTGGGCCATTCCACTACACCCTGCTGAAAGGTGCGCAATTGATTCTGAGGTCTTACCACAAATCCGGCATTCTGCAGCAACTTCCTCTCCTAGAACCACTTTTTTGCATAATCGTGTTCCTAATGCCTGCCCTTGTGCTGCACAAACAAAAGCTTCAGTACTCTTAGCCAGATACCCAGCTCTAAGCCATTGCCATGATCATTCATCAGCCACTTCTGCTATATCCTGGAAGAAACTTCTATGCATTTTCTTCCTAGCCAGTTCCTCTGCCCTTTCTCTATCCATACGTTTCACATAATCAGCCTTGATCTCACATACCTCCACTTTATTGCCCACAACCTTAAGCATCCACTCCTCACTTCAACCACATGGTCCTTCAACGACATCTCCTCGATTCTAACACTACCTTTTACACTTTTCAATCCTCTCCCACCATCTTTCCTCTTTTGATACAGCCTTGCATGTGCTTCGAATTTTACACTTTTCAATCCTCTCCCACCATCTTTCCTCTTTTGATACAGCCTTGCATGTGCTTCGAATGTGAAATATACCAAACATTGCTTCAACTTGTCTTATTTTGATATCTATGGCATCCAAATCCTTGTCAGACCATTCTAAAATTCCCGCACTGTATCTCAAAACACTGACTGTCCATGCATTTACTGCTTTCATTAGATTTCCTCCATACAGTTTAAACTTTGTAATTAGTTTCACTCTTCTAAGATACTCCTTCCTGACCTTTTCTTTCATTTCTCTGTTCATGATGCCTACACCCTCCAGAACACTTATATCCTGCATCTTCTATTTCTTTCATGATTTCTACATTTGGCAGCACTATTCCATTCAAATGAAACTTTACTCCTCTTTTCACCACCAGTACCGCACATTTACTAATCCCAAACTCCATCCCAATATCTTCTGAGTATGTCCCCACAAGTTCAACCACTCTCTCCATTTTCTTTTCATTTCTAAAGAATATTTTCAAATCATCCAGAAACAGTAGATTGTTGTAGTTATACCCCAGTTTTTCTCTCTTCAAGAGGATGCTCAGTGGCATCATTATCATTACAAAAAGAAGTGGCGATAACGAATCTCCTTGAAATATCCCACGTTTAATGCCAACCTGCCCCATCTCCTCTCTGTTTGCTGTCAGCACCGTTTTCCATTGAGCCATACTTATCTCCAAAAGCCCTACCACATTCTCAGCAATCTTCATCATCAATAGTATTTCACGTACCCATGAATGATGAACCATGTCATAAGCCTTTCTGTAATCGATCTATGTTACGCTCAGATTTCTCTTCTTCTTCTTCGCATCCTACATTATTGTGTTATCAATTAGTAGTTGCTCTTTAGTACCTCTCGAGCCTTTCCGGCACCCCTTTTGTTCGTCAGGAAAAACACCATTACTCTCTAGATGTTCATAGATTTTCTCCGCAAATATTCCATTCAGCATTTTCCACATCAATGGCAGACATGTAATTGGTCTATAATTATTGGCATCTGTCCTTTTGCAGGATCTTTCCTAATCAGTGTTGTTCTTCCCTTCACAAGCCAATCAGTGACATCACCCGACTCTACAACCCTTTACAGAGCAGCAGCTATAGGTGGGTAAAGGCATGGGTACGGTTTAAACCAGAAGCCCATCACTCCATGTGAACCAGGTGCCTTCCAGTTTGTCATTCTTTTGTATGCCAGCTTTAACGTAATCGATGGTTATCTCAACGTTCTTCATCTGGTGTATTTCTGATAGCCTTTCTCTGACCTCTCCCAACCAGCTAGCCTTCTCATCATATCGCCCTTCGACGGACCAAATCCCACTCCAGAACTTCCTTGCATCTTTTGCATTTGGAGTGTTGTTATTTCTCGCCTGTTTACTACCATTTAATTCTTTATACAGCTGAGACTGATTGTTCCGGAAAAGGTTGTTCTGCCGAAATGCAACACTTTTTCCAACAAAGTTCCTAATTTTCATACCACCAGTGTGGACCTTCCCTTTCAACATTCTTAGAACGTTCATCGTTCCCTTTTCAAGGAATCTATACCTCCTTTCAATCTCGTCCTTAGTTTTCTGTCCTAGTTTAACTCCTTTTCTTATTTCTTCGATTCTACGAATGTCTTTCCGCCACCGTTTCATACTTTCTTCAAGCCGCTTCTGCCAGTGTGGCCTTCTATCCTTCATTTTTCCGTTTTTCTTCTGTATTAAGCCAAGACGATTCGCAATAACGTATGACGCTGCATATAGAAGCCTGTTAAGTTCCGTAATCGATATGTTCTTTCTTATGATGTTGTGAATTACTTCTTGAATTATTTTTACCTCGTTGTTCACCTTCTGTCTATCCCTACTCTTCATACTTGGAATCTCTATGATATCATCTCTAAGGAGAACCTCTCTTAACTTCTGAAGTACTTCTGTTTCTACAGAAGTCAACGTTCGAACTTCAGCACTACTTTTCCATACATCTGCTCCTTTCAATGCCTCCATTGTCTCAGAGTCAATGATCTCACCTGCCTTAGATCCTTCAAACTCTTTCTCATTACTTCCCCTAACCATAGGATTCCATACCTCCTCAGTTGTCCGCCTCCCATCATCGCTTACATTTCTCTTCTGCACTTCCACTTTCTCAGTTATTTCATCAAAGCTATTTTCATCAGTTTTACTTTTGTTATTCATTTCATTCCTAACCATCCGTTCAATCTCTTCTCTTGCAATCACTGAAAGTAGGTTGTTATTTTTAATTTGCTTTAACTGGGATACCAAACTCGCGACACTTCTATGTCCCCCTTCTCTCGATTCCAATTCTTCCTTCATTTTTCGGATATATACACCAGATTTGGTTCTTCCACTTCTTACGAAGCATTCCCACAGTACTCTTCTTTCCTCATCCGTCCATGTTTTTTTTCACATTTCCTGTTCCAACTCCCTTCGTGTCTTGGTACCCTCTCTGGCAATTCTCACTCCCCCTATATCGAGCCACATCCTCAGAATTTCGAACAGTTGTATAATGACGACAGGACCCACCCTGTTGACCATTGGGATACCTATCTGACGTGAGACCATCACAGGATGTTTTAGCCTCATTTACGCTGTTATTTTCAATATCTGTTTTCTCCATTGACTCAGTTATTACTGGAAATGTATATTGAATTCTGTTAGTCGAAACGGCAGCAAGTCGCATCATGTTTCGTAGTGTGATTTCTATCGATTCAGGTCTCTATGACTAAAATTAGTATCGTTCCGTCGTTGATAGTATTTCCTTTTCATCTAATTGCAGGAAGTAATTAAAGAAGTAATTGCTTCCATACCATAATTAGCGTCATCCAACTTAGGATTCGATCCCATGAGATCCTTATGGTACAATCTAAGCACAAGATTGGTCGTAAAACAAATGATTAAGGAAACATAGAAACCATAATTCTTTACAGAGAAGTGTTTATAACGTTTGAACATTATAAGGACATTTTATTTCTTATCTAGTCTTAGAGGACATGATATTTTTTGGTATCTTGTCTATTGATAATAATAATAATTCTGATTTCGCTTATGAACGTCTCTCTGGAAAGGGATGAGATTCATTTCCAGAGGATTTCCCTTAATCCCGGCTTCAAACCAGGAGCTTCAAAGATCAAGGGGTTTCCTAGGGATGTTGGTGGTACCTATAATTGCAGAGGTTTGAAGGCCGCCTAAAACATCGGGGATTTGTAGTTTTTTTCAATTGTCCTTCCAGACGACTTGATACTACACCTAGTGTACCAACTACGACCGGGATTATTTGTGTTTTAACCCCGGGTATACACCTTATCTCCGAGGCCAATGGAGCATAATTGCTCCACTTCTAATTCTCGTTCTCTCTCACATTCCTGTCCCAGGGTACTGAGAAGTCTACAATCTGCCAGTTTTTTTAGACATTGTCAATTACGACCAAATCCGGACGATTATGTTCCAATTGCTTGGTCATTATGACACTTTTGTTCCACCATACCTCTACCTTGCCATCCTCACTTGTTCTCACTTCATCAGGCACCTCCTCAAACACTTTTCCAGCACACTTCACCCCAACCCTCTTACACACCTCCCAATATATCCGGAGTCCAATGCGATCGTGTCTTTTGAGGTACTCTCTCTTGGCCATTCCACTACACCCTGCTGAAAGGTGCGCAATTGATTCTGAGGTCTTACCACAAATCCGGCATTCTGCAGCAACTTCCTCTCCTAGAACCACTTTTTTGCATAATCGTGTTCCTAATGCCTGCCCTTGTGCTGCACAAACAAAAGCTTCAGTACTCTTAGCCAGATACCCAGCTCTAAGCCATTGCCATGATCATTCATCAGTCACTTCTGCTATATCCTGGAAGAAACTTCTATGCATTTTCTTCCTAGCCAGTTCCTCTGCCCTTTCTCTATCCATACGTTTCACATAATCAGCCTTGATCTAACATACCTCCACTTTATTGCCCACAACCTTAAGCATCCACTCCTCACTTCAACCACATGGTCCTTCAACGACATCTCCTCGATTCTAACACTACCTTTTACACTTTTCAATCCTCTCCCACCATCTTTCCTCTTTTGATACAGCCTTGCTACGTTACTTCGAATGTGAAATATACCAAACATTGCTTCAACTTGTCTTGTTTTGATATCTATGGCATCCAAATCCTTGTCAGACCATTCTAAAATTCCCGCACTGTATCTCAAAACACTGACTGTCCATGCATTTACTGCTTTCATTAGATTTCCTCCATACAGTTTAAACTTTGTAATTAGTTTCACTCTTCTAAGATACTCCTTCCTGACTTTTTCTTTCATTTCTCTGTTCATGATGCCTACACCCTCCAGAACACTTATATCCTGCATCTTCTATTTCTTTCATGATTTCTCCATTTGGCAGCACTATTCCATTCAAATGAAACTTTACTCCTCTTTTCACCACCAGTACCGCACATTTACTAATCCCAAACTCCATCCCAATATCTTCTGAGTATGTCCCCACAAGTTCAACCACTCTCTCCATTTTCTTTTCATTTCTAAAGAATATTTTCAAATCATCCAGAAACAGTAGATTGTTGTAGTTATACCCCAGTTTTTCTCTCTTCAAGAGGATGCTCAGTGGCATCATTATCATTACAAAAAGAAGTGGCGATAACGAATCTCCTTGCAATATCCCACGTTTAATGCCAACCTGCCCCATCTCCTCTCTGTTTGCTGTCAGCACCGTTTTCCATTGAGCCATACTTATCTCCAAAAGCCCTACCACATTCTCAGCAATCTTCATCATCAATAGTATTTCACGTACCCATGAATGATGAACCATGTCATAAGCCTTTCTGTAATCGATCTATGTTACGCTCAGATTTCTCTTCTTCTTCTTCGCATCCTACATTATTGTGTTATCAATTAGTAGTTGCTCTTTAGTACCTCCCGAGCCTTTCCGGCACCCCTTTTGTTCGTCAGGAAAAACACCATTACTCTCTAGATGTTCATAGATTTTCTCCGTAAAGATTCCATTCAGCATTTTCCACATCAATGGCAGACATGTAATTGGTCTATAATTATTGGCATCTGTCCTTTTGCAGGATCTTTCCTAATCAGTGTTGTTCTTCCCTTCACAAGCCAATCAGTGACATCTCCCGACTCTACAACCCTTTACAGAGCAGCAGCTATAGGTGGGTAAAGGCATGGGTACGGTTTAAACCAGAAGCCCATCACTCCATGTGAACCAGGTGCCTTCCAGTTTGTCATTCTTTTGTATGCCAGCTTTAACGTAATCGATGGTTATCTCAACGTTCTTCATCTGGTGTATTTCTGATAGCCTTTCTCTGACCTCTCCCAACCAGCTAGCCTTCTCATCATATCGCCCTTCGACGGACCAAATCCCACTCCAGAACTTCCTTGCATCTTTTGCATTTGGAGTGTTGTTATTTCTCGCCTGTTTACTACCATTTAATTCTTTATACAGCTGAGACTGATTGTTCCGGAAAAGGTTGTTCTGCCGAAATGCAACACTTTTTCCAATAAAGTTCCTAATTTTTATACCACCAGTGTGGACCTTCCCTTTCAACATTCTTAGAACGTTCATCGTTCCCTTTTCAAGGAATCTATACCTCCTTTCAATCTCGTCCTTAGTTTTCTTTCCTAGTTTAACTCCTTTTCTTATTTCTTCGATTCTACGAATGTCTTTCCGCCACCGTTTCATACTTTCTTCAAGCCGCTTCTGCCAGTGTGGCCTTCTATCCTTCATTTTTCCGTTTTTCTTCTGTATTAAGCCAAGACGATTCGCAATAACGTATGACGCTGCATATAGAAGCCTGTTAAGTTCCGTAATCGATATGTTCTTTCTTATGATGTTGTGAATTACTTCTTGAATTATTTTTACCTCGTTGTTCACCTTCTGTCTATCCCTACTCTTCATACTTGGAATCTCTATGATATCATCTCTAAGGAGAACCTCTCTTAACTTCTGAAGTACTTCTGTTTCTACAGAAGTCAACGTTCGAACTTCAGCACTACTTTTCCATACATCTGCTCTTTTCAATGGCTCCATTGTCTCAGAGTCAATGATCTCACCTGCCTTAGATCCTTCAAACTCTTTCTCATTACTTCCCCTAACCATAGGATTCCATACCTCATCAGTTGTCAGCCTCCCATCATAGTTTACATTTCTCTTCTGCACTTCCACTTTCTCAGTTCTTTCATCAAAGCTATTTTCATCAGTTTTACTTTTGTTATTCATTTCATTCCTAACCATCCGTTCAATCTCTTCTCTTGCAATCACTGAAAGTAGGTTGTTATTTTTAATTTGCTTTAACTGGGATATCAAACTCGCGACACTTCTATGTCCCCCTTCTCTCGATTCCAATTCTTCCTTCATTTTTCGGATATATACACCAGATTTGGTTCTTCCACTTCTTACGAAGCATTCCCACAGTACTCTTCTTTCCTCATCCGTCCATGTTTTTTTTCACATTTCCTGTTCCAACTCCCTTCGTGTCTTGGTACCCTCTCTGGCAATTCTCACTCCCCCTATATCGAGCCACATCCTCAGAATTTCGAACAGTTGTATAATGACGACAGGACCCACCCTGTTGACCATTGGGACACCTATCTGACGTGAGACCATCACAGGATGTTCTAGCCTCATTTACGTCGTTATTTTCAATATTTTGATTTGACATTCTCCCATAAATGGGGTTAGTGAATTTTAGGTTACACCACCACCGATAGTTTTATCGAAACATTATCTCAAGGTCAAAGATCCCCTCCCGACCTTTTTCCTCCATCACCACCACTATTCCCATTACCACCACCAACAACAATATAAATAAAATCTACAATGATAATAGCAACACTAATATCGATAGCAATAATATTAACAGCAAAAACAACAATAGCAATGACAGCAAAAACAACACCTACCATTACAGCTCCAGTAATAATAAAAAATAATAAAAACATACCACAATTACAACCACCACCCCCACTACTACTACTAGTAATAATATTAGTGCTAATAGTAATAACCAATAAAGTAAATTTGTTTTTTTAATAATAATAATAACAATAATAATGATGATAATGATAATAACAAAAGAAAAAATAATAATAATAAGTAGAAGAAGAAGAAGAACAATAATAATAATAATAATAATAATAATAATAATAATAATGATAATAAAAATAATAATAATAATAATAATTTCAATTAGAAAAACTTACTTTGTTCGTTTTTTTAACACCTCTGCCGATTTTGCTTTTGGTCAGAAAAATGTACACAAAAACAGAAACATAAAACATCCAAATATGTGAAAGACAATTCCTCGTTTAACCGTGAATTCAATTTTTAAATACTTATTTCAGTTAGAAAAGCTTTTTTCTTTCTTTTTTCTCCCTCTGCTATGTTTTTTTAAACTCCGCCGCTGATTTTGCTGACGACCGGAGAAATGTACACAAAGACAGAAGCATAAACATCCGAACATGTTTAAGACAATTCCGTGTTTAACCATAAATCTCAAGTTTAAATCAAAATTTCCGTTAGAAACGCTTTCTTGTTTCGTTTGTTATTTATTTATTTATTATTATTATTATTATTATTATTACTATTATTATTATTATTATTATTCATAATAATAATAATAATAATAATAATAATAATAATAATAATAATAATAATAATTAGAGAAGCTCTTTGCCCCCTAAATTCCAGTGAAGATCAATAGTCGCTGTCAACGATAAATCAATGGTAAGCGGCCGTTACGTTAATACAGATGCAAACGCGATGGTTATCGAGAGAGACGAAGAGTACTGGAGGTCTGTGGTGACTTGCTATCACTCAGACTTCGGATAGCGCCATAAGTTGTCCTCAAGGAGAAATATTTGATGGTAGCCTGTGTGACTACTCCTAATGAATAATAATAATAATAAAAATAATAATAACAACAGCAGCAATAATAATAATAATAATAATAATAATAATAATAATAATAATAATAATAATCATTATTATTATTATTATTATCACCACAACTATTATTATAATAATGAAAAAAAATTCTTTACTCAAATAAGATATTCTGGTTAACCGACAAGATGCAATCGACGTCCAACTAAATTTGAATATATATATATATATATATATATATATATATATATATATATATATATATATATATATATATTTTTTTTACACAGTGATCACCACTTATCAAGGCCCGGAAGCCACTCAGGGATAAGGGTTATTGCAAGTACATTATGTTAGTGAGGAGATTTGCTGAAATGTTTACTTAAGGGGGCGGTTCATTAGGAATTTGTTAACATTGGACTTGAAGACATCCAAGTTGTAGTCCGGAGGGAAGCAGGCAGACGGAACAGAGTTCCACAGGCGTGCAGTTCTAACAAAGAAGCTTTGTTCATGGAATCTGCGTTTTGATTTAGGCACAGATATAGAGTGGGGGAATTTTTTCACAGTGGATTCAGCTAGACGGGTGTTTTTCGTGAAAGATTGACGAGGGGGGACCTGAGATTGGAGTTTAGACGAGCATCTGCCATGGAAATAACGATAAAACAAGGACAGGCTCGCAACGTCTCTTCTGTGGGAGAGAGGTTGCAGGGTAGAGAAAAGGGCATCCCCCACTAAGCCACGAAGTCTATTTTGTACTCTGTCAAGGCAGGATAGGCTGTTTTTAGCAGCTCCTGCCCAGATATGGCAACAGTATTCCATCCTTGGACGTACTTGGCTTTTATATAGATAGAGAATTGCATCCGTAGTGAGATATCTTCTGGAGCGGTAGAAGGATCCCACCATCTTTCCAGCGACCTTGGCAACAGACTTGATGTACGTGTTCCATTTCAGATCAGGAGTAAAGGTCAAACCCAGAAGCTTGTCAAAACACGGGGCCTCACCCAGACGAGAGCCATCCATCACAATTGATGCCAGATGGGGATCAGAGCGTTGATGATGTAAGGATAGCAGTTTGGTTTTGGATGCATTAAAGGTAACCAGCCACCTCTTCCCCCACTGAACCACGCACTCGAGATCAGAGGAGAGAGAATCAGAGAGAACTTTGTCATTTACAGCGTTTGATGTGTTGCCGTAGATGGTCGTGTCATCAGCATAGATGTCAAGGAATGATTTAAGTATGTGTTTAGGGAGGTCATTGATGTAGATCAGGAAGAGAGTTGGGCCCAGGATTGACCCCTGAGGGACTCCAGCATTTATATTGCAGGCCTCCGATTTTTGTCCGTCTTCCACTACTCTTATGAGCCTATCGGAGAGAAATGATTTAATGATTGAGAAAACATTTCCAGTTATACCGTAGCTGGAAATCTTGTGAAGTAGACCCTTATGCCATACCTTGTCGAAGGCCTTTGATATGTCGAGAGCAATTGCCCTAGAAAGGAAGCCTTTGTCAAGAGATTCACTAATCCTGTGGGATATAACCGTCAGCACATCTGCGGTAGATCTTGCAGAGCGGAAACCATATTGTGTGTCACTAAGAAGGTTATTCCTGCTGAGGTGGTTGACTACTTCTCTATTTAATATGGATTCCAGCAACTTACTCATAACACACAGGAGACTTATAGGTCTGTATTGAGAGGGAGATGACTTATCACCTGAATTCTTAAATACAGGGCAAACTGATGAGGTCGTCCAGGGAGTCGGAAAGCACTTCTCCTTAAGGCAGCGCTTAAATAGTTTCGTAAGTATGGGAGAAAGTTCTGGTTGAAGCTTTTTTAACACTATAATTGGGATGCCATCAGGGCCAGTTGCTTTACTGGAATCTAGGTTCTTTATTAGCTTGGCGACCTCATGCACGGATATTTGTATGTTACCTAGCTTGTTCTGTGTTATAGGAGGAAATATGGGGAGTTGATGGCCTTCGTCGCATAGGGTAGAATTAGCATAGGGTAGAATATATATATGCATATATTTTTTTTGCTTTACTTTTAGTTTTTATCAATTGGGCCGATATGCTCCTCGCAGCCTTCTCAAATTAATGAAAAAAAATTATTTACTCACATGAGATTATTCTGGTCAACTGATAAGACGCAATAATAATAATAATAATAATAATGAATTGAAATCAGACTTGTTTGTTTTATTTTAATATTTAATTCATGACAAAATTGAAAGAAAAGATCTATTCTAAAGTTAAATCAGACTGCTTTTTGATGATACACCCACTTTAATTGTTTCTTTGTAATTAGTTAGAAGTTTTTCTGCAAATGTATATAATAAATCATTACATGTTGCAAACGTAATAGAGTGACGTACATTTATTTATGAACATTCACGTTCGGTCGTCTCTTGAATTAACGTTTCCGAAAAAAAATAAATATATTAAAGATAATCATAAATACTTAAGCGGTAATAATAAAATCATAATCTCGGATTGTTTTCTGTCATCTTAATTTTTTTCATTTTTACAAATCTCAAAAGACTCCACTCATGAGAAATATAGTTGTGATTATGCAACCCTTGGTTAACAATTGACTCGTCGTTCAGGCAATTTTGCAAGAGTTATGCATAGGCTCCCGAGACTGAACGAAAGTCTGACTAATAAATAGGAATAAAAAAAGTGTGAATTTGATTGCATTTTGATCTATCTTGTACAGAATTTGCAAGTTGCCCAGTACTGTGTGAGCAATATACGTAAGAAATATTAGCAATTGTAATATAAACCAACGTGATGTATCGAAAGGATTAAAGTGTAATTTCATCTATCCTCAACCACGGGATTTTGATTTATGCGATTTTATGTACATTTCTGCCGCTTCAGGTCGTTTTCATGTGAACACTATACAGCGTTTAATTTGATTGTTTAGAGATACGGTATACGCATCTTTCCGGGGTTTTTAATGCCAAATAAGTCATTTGGGGAAAATTATGCTTCAAACAGTTTATTCTTTCAAATATTTATTCACGGTTTTTTATTTGATTGTCCTGTTTTACAGCATCTTAGTCGTCTTCAGGTTATTTAATGTCGCATGCAGTAGTTCTGAAAAAAAATGTATGCTGAACGTTTTTTGACATCTTCAATTATTTATTTATAGTGTTTTATTTGGGTGTTTTATTTTACGGCATGCAAACTTTTTTTATCGGGTTATTTAATGCAGAATTCAGTAATTTTGGGATAAATATTTTATGCTTAAAGTTCTTTATATCACTAAATATTAATTCATGTTGGTTATGTTTTTTTAAATTATCAGCGAGGTATCTGTTAACATTACAATTTAATTTCCGTATGTTGACACAGTGTGGAAATAGGAAGAAAATAGAGATGTCCAAAGTCTAGCATTTCGACAGACAAATAAACTATTACAGAAGATTTTTTTGGCATCTAGGGACGACTAGAGTGATAAGGTAAGATTTAGCTCTATATCAATTTGTTGGCGCATTTATATCGAGGGAGCACAATCTTTATGGGCTCGCCAAAGCACATTCTATTACATACTTTAAATACGGCCACATGGATGCAACATGGCGTCGGTAGAATAGAGGTTGGTATTTGATTAATAAAGCGTGATCGATAAAGACGAATGGTAGATGCACTAGCCAAAAGATGGCTATATTATTCAATGCAAATGATGGCTTTGTACGGCGGTTGTTTTAAAAGTAAAGCATCCTATTATTTTTAAATTAAAAAGTTAAATATCTACAAATCAGGAGGTGTGCTATTAAAACGAATGCCAGGAATTGTGATCCAAAATTTATTTTTTTATATAGTCACCGTCATTCATTGATTTTTTTTTATATAGTAACCGTCATTCACAATGCACTTTGCCAGGAATTCAATGAAACTTCTCTGCTTCTAGCGCACGTCTATGAAATGGGTTGCTTTCTGAGAGTTTTACCCCGTCAATATCGGCCACAACGCAAAAACCTTTCAGGTAATAAATGCATAATTTCATTCATCATAACAATGCAATTTGCATTCCTCTCTGGTCCATTCGGGCAGAATAAATAATAGGATATATTATTTTGGAACACATTTCGTAGAGGTACACTTTCAAATATGCTTTTTTGTCACATGATTAAACGCACGAATCAGCAATATTTTTTCTTGCATGGAAATAACTGACCTCACAGCCATAATCTAAACGTACAACCTGACTTACACATATACTTAAATTTAAATGTATTTTGCTGCCGAGTAAGATTCGTTATATAAAGAAAGTCGATATTCCAAAAAAACAAACAAACTTAAATTACTTAAACATAATAAAGCATATATTGTTTATATTATCCTGAATATATTGTTATTTTACGATTATTCGGCCGTTGTAATCTACGACTTTCTGCATGTGACTATTTATGACCTCTGGAATGTATATGTTTAACTCGAAAATGGTATGTTTTTGAATTTTGTAGATGAATATTGGGTATTTGTATCATTTGGATTCTTCGAATGACAGTTATGTAAATGTACATATTTAGAACGTATTTAGCGCTGTTAAAAGTCACAATTTTCCAAGTTTCTATTAAGTAATACCAAATTGTATAAGAAGATTTTCAAGATCATTACAGTAAACTAAGATTTTGTTTTCTTCACTAAAGTAATCATCTTTAATCTTGGTATCTCTAAAACTCATTTCGACATATTTCTTCAATAGTTTTCTTATTTACTTTGATATTTAACAGTTCTATTTCGCTAATTCTTCCTGATTCAAGGCCTGAGCATTTAAAAGATTATATTTGCATGAAAACTATGGTGTACCATGCCTATTTTATTATTATTATTTTTTTTTTTTTTGCGTAGTTAATGGACCGCTGCGTAGGAATACAACGGTTGTCTGCCCGACCACCAATTTCACCTTGACTTATTTTCTTTTTCGGCCGACCAGCAAGCACCTATAATTTTGTCTCGCCGCAAAATGGGGGCCTCCCTTTTCCCAATGCAATAAGATAGTTAAGAGTAGTTAAATCCTTTAAAAGTTTGATCGTTATTAATTATTTTTTAATTATGATATATTGTAATGTGTTTCTTTTTGTAAAATAAATATATAAGAATCTTTTATATAAAAAATAAACTGTGTTGCGCGTCATTGTTCATCACCAAGCACGTTCGTGCGAGCAGCCATTCCAGCGAGAAAACAACACCAAGAAGACGTGGAGACCCCAATAAAAGAGTTAAGTCTCTATTTAATTTTGCAGAGAACTAAAGGCGGGAGCTGGTTTAAAAACTACATAACTCTTCCTTCCTTCCAAGAAAGTATTGTCGTTACGATCAGAGATCGACAACAACCAAGTCCAACAGATTGACGTACGTTTTTATTGCTTTCCGGAATACTGGTCTATTACGTTATGCTGTAGGTTTTATTTTTTTATTTTACCGTGTCGTCTATTTAATCTGTTTGATAGTTTCAAGTTCTTGACAAATATATATAAGACAATTAGTTGTTTCACAAAAACACACACAGATACACTTGACGTAAGTTTAAAAAAAAGGAATAACGATTTATCTTCTGTTCAATTCTTTCTCAATGTACTATGGGCAGAAAGAGGGATGGGGCGTGGTGGAGTATTGTGAGTGACAACTGGTCGTCTCGGTGCCCTTCTCTCGGACTCTAACGGTGTTATGTGTTTTTTTTTAAAGGGGTTCTCTTCAATTGTGTTCGACACCGAACTAACCGCATTTCTTAGCTTTGTTGTCAAACACTGAATAAAACTTGCAAATATTTGCCGCTCCATTATATATAAAATTGTTTTTTTAATCACCTATTCAACAGTTTTAAAAATATTAACGAAATAAATTAAAAGGTAACAATATTAAGAGAATCACGATCAAATTTATAACGAAACAAAAATAATAAAACATCTACGAAATTCGAGTTTCTCTTTTTTATACTTTATTTCGTGCACAAATACGTGTTATATATATATATATATATATATATAATATATGTATATATATATATATATATATATAGCGATTGTTTGTGTATAGTTTGTATATAATCATATTTTTCAAGAGCAGAAACACACAGAGAATACATCGAAATGCCAATTACCTTTGTTTTATATATTTTTCTTTTTTTTTTTTTTGCTTTTTTCTGAAAAGGAGCATTTATTGTGTTTTCCTTGTCTGGTTAGTTTTTAGTTTTATTCTTGCGGAATAAAAATGGTCACAGATACCACCGGGGCCTAGAATCGTCCACAAGTGGAGCAGAAGAGTCCCATTGACGACCAGGTAACTCCCTGCCAACAAATGTACATTTGTTGCCGTTCCTAGGGCATTTCATGACCAAACTTAACCACCTCAGGTCAGATATACTGTCATATTGGCTTTATACAGTACCATAGTACTCCTAACAAATCAGTTTAACTTCTTACTTCAATAATCTTCTTTTAGATTTAAGAGTTCTAGTTTCCTAGTTCTTCCTGATTGGAAAAAAAACTGAGCATTTGAGGAATTACATCTGCATGAAAATCTAATTCAGAAAGTCTACTAATTGAATTCTTTTTCGATATACAGTTCCATATTGTCTATGGAAGTTTAGCCATGTGAACTGTCGCACAGTGATATTGACTTTTCAGCAAATATGAGATTTAGATACGATATTGATTTTCTCTTCTTACAGTTTGCAACTTTTAAAATTTACACAAAAACGTAACAGTCATCATAATGGGTTCACTGTTTCCTATAAACCATTGGTACATCAAATGTTATACCTTTTTTCGAAAACTATTAGTCCACATTATTCTCACCTTGAGTGTTATAGCGCAACGGTTTGTTGAGATAGTCCCACGATCGTTCTTAGGTATGTTGGTTGATGCTTGGAAAAGAAAAGAGAAAAGTTACCGGCTCTGTCGGCATTTTCGTATTCTTTTAGTTAGCTTCTTTTTATAATTTTTTTTTCGAATTTGTGAAAAACATTAGTTGACAAAGGAGAAGCAACCATAAGAAAAAATCGACCGAAACGTTGCACAGTTAATACTCAAGATGAGGAAAATAGTCTGCTCAATACAAGTAATATAAACATCATCTAAAAAATTTAAACATTAAGTCCACATTTTCACTTCATAAGGAGTGAAATGTAGACTAAATGCAAGCTTTGTATACTATGTGAGGTAACCATGATTTGCGCTGATCTCAGAGCTTCGCATTATTATATGCCATATAAAACAGTTAATTTTCATTGTTTTAAACAAACATACATCAACAAACACTATGACGGTGTTTCTGCTTTAGAGCTTCCATCTTTATTTTTATTTTGGGAACAAGAATTAAACTGGTCATGTACAACTAAATAGTTACTAGAAATTTATAAAATAAATAAATTTACCAATTGAGATTTGAAAAAAATTATATGAAGCTTAAAGAACTACATTAACTAATTTTTTTCTTGTATGATAAGAGGAGAATCTACTGCAAAATGAAGCTCAAGTCCTAAGTGATATTTATTCTAACACTATTTCCGAATGGGCATTTATGAAAGAAATAAAAAAAGTATACAATTTAAGTTGATATTATTCATATTTAGTAAAATCTGCAATTTTTTCATCTAAAATTGTGACAAACTGCTTGAAAGCACGTTGTTCAACATTTTTAAACTGGTTGTTTATCGTGTAACATGGAAAATCAAGTTTCAAAACAAGAAAACTTTATCAGATATAGCAGAACTAATTCTTTTGAATTATCCAAAATCGTCTGCCAGCAAAACAATTTTTATTGACAAGTGTTATCATTTTTTATCTAAAAATTTTGGAACTAATTTCCGTTGTTTAAGCATTCAATGTAGTTGAGTCTGCCTGCTTATCTAAAGATTGTTGATTCGGTTTTACCCGTGGCTGGTTTTTAGTTTATTTTATTGTTTGCCATTTTCGAGTCAAACCGAACACTTCCATTGATAACTCATGAGATATTAACATCAACAACTATTTCCAAATCATATTAGGAACAATGATTAAGTTACTAATAATTGATTTATTAAATAACATCGACTAGAATACACTCAGTTCTTTTAAAAACGAAAAAAACATTTAGCTAAATTCATTCTTTTCGGTTTAATATATTTTTGTCATATACTAAAATATTAAAAGTTTAAACAACATTATAAAAAAATGCCTAGTCGTTTTATTATAGGCGCGGATTTTAATAAAATATAAACTTACATCAATAAACAAATATATATATATATATGTTTACGTGCATATATATATATATATATATAAACGTGCATATATAAACATATGTTATATATATACATATGTTATTTATATGTATAGTTATAGTTATATATGTATAGTTACATATAATATATATAGTTCATGTAAAACAAATAAAGAGTATACCCTGCTCTACTTCTATATTGAGCACTTTTGTATGACCTCGTTAAACTTCATTTGTTACTCAACCTCTGGAAGGAAATCAACTTTAATAACTCGCTTAAAAGCATTCCAATCACAAAAAATGGAATTATCAACTCATCTTCACATTGAAAATAGAAGATTTACTTAAAAGGATTTGAATAGAAGGAACACTTTTAACAACTCAATGAATGAAGTTGAAAAATCACTACGGTTTTAAAAGCTAGGAATCAGCACCTGATGTTTAACAACTGGATTACTTCAGAGCGGATCTGGCAAAGGTGTTCAAGGATATTACCTTTCACGACAGAAAAACAAAAACGACTTCCAACAATGATTAGACAAAATTGTAAAATAAATTCAAAATACAAAAGAAATACTTGTTAAGTCGGATAAAACCATGAACTTTCACAAGGTCAGCAATCCAGAATACTTTAAATTATTGGAACAGAACATTACAAGTTTTTACAAAAAAGCAAATTCTGATTTAGTAGAAAAATTAAATTAGAGGGCAGTTCACTGACCGACAAGCTAGAAATTGGTAATAGAGTGTATAAATTATTAATTTATGAAGCCTACATTGTCTTAAAAGACCGTAAACGTGATGTCGACAACAAACCAACTACAAGACTGATTAACCCTACCAAACCAGAAATCGGAAAAATCAGTAAAAGGACCCTAGATAAGGTTAAGTCTCAGATCAAGAACACATATAATCTAAACTAATCGATCAATACGGCGGGTGGAATCGATTACTTCTCTAGGATAAAAAACAAGAATAAATGTTTTTTTATTCAATTTGATATCAAAAATTATATCCCTTTAAAGAACTCTACAATGACGCCATCGATTTTAACTCACTCCTTACCGACATCTTCAAGAACTAAATAGATATCATTAGAAAATGCAGAAACGCAGTCCTGATTTATAGAAATGGAAAATGGATTAAAAATCAAGCTGGACCATTCGATATACCTATATGTTCTCTGGACCCTGCAGAAACTGCGGAGTTACTTGGTCTATATACTCTGTACAATCTAACTGAAGATATAGAAGTTTATACAATTGGCATATATAAGAATGATGCTCTTCTTCTAGTAAATGTGATAAAATAAAAACATATTATAAACAACTTCAAAATAATAAATTTTAAAGTTGAAATTACAACGAATATAAAACCAAAAATATAAACCAAAACAAGGGAACCTAAAAACCCTATAAAACATAACAGTAACCTTTCTCAAAGTCCTCTAAAACTATCCTTAGACATATCGCCAAATCCATTAGCAGAAGAATTAACTCTAACTCTCCAGTCAAGGAAATATTCGATAAACATTACATTTTTTACAATATGTCCATTATAAACAGTAGATATATAAAAAAAACTAAATTTGAGTATATGGAGCCTGTAAAGAATCACCCACACCCAAAAGACTCGTAAAAGGAAAATCATTTTGTTTATTCCTCCCTTCAATCACATGGTTAAATCTAACTTAGGAAAAAAATCCTCAATATCATTAAGCTATACTTTTCTTCCAATAATATTCTTCACAAAATATTTAATAAAAACACTGTTAACTTAAGCAACAGTTGCAGTAATTACATTGATATAATAATAATAATAATAATAATAATAATAATAATAATAATAATAATAATGCTATAAGAATATTTTTAAATGGTAAAATAGAATGCAACCAGAGTAAATAACTAAAAACGTACAGCTGTATAGATAAATCTGAGTGTCTTCCTAAACAAAACTATCCGGCAATCTCTGTAATATACCTAGCTTACATTAGCGTAGAGGAGGCCCCTGCAACGAACAAATCCTACATAGGTTAAATTAGCAATACTTTTAAGAAAAGATAAACTGGCAGATAAAAGTTCCTTCGTGAATACAAACTATGGTGACAAGACATTATTGGCTGAATATTACACATAAAAAACAAACTGAACATCAATTATTAATTAGGATATCTTAGAAAAACTATAATGATTGTTTTATTTCTTTTGCATTTTTCCTTTTAATATCCTGAAAAGGTTTCCCCTGCAAGAAGGAACGAATCGTTGATCACCATTTTATAAATTCATTCGTTTTTTTTCTTTCTTTTTACAAAACAACAAAAACAGTAATTGTCAATTCCTTTGCTTAAATTAAATAGTCTTAATCACTAAATTGAAAGACCAAGATAAACTCCTAAAAAACAATAAAATAAACAAGCGACACCAATAGATTGTAGGCATCACAATAACACCTCATAAATCACTTATATAGTCCTCTCCCTTAGGTCACTATATAACATGCCTATAAGACTACGTATAGTAAGAGCCCACAAAATTGCACCTTTTCATTTGAATATCTACAAAATTAAATATGGGATAATGTCATTACTACACCATCTTTGTCAACACCGTTCTAGAAAATCATTCCATCTGACTATAACCATTACTTCCAAGCAATTTACCTACATACTCCAAATATTTACCTATTTTCCCCAATTCATCCACTGAAATTTGAACACTTAGCATATACATGTATGTTATATCGCATATTCAGTCTCCTTCAAAAATGTTAATTATGTTTACCATATTTATACTAGAGAAATGCTATTACCTTTATTATGACATAACACAAACAAATAAAAAGGAATTAAAAATCAACCTAAATTTTAACTTTAATTTTAACTTGTTTTAATTAAAATCAATATTTTACACAAATATATTAAAGCACTCTCAACCATAACTTCCACACCGCAACTCTAAACTGCGATAAGTTTCATCGTCTCATAACCACCAAGTACATTATCAATTTAAACAGTTATAAAACATAAACTTAAAGATTAACTCTGAAATATTTTATTTGAATATATTCCAAATAAATTAAAAACAAACACAAATATGTGTGTATGTACATATGTATAACAAAAATGAATAAACTATAAAATAAGAAAATCGAAATAAGAAATAAAAAAAAAATCCGCTCCCAACCATCCTACATCCACCTTTATAACCAATAAAAATAACTACAAATACAGCAAGCCTCAAATACTGTAAACACAGCAAACCTCAATACTGTAAATTCTAAATCCAAATGAAACTTTACTGCATTCCGTAAGTAAATAACCCCGACCCTTGAAAGCTAACAATCCGCCCCCCTCTAGCTGCCACTAAAACCCTACATTATACATACGCCTTAGTAGTAGAATCCTTAACCTCAAGTTCCTAACTTTCACATACTAATCGCCTAACAGTCTTCAGTAAACATCTATACATTTCTACCCCATACATACATTAGAGTTCATTCTTATCCAGTTAGGTACTTACCAGCCAAAGTATGCACTCGGATGCAAAGCGATCTTCATTACATAGCAATTGCCTCTTCCTAGATGGTTCTGCAACAAACAATACTAAACCAATCCGATACTCCCTGCCATGCAAAACTCTCTATGACTCTTAAATGAAACCTGAAACTATCTCCTCCTAAATAGTGGAAACTCCTATTACTGAAACTACTGAAAACTCGCCCAAATATATATTAATTAATTATACATACGAAATACACCATAACCTAAAATGTACCTCCAGTTACACCCTGAGTGTACTGCACCTACACCCTAACCTCCGTAAACCTAAATATACAGTGACTGGGCAAAATTTCTTAGCTCAATTCCTAATACCTACTCAAACTATAACGTTATCCTTAACCCAAACTAACATAGTTATAAAAAAAAAATTAAAAATGAAAAAACCTAAGGTAAAAGTCCTAACCCGCACTAACACTTTTCTAACAAGCCTCCCCTCAAAACTGCTCCCACTGCATGTCCCTAAATCACTTTGAGGAGTGTAACTATGCATTACATATATAACCTCTACAAACTAACCCTGTAACATTAACTAACCAGGCGGGGTCGCAGAAATACTTGGAGTAGGACCCAGGCGCAGAGCAAACCCTCTCAGGGCTGATGGACCCAGGAGATCTTCCCAGATCACCCATCTAGGTGAAGGAAATCTCTGAAACTAAACCAAAGGGGAGGGAGGCCTCTCCAGTCTTGGACGACAACCTTCCTAGAGCTTGTGACTCAAAGAAATTACCGGTCTGCAAATCTAAATTGCTTAAGGAGTAGACATGCTCTGTCTATCGCCGGCTTCCATACTCCTTCTTTGCCTATTAGTCAGGCGCAGAGACACTATCACAGGTGAATCGACAAAACATCTTGTTTCTTGTCTAGGGTATTGAATGCCGTTCCCCCACTCCCGACACATCCCACCCATCATAACTGGGCATTTGGTAATGCTTGAGTACCACGCATGCCTGTGCAATTAGATTGGGGTGATCTTCTTCTGATGGGCTGAGGGTACCGGATTGACAGTTCCTGGCTGCTGTTACCGACTGGTAGTACAGGACCCTAACTCTTTGGTAGCGCTTAGAGCGGCTGCTCCATCAACAGTTGTATAATATCGGGTTGTTTGTAGTGCCATGTCGCGCATGGAAAGGGACCCTGCACTCATCCCCGCTGGGCTTTCCCGAGGCCAAAGTCCTAGTTGAAGAAAGGTCAGCCAATGGTCTGATTGTGTTGCATGTCTGATATCCTGCATAACCAGCTTCAGCTCCCCCTCACCTAACTGAAACTCTTTAAAAATATGATGACACTACAATTAAAAGAATAAGCTTAAACCAGGCCTAGGAACAAACAAATTCAACTTGCCTCCTCCCTCGAGGCTTGCATTCACTAACATCTGTGGACTTAGAACTAACTTAGCTGATGTTGAAGCATTTCTCCTAACAAATACCCCGGATATCTTAGCACTAAGCGAGACTAACTTACACTCCTCCATCCTCTCTAACTACTTTAACATGCCTGGCTATCTCCCACTCTGCCGTAAGGACTCTGACAGACATATGCACAGACTTGGAGTCTACATTCGTAACACCTTCCCCCTGACTAGAGAAACAAACCTAGAAACGGACGATCAATCCTTTATGTGCTTTAGACTGAACATACAACACGACATTAGCTACTTTTATTTTCTCTACCGCTCTCACTCGACCCAGAACTGCACCATAATAAGCAAAGTCTCTGACAGTATAGACACATCACTCTCCCTCGACACTAGCGCACAAGTCCATGTATTTGGTGACTTTAATGTTCACCACAAAAACTGGCTTGGATTCTCTACTCACACAGATGCAGCGGGCAGCACACCACATAGTTTTGCTATATCTCACTCCCTATCACAAATTGTTACGTTTCCAACCCGTTTTCCCGTACCAGCAAGAACAACAAGCATCACTTCTAGATCTGTTTCTGACTACAGTTCTCGTGGATTGTACACCCAATGCTGACAGCCCACTCGGGAACGCTGATCATGCAGTGATAATGGTAGAAATCGCCCTAAATTCTAGAGCCAAAACTGAAGAGCCAGTGCTCAAAACAACGAGATATTATAAAAAGGCTGACTGGGAAGCCATCAGAGATCTTATCAGAGATGCCCCATGGGGAAACATTTTTTCTCTTCCTGCTGAACGGTGCGCAAATGAGACCACTGAATGGTTCAAAATAGCAATGGAAGCACATGTTCCCATGCGGAAATTTTATAGCAAGCCCCACACTCCCCAATGGTTTACTTCGACTTGCACAACTGCCATTGCTCAAAGGCAGCATGCATACCGCAGATTTAACCGACATAAGTCCTGTTCAAACTAACAGTAGTACATAGAAGCTAGAAGTAACGTTAAGAAAGAAATAGCGACAGCCAAGAGAGAACTTACTGAAACCACTAAAAAACGCATCGAAGCACAAAAAATAGGAAATCGTGACTTCTGGAAAATCTACAACAGTGTAGTAAATAATGGGCAATCAACAATTACCCCGCTAACCAACAATCACGAGGTTGTTTGCTCAGCAACCAAGAAGGCTAATATGCTTGCCAGCCGGTTTGCCTCGGACTCCACACTAGACCCTTCCAACCACTCCCTGCCTGAATTTCCTTTGCAGACAGACGCCACGCTAGACGATCTAAAAATCACCCCTGCTCAGGTACATGCTATCATAAAAAAATCTTGACACTTCAAAAGCATGTGGACCTGATCTTATCCCAGCTGTGCTATTAAAAATGTGCTCAGCCGAAGTAGCTCCAGTTCTCTCCAAACTCTACAACAAATGCCTTAAAGAATCATGCTTTCCGGGCTGTTGGAAAACTGCTTCTGTGGTACCAATATTCTAGAATTCTGGCGAAAGAACTGACCCATCAAATTATCACCCCATTAACCTCCTCCCACTTTTCGCCAAAATATTTGAGACCATAATTAACCATGCTCTAGTCCGGCACCTTACAGATGCTAAACTTCTGACTGACAAACAATATGGATTTAGACAAGCCTGTTCCACAGCTGACATCCTCACTGTAATCTCTGAACGTATATACCATTCACTGGACAAAGCGGGGGAGGGCAGAGCAGTAGCTCTAGATATATTTAAGGCTTTTGACAGGGTATGGCACTAGGGTCTCCTCAGGAAAATTAAATCATACGGTTTCACTGGTAGAATACTTAGCATAATGAAATCCTTCTTAGATAAGAGAAAAATCCAGGTTGTCCTCGACGGTCGAACATCTAAACAGTGTGATATAAATGCGGGAGTGCCTCAGGGGTCTATTCTTCAACCTCTGTTGTTCCTGATATTTATTAATAACCTCCCCGATAAAACTGGCTCTGAGATGGGTATATAGGCTGATGACACTACACTCTATAACAGGCATGTCAGTAAAACAAATGAACACATATCTAAAGAAATGGCAAAAACTTTAGAGGATAACCTCTAATCTGTAGTGGAATGGGGACATAAATGGATGTTCACATGCAATGCTGCCAAGACTAAACTGGTTTCCTTCAATAACTACAAGAAACCTTCTCTGCCACCAATAGCAATGGCCAGTGACTCCCTGTCTGAGAGTACATCTTTCAAACTGCTTGGCCTAACGTTCACAGGAAAAATGAGCTGGAACAATTATATTATTAGGGCCGCTGCGAAAAAGGTAGGCTCTCTCTACCGTGCTAGAAAACTACTGACACCTGAAAGTATCCTGTATCTCTATAAGGCCACTATTCGCCCATGTATGGAGTATTGTTGTCATATCTGGGCTGGTGCGTTTACTACAAGTCTCTCGCTCCTAGACAAGGTTAATGAAAGAGTCGCCAAACTGATAGGCCCTGAACTGGCATCTAAGCTTCAGCCTCTGTCCACTCGACGAAACGTTGCATCCCTCTGCGTGTTCTACAAGTATTTTAATGGTTTACGCTCTGACGAACTGCAGACACTTGTGCCCCCACGACGAAGACACCCTCGACAAACCCGACAGGCAGCTTAATCCCACCCCACACAGTAGAGATCCCTAGATGTAAAAGATTTTTCTACTCCAGTAGTTTCTTCCCCATAACCGCTAGACTCTGGAATTCCATTCCAGGATCCTGCTTCCCTAACTGTACTGACATGCAGAAGTTCAAGTGCAACGTGAACCGACATCTGGCTGCCTAAATCTCTACATAATGCCCCAGTAGTTGCTGACCCTGATAGTAGCCCCTACATCAAAGTGTCAATGCGCCTTGTTTGAGGTGAAAATGTAATAAAAAAGGGAAAAGAAAAAGAAAACGACAACAAAAAAAAAATCACTCTTGATGATAATAGCATGTACCGATAGAAAGTGCTTGTGGAGAATATGGATGAATAAAAACGTTTGAGCGCCATTTTATACAACATACAAGCTGACATAAAAAAGAACTTAGCGAATGGAAATGATATCCAGAAAAATCGGAAAAAAGAATAACTCTCTCTCTCTCTCTCTCTCTATATATATATATATATATATATATATATATATATATATATATATAGAGAGAGAGAGAGAGAGAGAGAGAGAGAAAGAGAGAGAGAGAGAAAACAAGTAGTTAATAAAACATGTTAAAAAACAGTTTTACAAAGAGTTAAAAACATATTTAATTTTAAAAAGGAAGCACAAAATAAGTGGATTGTCTTTAATCCGCGGAGTTTCGAAGAAATACTTTCCTTCACATCAGAAGGTAGGATTTAGCAAAATCCGGGATGGATTTTGCTTGCAAAAGTATTTGATCTAAACTACAAGTAAGTCATAGATCTTACTTGGTAATAAATAGTGAAGGGGAGGAAATAGAGTGAAGAAAAATGGTGATTTCACGTGAATGGATAGTCTGGTGAAGGGTAAAATATCCAATAAAGGTAAAATCCACAAATCAACATCCAAAAAAGTTTGTTAAGTTTCCATTTCCACAAGTAAAATCCAAGGGAATCGCGTAATTGGAAGATGGTCCAAAGTAATCCAAAAGGCAGAAATACGTGGAATAATTCACAAATATAGGCAAGGAAAAGATGTGCGTAGAAAAAGAATTTAAATTGACTGTCAAGGCTGAGCTAATATTGGGAGAGTGAGTAAAGAAGAAGAAGAAGAAGAAGAAGAAGAAGAAGAAGAAGAAGAAGTTGAAGAAGAAGTAGAGAAAACCATTGAATTGAGATTGAGTTAATATTAGAATAAAAAAGGCTAATGTCAATATATATATATATATATATATATATATATATATATATACGTTCATACCTACAGAACAATTATCTAGACTTATTTTATATTTTGACATTTTTATCTTTTACCGTTGAAACCTTATCTTCTATTTTCTAAAATCCATTGCATTTTGATTTTTGAGTTTTTCTTTCCGTACCTTCTTTCCACCATTGCTATCATTGATAATGAATATACTTTTTAATAAAAATTGTCATTATCAATTACCATAATTATCGCAGTCACCAGCGTTTTTATTCCCCATTAAGTTCTATTTTCTAGTATCATTATCACAATCAGAGTAGATGATTACATCTAAGCATGGAGTTAAATTAATTGTATGCATTTTGAGATTTTATTATATTATATATTTATCCTCCTTCTTTTCTTCCTCCTCCTCCTACTATTACTACTACTACTACTACTAATCATTATTATTATTATTATTATTATTATTATTATTGCTATAAAAGCTTCAAAGTAAATTAAGAAAAATGCTATTATGACCGTAAGGACTCCACCCTTAGACAGGGATGAGAGACAAACGGTAAGGAGAAAGATATCCCCACTAAAAAGTCATTTGTTTCCATCTTTTCAATCTATCCTTTCTTTCTTTCTTACTTTCATTCCCTCTTTTTTTCCTTTGCGTCTTTTTTTTCTACCTTATCTTATAACCTCTTTACTGATGTATGAGCAGACAAAAGTTGAAAGGAGGAGTTATAAAAAAGGACAACGCAAATCGTACATTTCCTGACCACAGAAAAATTCTAGTCAAATTAGAAGCATTTTTTAATAACTGAATTTAATCCTAACCCCCTGTTTACATAGATATGTCATATCCGCATTTCATTTGTATTTACGGCTAGCATGTTTAAGATTTAGGGCGGCCATCACACACGCATACAAATACTTTTCTTTCTAGTCTTCCATTACCTCAATCTCGACATTTACTTCACCATCCTTTCACATTCGATTCTATATCTAAATACAGACCCAAATCTGCATCTCTATTGAGTCTTATTTACATTAAACCAAAGCTTACTTTTCACATTTGACGGAGCCTCATGATATTAACTGCTTGGGACGAGTAAAACCTGATATTTTCATTGAAAGTTTTACTTTCGTAAAAGTTGTATCACCTGAAGAGATTATTAGATAGTGGTAACTAGCTAACCGAAATATGCTCATGACTGTTGCAAAATATTACTACTTATGTAAAAACAAAACTAGCGGATATGTACATATATATACACATATAAATATACATGTATATATATATATATATACATATGAATATATATACATTAATATACATGCATGTATATATATATGTATTTACACATACACATATATATATATAAATGTATACCTATATACAAATATATAGTAACATATTTATATATACACATAGATATACATATATATATACACATATATCTAAATATATATGAACTTAAATGTATACACATATATATAAGTATATATGCATATGTAAATATATAAATGCATACATATATATATATATGCACTTATATATACATATGCACATATATCTATACAAATATGCAAAAAGTACATATAATATATTTATATAATTAAAATATGAAATGAGTATACATAATATGTTTCAAGCCAGACAGCTCAAAAATTAAGTTAAGGAATGTTTATTTGTTTGAATCAATATATTTTGCATAACCTTATTATTTTTTTTTGGTCGCATGTGGTTATAACGAAACGAAATGAAATTATTAAGTATCCGCAATATGTAAGTGCTTCAGCATAAAAAAGTGTTGTCAAACTGGTAAATTAAATTAAAATACACACACACGCATACACACACATATATATATATTTATATGTATGTATATATATATAATTATATATATATATAATTATACATATATATATATATATATATATATATATATATATATAATACGTTTCAAAGCCAGACGAAGCAATGATTCCAATAAGGGCTTGAACATTTTTTCACATGGATATATTTCGACGTAATCGGTCGTATATTTCTATATATGTACACACACATATATACATATACATACATATATACACTAGTGTATAGATACATGTACACCTATATATATGCATATACATACGTATATATATACATATATATACAAACATATGTATATATACAAAGGGGTACAAACACATAAATAAACATACATTTATACATTCATACACACACACACACACACACATATATATATATATATACGTATACATTTATACGCACATATGTTTATTCATAAACTTATATATATATATATATATATATATATATATATATATATATATATATATATATATATTAGCAGTTCCGTCAGGCTTTGCTCTGGCTTTATGTACTGTTTATAACTTTATGTGCATATATTAAAAAGTGTGATATATATTCGGTAATGCCTTTAGATATAATAGACTTCCTTAACTACTATAGAGAAAAGATAGTAGAGACTGCAGAGGTAAAAATTTTACAACTTTGAATCTAATTTTGACCCCTTAACATTTATTGTTTTAGTCTCAAATCAAATTAAAATGTTTGACCTATGTCTAGGTAACCTACATCTAAAATTTCAAGTGGTCAGACGCAATATTGGCGGAGGAGTTGGTAGAATCTGCAGTGGTCTACTATTTAAACCATGACCTCTTGGCAATGAAATTTTCGCCCAAAAATTGATTAAAAAGCTTGCTGCATGCCATAGTACACTTTCTGTAAAATTTCAAATATTCAGACCAAAAATTGACTTAATGGTTTGCTAGGGACCACAAATGAAAAATCTTTTGAACTTTGACCCCCTGGCAGACAAATTTTCGGCCAAAAACAGATTAAAAACTTTCCCTATGTCCGAATACACTTTATGTAAAATTTCAAATATTTAGACCTAAAATTAGCTGAGTTATTTGGTAGAGACCACAGAGGTCATATATTTTTTAATTTGACCCCAATTTTGACCTCTTAGTATTTATTATTTTGGGCTCAAATCGAATTATAAAGTTTGATCCATGTCCAAAGAATATATCTAAAATTTCAAGTGTTTAGACCCAAAATTGTCGGACAGACACCCACCCACACACACACACACACACACACACACACATTCTCACTTTTATTGATATACTAGCATGGGAGCCCGTTATCCCGTATGTTTGGAGGTGTGTGTTGAGCAAAAAAAAAAGTGCTTGTAGGATAGCAGGCTCGAACCCGTACCGTGAAGGAGGAAAAGAACGGGGAAAAACGTGACGTCTTTGCTGTTGCGACCACCGCCAAACCGGAAGTGACGTAGGTTTAAATTAAGGCTATATAATCGAAAGTGGAGATGACTTTCGAAAATATCAGCGAAAAACGCGATCTCTCCCTGTAGAAAACTACACAGTTGAGGGTGAAGATATTAATGTTTTTAGCCAATTATTCGGTATTTGTCGTCAAAAAGGTCGAACTTTAAAACGATACTGATTTTTTGAAAATCCGTTACCCCTGTCGAAAGTTTTAGGAAGATATGCAAACATTCATACATACATTTATATATTGGTAGCTCAAATTTTCGATCCAACCCGATTAAATATTTTGCCCTATCTCTGAATACCAGCGTTATTACAAAATATTATTTTGTAATAATGCGTTTAGTCACACATGATTCACGTTAATGCTTGTTTTGGCTTCAAACGTATATAATACATATTTTATTTTATTCAAACTCAACCAGAGCTTCTAAGGAACAAAAATGTTAACGTAAATCCCGCGTGACCAAACGCAACGTTCCCAGATTTAAAAAAAACTACCGTAAAAACAACGGATTTATACTTTCTGATTCTCTACTCCAACAACAACATTGCAAAAAAAAAAAAGAAAAAAAGAAAGAATTAGATATTAAAGATGAGGTCTTGCTTCGAAATATATTATGAATTTCAATATAAATTTAAAACAAAATAAATGCCTTGTTTTGGTTTCAAACGTATATAATATGTATTTTATATATATATATATATATATATATATATATATATATATATATATATATATATATAGGACGACAATAGGAAGCCAGCTTAACACGTATATAAATATATATATATATATATATATATATATATATATATATATGTGTGTGTGTGTGTGTGTGTGTGTGCGTGTGTGTGTGTGTGTGTTAATCTCTACTTCCTATTTTCGTCGTATTTAGCTTTTTATTTTATTGGGATTAATATAAATATTATTTATATTAGATTGAAGTTTACATTTGCTTTGTCTAGTAAATTTTTAAAATGCTACATGATTTGCATATATATATATACATGCGCACACATGTATATATATATATATATATATATATATATGATATATTGATTATAGGAAATTTTATTTACATAATGGCTTTAATTAAAGTTTTAAATACAAAAGTTAAGTATTTATCGTTCAATTATGTTCTAAGCCAAAACTGGAATAATTTTCACATGCTTCCCTGCGTTGACAAAGTCAACAACACATGGTGGTCTACATTGTAGTGTAGAGGATCAACTGCTTAGTTTATTAAATTATCCGTAAATACTGACTTTACTTGAAGTTTTGAATGACAAAATCAAGCATAATTGTTCAGCTATGCGCAAAACAGAAACATTCATTTCGACTGAGCCCCTATCTTATTAAAGAACCAAATCGTTATAAAAGTATAACATAATGACTTGAAACAAATTAAAACGTATAACAGTGAAAAATTATGGCTTAATTGTGCTTTGTAACGAAGCATTCATTTCGAATGTGGCTCATGTCTTATAAAAAAATCTACAGTTTATTTTAGAGGCTGGTCCTTTTATAGGCTTATCATTTTAGAGGCTGGTCATTTTAGAGGCTGGTCATTTTATAGGCTGGTCATTTTATAGGCTTGTCATTTTATAGGCTTGTCATTTTCGCTTGTACTGTAAGAAGCCTTCGGAAATGTACTTGAGCTGTTAGGTTAAACAAAAGTCTGAATATTTGTAAACATCTGACTTATTGCTTGTATCTTATTGTCTCGATTTACGATTTTCGATATTTATAGACCTTATTCGGATACAAACCCAATGTAAGAGCACTTTCAGACACAGCAAGTACATTCGTGTGAAATATAAAAAAATTGACCCAGAACTTTTGGAATCCCTAAGAAACGAATTCTCACACACAAAGGAATGTTTCCTTCATATAATAGTATTAATTATTTTTTATATTTGAGTTCTATGCGAATTTGTAATGCATTTTTAGTATGCTCTGACAGCAGGCGAATTTCTTAAAAAATCCAGGGCTTAAGATTTTGTATTTGTTATTATTCCTTGTTTTATATATATATATATTTGTAAAACAGGTAATTAGTAAAAACCTGAACGGAGTGCTCAATACTATTGCAGAGCAAATATGTGTTTCATCTTTTATTACCGTTTTATCTGTTGGTTACATATGTTTCGGACGTTGGACCGTGTTTACGATCTAACAGCCTCGTTAGACCTTACAGAAATGTCAATTACAATTTCTGTAAGGTCTGACGATGCTGTTAGATCGTAAAAACGGTCCAACATCCGAAACATATGGAACCAAACAGATAAAACGGTAATAAAAAATAAAAAAATATATCTATATCTATATCTCTCTCTATATATATGTATATATATATATGTATATATATATATAATGTATGTATATATATATATAAAGACCGCATAAGATATATTAAAAATACATAATTATATATATATATGTATATATACATGATATATATATATGTATGTATACATACAATATATGTATATATAATGTATATATATATGTGCATATATATAATATATATGTATTTATATAATATATAATACATATATATATGTATATAATATATATATATGTACATAATATATATATGTATATATATATATATATATATATATATATAATATCAATATAATTATAAAACTCAAATGACATTCTAAGGGGGGTTGTAACCAAACATTCGCTTTACGACTTCCCGTTATGAATGCTTACATAAACAAATATCCACTTATAACTTTGTAGCTGTAAGTTTTTTTTTCAAAAATAAAAAAATATAAAGAGAACGACTCCTAGAAATCTATCTATATTTTCTTGAAAAAGGATTTCGGCCTCAACAGAAAGATGTTTAACAAAATGTTTAACCATAAAATTTACCAAAAACTATTAATATAAAACTATAAAAAGAAAGATACTAGAATTTAAGCAAAAAATATTTTATTTCAACTCAATCAGATGTGCCTTATGCACTAATAAAAATGCAATTGGCATTTTGTTGAACTTTTTAAGATTTTAAATATTTATAAATTTTCTCATTATAAAAAACGATTATTATATTGATTATAATTTTTTGACAGAAGAAATAAAATGAATTTAAAACATTAGAAGAACAATGCAAAATTATCCAATTATATCAATAAATATTAGTAAATTGTGTAAATAAATCTTGAAAAAAAATGATTATTTAGTAAATTGATTTTAAGTTATTGTTCATTTAAAAAAATATTCAAATATTTTAAATCACTTAATTGTCAGCACATTTTTTCATTATCAAAAAAGATTATTGGATTATTTTTAATTTGCAAAATAAAAACCGGCGATGAAAAAATCGTAAATCAGCAAAAATTAATAAATTGTTTCATTATAAAAATATTTATATACTACAGATATAATCTATGTTTAATTAATTTTAATCAAGTAAAACAAATATTTTCTTATCAATAGCATTGAAATAAAACAATCGTTTTTGTTATGATAAAATTTAATGAATTCCCTGATTCTGGATGTTTTAACTGTACTTCTATCTTTCCAAATTAAAATTAATCTAATAAATGTATTATTATGACAAACTTTATTGATAATTTAGTGACTTTAGATTTATCTTATGATTTAAAAATTTGTCTTCTAATGTTTTTTATGCAATTCATTTTATTTCTTCTGTCAAAAAATTATAATCAATATAATAATCGTTTTTTATAATGAGAAAATTTATAAATATTTAAAATCTTAAAAAGTTCAACAAAATGCCAATTGCATTTTTATTAGTGCATAAGGCACATCTGATTGAGTTGAAATAAAATATTTTTTGCTTAAATTCTAGTATCTTTCTTTTTATAGTTTAATATTAATAGTTTTTGGTAAATTTTATGGTTAAACATTTTGTTGAACATCTTTCTGTTGAGGCCGAAATCCTTTTTCAAGAAAATACCTAACTTTTTAAAATTCTATTCATCAACAACGTAAGCAACAATAAAAATAATAGAATTATATTTATTAATTAATAGAACATGCTAATGATCACAGGAAAAGTATTACATAAAAAAAATTTACACAAATTTTTTTTAAATTCTGAATTTAAGTGATTCATAAAAGTGCTATCGTTCGCCTGCAGGGATACAGTTATAGCCCCATACCACGCTGATTGGGAGGTTAGCACTCAAGTTTTTGCTATTTCGATTGGATATATGGTCTGATTTTTCTCAATTATTTGTTTCTTTTATATTTTTCAAAAGAAATGCCAATATTGATGGACGACATTTTGGAATGAAAATTAAAATTATATGAAATATTGGTGTCACTGATAATATTTCACTTGTTATTATTCTAAATAATGCAAGTAAAATGCCCAAATCGACTTTCATAAAAGTGAAGAATATCTGGTTTTACAATGAAATTTCTGCAAAAAAATTTATTGAAATATATAATTTCGGAATTAATTCATTGAGGATCGTAATTTTAAAATAAAAATCTATTTGTTTGAACACACACATATTCCATTGCAGTAGAAAAATTCTATTTCTAGTGGCTTTTTGCAAATGCTCAGTATTTTGTTGACAATATTTGCGAATTGAAGAGTCAGTTTTGAGATAAATTTTGAATTGCTTGAGTGTAAATAAAATTGTTGTTTTTTTTAACTCTAGTATCTTCCTTTTTAGAGTGTAATACTGATCAATAGTTTTCAGTAAAATAATTTTCCGGTTAAAATTTTATATTACATTTATCTCTTGAAGCAGAAATCGTGTCTCCAGTTTAGTTATGATTCATAACAGTGCTATTGTTCGCCTGCAGAGTAACAGTTACAGCCTCATGCCATGCCTAGGTGATGGTTGAATTTTAAAAGCGAAAACCACCACTATTTATTTCTATTGAATGTATGACCTTGTTTTTATCAAATGTTTGCTTCCTTTATATTTTTTCAAAAAAAATGCCAACAATATTGGACATTTTGGAAGGAAAATTGACATTATTAGAAAAGTTAGTGTCACTGACAATATTCCACTTAATATTATTTCTAACAATGCAAGTATAATGCCCAAAATCGACTCTATTCAAAGTGTGCAGAATAGCTGTTTTTACTTTGAAATTTGTTCCAAAAATATTTTGTTTTTTTGTACTGAAATTCATAATTTCAGCATTAATTCGCCGAGGATTATAATTTTCAAACATAAATCTATTTATTTGAACACACAAATATTTCATTGCAGTAGGAAACGTTCTAGTGACATTTTCCAAGTGCTCAGTATTTTGCTGACATTTGATACAATGTTTGAGCACTGAAGCATCAGTTTTGAGCAAACTTTTAAATTGCTGTCGACCATCAGTAGGATGAAGTTGAATAACTAATCTCTGTGGTATTCCAGCAATCTGCAAGGTTTGGAACCCACAGCCAACTTTAAAGGTGCAATTACATTCACTATCCTGTAGTCCTTGGCAGTTTTGTTTGTGTATTCTAAGACATGTCATCACTTTACTTTCTTCAAAAGTGAATAATTGTTTGGCACTGTCAGGGCACTTGTTTATCAAAAATTCCCAAAATGCAATAGCACATTCTTGTTGGCCACTATTAAAAACGCCTCCGATTGATTCTCTAAGATCAGCAACACTGTGAGTGCCAGGGACAAGCAATCTTTTTAATTGCTGAATTGGCAAATCAATGTTTGGAATGCTTTTAATGATGTTAGACAACAAAGGAAGGTGGTAAATTGTCTGAACAATACTGTTAGCAAAACAAGCATTTCTTTCATTGATCAATTTGAGGTCCAAATTATTTTGAGAAATTGAATTGTCTATTTTCAGCCATTTTCTATTTGGACTATTATGTTTTTGCTTCAAATCATGATCTATAACGATTGTTTTTTTTTCGTTTATAAGTCTGTTTGTACAATGACAAACTTTGAGGCATAACAGAACAAGGAGGAAGCGGTGGCAAATCAACCCTGTCTCTTTTGGCCCTCAATCTATTATATTCAGTCCATGCACTTTTGTTACACATGGTCAATTTATGAGGGTCAAGGTCAATCAAATAGACATTGCACAGCTTTCTAGCACGTGACAAAGCTACATAGGCCATTCCATCTGAAAAGACATCAGATCCCAAGTCAACAATGATACCATCGACTGAAATACCTTGGGTTTTGTGGACAGTTAAAGCATAGCTGAGTGACAAAGGTATTTGAGATCTAGTCACAAAGAGTCCAGGAGAAAGTTCATAGTCAGCTTGCACAAATTCAACATTGACTGCATATGATCAAATTTTACAGTCACAGCAACAACTTTGCCATCTTTCATTTGTATTTCAGTGACTGTACCCATTGTACCATTGCAAAGTCCTTTTTCAATATCAATATTTCGACGCAACATGCATCTAGAACCAATTCCAATTTTAAGCACAGTTTCAAGTCCAGCTGTGTCAGAAATCTTTTTAAGTTTAGAAGTTTTTGGTGTCTGTTTTGATTTTTTTTTTGTTACGGTTTTTTGTCTTAAGTTGGAATCAGTTGCTGAAATTTCAATGATATGAATATTATTTTTTTTCAACATTTTATAATTCACTTCCTCAGCAGATTCATTTGTGGGTACAATGCAAATAATATGCATTTTCTTTTGCAAATTTTGCAAAAGATCAGTAACTTGATCAATATTTGCTTTTTGTTTAGGATTGATTCGATGCCTTTTCAAGATCTCAATATCCTAATCAGTTGGTGACCCAAGTCTTATTCTGTTAAGAATATTAACAAAGTTTTCATTGTCATCTTTTTGTCGCACATTTATGGTCAATTCATCATAA
This sequence comes from Euprymna scolopes, assembly GCF_053919585.1. NCBI lineage: Eukaryota > Metazoa > Mollusca > Cephalopoda > Sepiida > Sepiolidae > Euprymna > Euprymna scolopes. The sequence goes on along the minus strand of NC_136511.1, from coordinate 80,083,212 downwards.
TCGAAATATGACCACAAATTTATACCAGCAATTCCCAAATTTGATTTTCTAGCATCTTGAATAGATATTTTGGAAAATACAGGTTTTTCATTAACAGGTGGAAGCTGAAATAAATCACCAAATGCAACAATTGACATGTTTGCAAATGGATACACTTGTTTCCTAATATCACCAAAAACATCTTGCAAACGTTGGTGAATAAATGCTAATTGCAAGTGACTAACCATGCTTATTTCATCAATAATGAATAATCTCGCATATCCAAGCATGGTTCTCAAACTTTTTATTTTATCCTTTGATAATGGTTCATATTTAGGTGTAGAACCATGCTTCACATTTAGTTGAAAGACTCTATGACATGTAGATCCTTTCAAAATGTAAGCACTGACACCAGTAGGAGCACAAATAACTACACTGGGTCCATTGATGGCAGGATATGTGAGAGTAATTTTATCTGCCAGTGCATTGATCAGAAAAGATTTGCCCACATCCACAAAACCATTAATAAATTTGAGAATTTGTGGACAATCGTCACAATTGCACCTGTGAATAGGGTTTTCCTCATTCCACTGAAGATTTTGTTGCTCAAGTTTGGAAATAATTTCATTATAAATTTCTTTTTGAATGAAATTCAATTTTTGCTCATTTTCTAAAACTTGAACTTCAGTGACATGTCTGATTTGAGGCATATTCAAATCAGCTTCATTTTTATCTGCCTCTTTAGCCATATTAGGATCGCAATCAATTTGATCATCATCAGCGTTATTTTCATTTTCATAATTTTTAGATTTTTGCTCTATTTTTTTGCTTATTTCAATAGCATCTTTAATTTTTTTCTTAATACTTTCATAATTTGTCATTTCAGACAAATATGGAGCATTTTGATGTAATGGTTGCTCATATGATTTACAGATTACAAATTGGCATATTTTGTTGTAACATAAACCTCAGTGTGAAATTCATTTTCATTTGAAAAGGATTCATTGTAAAGGTCAGAAATAGTAGCATCCCTGCTAACCTGGTAAATTAACTCACTATATATTGACCAGTCCCCTTCAAGTATTGCGATGTCATATTTGTTAAGCCATGTTCCAATCGACAATAATCGATATATTTTTCTGATCACTGTTCTCAGGTGTTGCGAGTGTGGTGACAAGAGTTTCAGCAGGGCCAGCTTGTCCGTGCAATCACTTTGGCCACAGCAATAAATTCTATCAGAATGCATACCTTTGCAACTTTGGAAACTATCCAATTTCTTCCTCATTTGAGCAATTGTCAAATTCGGACTCAAATCAGACAAATTGTTATGCAATCTTTTAGCATATTCCAATTTCTGAGCTGAGTCTGGACAGCCATCTTCGATTCTACACAGACGAGTCATAGATATTCTGTAGTCACTGTTATTAATTTGATTTTCATTGTGTCGATGAAAATTAGCATCTTTGCTTGACATTTCGAATTTGCAAGTAAATTTAGATGCTTTTTTTCTATGTTTATTTTTATATTTGTTATAATATGCTTTTGCACAAATTTTTTCTCTATTTTTTTTATAATACTGGGCCATTTTCGCATGCATTTTTTCTCTATTTTTATTGAAATATTTTTTATTTGACTCTTTCTGCTTTTTTTATAAGTATCATTATTTACCGCTTTGAGTTTTTTTTTTATAATTCTGAACTCTTTGTTTTATTTTATCTTTATTTTTTCAATAATATTCAGCTTTTCTAGCTTTTTCAGCAATTTTATCATATACTTTTTTATTGCCATCATTCATAATATATTTTTGACAGGCCACAAAATCACCGCAATACCACATTTACTCCAGGGGGGGTACTACGTAAGTCCCAGGAATCCTACGTAAGTCCCTTATAGTAAAAATGTTGGTGCTCATGCACTAATTGTAACACGCTATTATTTTCTTAATAATATAAAAGAAAGTAAGAATTTTATTGACACAGTATTTGTAAACAAACAACAACAAAAAAATAGTACGCTTACGTGTTGAAAATAATGCAATAAAATGTTACATGTAATATTTTACACAAATACTGAACAGTAGCCCTCCCCTCTCTGTCTGTCTGCCTGTCTGTCTATCTCCCTCTCTCTCTGTGTTGCTGTTATTATGGTAGTACGAATAGTGGTTTGTTTACGTTGTAGTTGAAAATATATCTTGCATTATTTACAAAAAGTTGTAAATAATGCAAGAAAATGTTACTGCCAGTTACAAAATTAAAAATGATAATAATATATTCATAATATATTCTTGGCAGGCCACAAAATCACCGGTAGTAATGTAACGGATAATCAAAAATAGGGGAAAAATCAGTTATGTAATATTTTACACAAATACTGAACAGTAGCCCCCCTCTCTGTCTGTCTGTCTCTCTCTCTCTCCCTCTCTCTCTGTGTTGCTGTTATTATGGTAGTACGAATAGTGGTTTGTTTAGGTTGTCGTGGAAAACTCTGATGAAACTAAAATCCGGCAATTTTTATTTTTTTAATAACGGTATTAGTATCAAAATATCTGAAAATGATATCTTAAACTAAACAGAAGAATGTCAAGGTAATTATTGTACTATTTCAGAAAATGTTCAATAAGTATGTCTCAAGTAAATTAATTTTTTATTTTTTCTACCGGTACCCTACGCTGGATTACACAATAGTAGTCTCTAAGTAACATTTTGTTTGTCTCGCAGTTACTTGCGAGACTAATTCTTATTTTAATTTGCTTTCATAGAAATGTTTCTGCTATGTCACAAAAAACTATCTCCTTTACGTCACATATGTAACACTCATACATTAATTCCATAGCTAATATAACATACTGCCCCAACGAGTCATGGGTAGTCTAGTGTATAGAATATATATATATGTATATAATATGTAATACATATATAATATATATATTATATTTATGTATATAATATACTAGCAGGGGTTACCCGGCGTTGCCTGGGTGATCGGCCCCCTTCCCACTCCGGGGGGTAACAAAAAAAGTCACCCCTCTGGATTTACATGCTTGGTGCCGGCCTCCCCCCTTCAGGGAGAGATAATCCCCAACCCCACCTTCAGGGAGGAGGGTGCCTGGAGGCTTCTCCCCCCCCCCCCAAAGAAAAAAAGCACCTCCTCCTGGCCTCTTCGCCCCCCCCCACCCTTGGGGGGGACACCGGCTCCCTCCTTTGGGGGAGAAACTGCCAAGCTCCCCCCTTTCGGGTGAGAAAATGCCAGGCTTCCCCTTTTGGTGGGGGGATGGTGGCGTGGCCTTCGTTATAAAGATGGCCGGCCAGCTGAAAAATGACGTCATCGCCGAGGTCCCAACAAGCAAGATATGAGAACTCTTAGACTGTCAATAATGAACAGTAATTTTTACAGACAGCGTTACAAAACTTCAAAATTGGATTAAAATAAAGAAATAAAGAAAGGACACGGTGATTTATACTGAAACTCATCTAATATTAATAATAAAAAAATAATTTAAAAAACACAAGTTTGTTTAAGTATTATAAGCAATTGAATATTTTGTTGTATTATAGATTTTAAAGATTAGAATGCGTTCTTTAATTACTTATAAATTACATTTTAAAAAAGTGAAGGAACACGATTTGATTTGTAGTAAACTTGAAGTTTATTTAATATAATTAAATGAAAATTATGCATGTAAGATTATGAATATTTGAAGTAGAACACAAGCAAAACATTTGATATGAGTTAAGACAATAAACAAATATTAAAATTAAACTATTTTTTTTAATCAAAATGAATGTTGGGTTTGTATTACTGTACACATAGATTCGAAAAAATTGTCAAAAAACAAATATATAACAAATAAATGTTATCAAATGCAAGATAAGTTACTTTTCTACCAAACTGGATATATTTTTCGTATTTTTATTCAATGTAACATGTTTATTCAGCTCGAAAACCATACAGTGTTTACCGATATATTGGAAAATTCAAGATGGCGTCTGACTCCTTCTTTAACACGGTAAGTTTTGAAAAAGGTGTTATAAATAAAAAACTGGATAAAATACTGTTAAAAACTCGCTCAATATATGTTGACATAGCTTGACATATATTCAGCGGGTTTTTAATAGTATTCTTTCTAGTTTTTTTTTTATTTATAACACCTTTTCCCATACTTACCGTGTTAAAGAGGGAGTGAGGCGCCATCTTGAATTTTCGAATGGCGGACGTTGAGTCGGAGGTTGGATTGTGATGTCTGGTGTAAGTTTCGTATTTTTGTAATTTGTAAATGGCAAGTTAGAAAAAAATTAAACCCTTCCAAGATGGACAATAAATAAGACCAAAATATTTTATGATAAAGTTAAGAGCGTAAGAACTATAGTTTTTTAGGAGATATGATTATTGGATTAACCAATCAGAAATCGTCTGTGGCACACACATCTCTGTTTTTATAGATATATAGATAGATATAATATGTATATTATATATATATATATATATATAATATATATATATAATATATATAATATATATGCAATATATATATTTAGATGTTGTTTGTTCTTGTTTCAGCGATATGTTATGAATGGATTCAATTATTTACGAAAGTGAATTTTTACCTAAATGCGAGTTGGGCATAATTTTCCCTTTAACCAATTTGGCGCACCCACATGGGGAGCGATATATATATTATTTTTTGGAATATATATGCATATATATATAATATATGATATATATAATATACATATATAATGTATATAATATATATAATATATATATATAAATATATATATTTATATATAATATATATATATCAATATATATATATATATATATATATAATGCGCTTCTTATGTACTACATAAAGAAAGAATTGTGGTGTTGGTGTTATATTCCAATTCCAGGTAAAATGGTTGACAGGCGATTTAACTTTACATCCACCCCAACATTATCCATTGTCGTTTATATGTCTCTTTTTCATTTCTCATCCGGATTTTTCAATCTGACACCTGCATATTTCCAAAACAGCATCGTTTTGGAAATCGTCATAATTATCAACGATGCTTCACCTTCCGTTATCAGCGATATTAACATCTGTCTTTCCCTTGTGTGGCATCAACGGACGCACATTTATCACGCTGTAATATGACGAACATAATCAATTCTGCATCATGTTTCGGTATCTCTACATTACGACATAAAAAAAAACCTATGAATTGTTTTACCTGTGCTTAACTAATTATTATAACACCTTTGATTTACTTCCGCATACTAGAACTTTTTTTTTTTCATTTACACAAACCTAAAGTTGCTATCATGTTCCGTGGATATATATATATATATATATATATATATATATATATATATATATATATGATTAGTTTTTTTTGGAAACAGAATTCCAGCAGAGTGCTCAATTAAAAAGAAAATCCAAATTTTAAGAGCGTACTTATATATTGTGTACAGAAAGTTGTTAGTTGAGACAGATCATTGGTACCGTCGGTTTCAAGCCCGATAATAAGGCCCGTTTAAGGTATCCTTATCAAGCTCTCTTCAGCCAATATTCGTCGAATATTGGCTGAAGAGAGTTTGATAAGGATACCTTAAACGGGCCTTATTATCGGGCTTGAAACCGACGGTACCAATGATCTGTCTCAACTAACAACTTTCTGTACACAATATATATATATATATATATATATATATATATGTATAAATACTTTACAGAGGGAATTAGACCTGGAGTCTGAAGAGCAGAGTTTATTTTAATAAAATGTATTAATACTTTTGAAAGAACAGTGCTCAAAGTACTGGAGGAAAGATACAGCCTCATGCTTAAAGATATACTAACAGAACAAATTTTCTAATGGAGCTCGATAAGGAATACCCGCCTTACTTACAACAAAAATGCTAGTTTGATTTTTGTGTCTTACCCCCTTATTTTTTGCTGATGAGAAGATTATGTTCCAAGAAAGAAACCTTTCTTAATTATTGTCAATAAGTATTGTCAATTTTAATAAAATGAATATCGTTTCCAAAACGATCTTACACTCAAGTTGATTTTGTTTTCTTTTCCTTTTGAAACTGATTCATAATTTACAATTATATAGCGTACATTATATATATATATATACTAGCAAAAGTACTCGTCGTTGACTGGGTACAAAAACAGCCTACAGAAAATTGACTCTGATTTATGAAAGTATGATAGCTTATGAAAAGGAAGGGTTGTAAAGAGATAGCTTCGAATTTGGGGGTATCAAAACCAAAGCAAAATATGATGAAAGTAAAAATAAAATAGATACACCCCATAATTTATTATACCATACCTGTTCACACTGAAACACTTATCACAATATTCTGTGGATCTATATTAAAAAACCTTGTTAAACTCTGTGACATATTTTCATTCTATGGAGGTAAGGTGCGAACGTAAAGTTGGAGAAAGAAAAGAAAAGTCTGTTTGTAAAAGGCTGCGCATTGTATCTGATCGGTTGTATTTTAGAATGTTAGAACAGTATGTAGGTAACACGAGAATAACGTCCAGAGTATTAGTTCTATATAGAAACGTTGATTTAAATTTTAATAAAATAAAATATGCACAAGTGCGCTTTGTTAAAATTTCAAGTTAATTTGTTTATTTCTTAATATTGCGTTGTGATTTGATTTCAAGCGCACTGGATGCGTATTTTATTTTATTCAGATTTAAATCAACGTTTCTATATGGAACTCACACCCTGGACGTTATTCTCGCGTTACCTATGTACTGTTCCGATATTTCAAAATACAACCGCTCAGATGCAACACGCGGCTCTTTACAAACAGACTTTTCTTTTCTTTCTCCAACTTTTCAACATGGCAAGGGAGAAGAAGAACAGAAAAAGCATGGGAATCCGGCGTTGCCTGGGTTGACATGAAGTTCCGTTTGAAACACGCCTGCTATACTAATCATTTTCATCATGTTTAACGTGGATACCCCCACAACAATTTCAAAAATAAAAGAACGGATAAAAACACGTAAATATAATCGCCCCCCAAAAAAATATCTGATACCTTCTCCACCAGATATTTCGGCAGAAGGGATCACTGTCGTAAGAAAACTCACGGTTTTGCGGACCTAAAAAAAATAACGCTTATAAACATTAATGCGTGCGTTTATTTTTTATTTGGGTAAATGTGTAGTTTACCGGCGTAAATTATTTGTCAGACAAAAAATATAAAAATTATTTATCTTTATATAAAACACGTTGTTAGACCTAAAGCCTGAAATAAAACCAGAAAAAAATTCATTTTTATCATTTTTTTTTTAATTATTTATATTTATTATTCGAGGACGTTATATTGCTTTTAACATTTGGTCTTTCTAAGGTTTGGCAGATTAGCCTTTTTAAGCTCTCTCATGAACTATGTTTTTGATTGCCATAATTTTTTGTAATGAAAGAGCTTAAAAAAGGCCCAAATTTGGCCTTAAATAAGCCAAACTGTCAAGCCTAAAAAAGGCCAAATTTTAAACGTGTAAGGCGTGTGCATTAAGTCAAATAAAAAATGATAAAAAGCATATTTTTTTTTGTTTTATTTCAGCATTTGGGTCTAATAATGTTTTCTATAGAAATAAATAGTTTTTGTAATATTTTGTCTGTTAAATAATTTACGCCGCTAAACTACACATTTACCTTTATTTTTTGTAAGGACACGTTTTACTGGCTTTTTTTTTTGTAAATAAAGGAAATTTTCGATTTTCTTTTTTTAGAGGGGGATTTTCAATTTTCTTTTATTTGTCGTTTTATGTTTCTAATGTAACCCCTCGCACTAAAAAAAGTGAATTTGTCATATTTTGTTTTTTTTTTTAATTAAATTGTTAGGTGAATGTAGAGAATGGTCTCATAAACAATAATTAAATTTATCGTTATTTTATGTTTCCAATATAATTACCGCCACCACCAGAAAAAACAAAGTGTATTTGTCAGATTTTGGTCTCCCCCTCATCGCGAAACTGTAAAAAATGTCTCGTTAACGCTTGGTGGACAAAATGTTGGTGCTCGCTTTCCGTTAAATTCATATAGAAAAGTGATCCCCCATTCTAACATGTTATTTTTTTCAAAATTTCTTCTTTCATAATATTTATAAAGGCTGTTTAAATGGCGCTGAGTCACGTCGTATAAAGTGACCTTTTTATTTAGAAAATTAAGTTGTAATCGATGAAATTAACGCTAAAAAAGAAAGAAAGGTGTAAATTGTGGAATTTAGGGGAGGCAATAGGTCTTCATTTTTTAGGTATTAAACGACGCTGAATTAAATGGTAAAAATTTACCGATCTCTGTATTTCCGTTTAAGGAATAAAATAAAATAAAACAAATGAAATCTCTTCAGTTTTTTTCGTAAGTGTTTTATTTTGTTTTTGTTTTTTGTATTGAATATTTAAAAAAACAATAAAAGCCAAACATTTTTCTATCTACACGGAATTATTTTTCCAGCTAGAAATTTAATGAAATTACAAAATGATATCTGGTGAACATTTTTTGTTGATGCATAGCATCTAGGGGAAAATAACTCTAAAAAAGTTAAAAAAAAAGGTCCCTATTGGAGATATTAAATCCAAAATAAAATAAATTAAATATATTATCAATATAATTGTTGTTTAAAGAATAATTTTAAATGGAATACTTAAAATAATTATCTTGCTAAAACATTAACTAAGATATCGCTTTTTTAGAAAAATATATATACACCATAACCCTTTTTTCTTGTTAAAAAAGATGGCAGCCATTACACAAAAGCTATTATAGAAAGCAGTGGATTTTTACGGTGTTACTATTGTACGTTGTTCTTATCAGTGAGAAGTTGAACTCTGATATTTGTTTGCAGCGGACACAAATACACCTGTAAACAGTTGAATACAAAAAAAATCAACTTCTTAAGGGTAAATCTTCGGATGGTCCCCTAGTGCATTTTAACCAAAAAATTAAGCGTAATAGTTTAATCATGTAATAGGATACTATAATAAATAATGAATTAATGAACGCTCATTTTTCGTAAAAATATGCAAATTAGTTCACACTCATGAAGTGTTAATATTCATAGCGGAGTATATTAAGAAGTTCGTGGTAATAATTTTTAATACCAATGTAAGAGCAAGGAGAATTCTCAACGTCATATGTATATGTATGTGCGTGAGAAAAGAGAAATAAATGCATATGTATTTAAATATTTAATCCACACTAAAAGTATACGTATAATCATATATATATATATATATATATATATATATATATATATATATATAATATTTAATCATAAATATAGCATATTTAATTATAAATCTATTTAACTCAAGGTTGTGAGAATATCATGTCCTTCTATATAAAAACCAATTTCCACATATTAATAACTATGGCTTCTAATATTCTCTGTGATCTTATGACCGTGTTTTGTGATGTACAGGAAACGTTTCGCCATTCTAAGCTTTTGGAAAATACTTGTTTTCTAATAATGTTCACTTATGGATTAATAACCTGTCTGGGATTGACTCTGTGCATGAAATTTTAAATAACGATGATTGCTATGAACGTGATACAAATTTATCCCCTCTCATCATCATTGTATTTCGACTGTAGTCGAGATGATGCCATATATCCCGGTCTAGCAGGAATGCTTTCAGATCCCGCAATGACATCTGGACATGTAAGCATTCTACTTCTGTCGTGGGTTGTCGAGTCTTGCGAAAGTAGGTAAGGTAACTTCATTTATTGCTCTAAACAATGATCTGCAAACTGAACACGTTTTACTTTGATACTAAATGATGCGAAATGAATTTCGTCATAGATTTGTTGTTGAGTAGGATGGGTCTTCCATGAGAGATTTTGAGCTGTCATGAAAAGATGCGTATATGTATCATTCGGACATGTTTCCAACTTTTTGGGGTGTTTACTTTTTCGAATCATAGTAAAGGGTGGGGTGTATTGTTGTGTTGTTTGGTTTGGGTTTGAGTGCGTGTCACTGTTCTCTATCTAATGACTTTTCACTATCTGAACCCAAATTATCTTTGTAAATTATTTGAGTTCGTCCGTGATCGTCTTAATGTTCTTATGCGGTTGTGTGTGTGTGTGTGTGTGTCATACCTGTATTTCGACGTACCTTATAAATTGCATCGCTTGTCTTTTGGTCCACCTGGAACTTCATCTGTTCATGGAGGGAAGCAAGAAATTTCAACTCCAAGACGATGTTTGGTTTTATATATAATTTTGACTCACTTTCCAGGCGTCGGTCGCAAAAGAATGGAAAGTGAGTATCTTTGCTTGGATGGTTAATTCTATTCGTCTCCATTTTGGAGCCACACCAGCTCCTTCCCCGGTGAGGGGGTGCGACGACTTGTTAAACCTTTCGTTCACTTTGACGTCCAAATTCCAACTCTACTCTATGTCCAACCAACCTGAACACGTGGTTACAACCACGCCCTCTCGGTCAGCTATGTTAGAACTTCCGGTGCAACTTGTCCGTTTTATAGTTCTGACAAGTTTATCAAAAGATAGCTTCTCATCTCATCTCTTGTTTACGTCTAATTAGATAGATAGCTTGCCCGAGATGAATAGATAGATCGATAGACAGATAAATAACAGATAATTTCCGGTGTTCCCAACTATATAACAGTATTATCTATTTAAACCTCTTCAATTTCATGTTTTTGCTGATATATCATGTATGTATATTGCTGTGATTATTAGAAGCAGGCCATGTCATCCTTTTTCTGATGTTGAAATCCTTGACTGAAGATGTGATGAAGGTCCATGGGTATTTATAATCATCAACTTGCTTTAGTAACGTTTGATTCAATGATTTAATACGATGATTTGAGTTTAAAGAAGAGCATTGATTCATATATTCAGTGTTTGTCTCGTTGAGATACAAGCAAACACGATTATACAGACTAAACGTGTATCGATGTATTCAACACGACTTACCTACTTTCAGTAACGATAAATATAAGGATGCTGTTCACAAGTTCTTGGGGTAATGAAATTGCCGACAAGGCAGTTTCCGTTATCTCTCGTTTCATTTTCGTTACAAAATTAGGAATTATATTGAGCTCAGGACTGTGTTTTGTTTCTTTTCGAAACTATAGTATTTTCATCGTTCATAAAATGTAGGTCATTAAACCTGTTATTCTCGGTGCGTCGCGTACTGTGGTTAGAGGTGAGAAGCCCTCAACACGTTACTAGAAATATACTATATTTCGTAAAGTGGACGGCAGGAGATACTTTACACTAGACTACAGTCATTTCTTTTTATTTCCGTTTTTTATTGATATGCTTTCCCTTCATTTCTTCCCGTGGCTTTTTCATCCCGTCCTCTTCAATGCTATGCACTTTTAATATATTTTATTACACCGGCATTTTCTTCTTTTACTTATAATAAACAATTGTTTTTTGTACTTTTTTTACAAAGGAGCCACCACTTATCAAGGCCCGGAGGCCACTCGAGGATAAGGGTTAATGAGTGTATAGTAGTATAGTAGTCAATGGGAAAATGTCGAAGTAATCGTTAGAAGCTGGAATTGGGTAAATTGGATTACTTAAGGAGATGGTTCATCAAGAACTTGTTTACGTTTGACTTGAACAACCAAATTGTAGTCAGTTGCAAAGCAGGAAAACGGAACAGAGTTCCACAGACGTCCAGTTCTAAGGAAGAAGTGTTGTTGATGGAATCTATGTTTATGTTTAGACACAGGTAAAGAGGGGGAAACATTTTTTTCATTTCGATTTCTCGTAATTTTATCCTCACTGATTCTATTCTGTTTCCCGTTTTTTTTTTCATACTTTACCTTTCGTTGACTTTTTATTTTTTAAACTTTTGTTGTTTATTCTTTGTGTGTGTGTGTGTGTGTGTGTGTGTGTGTGTGTGTGTGGGTGTGTGTGTGTTTTCGCTTTGACTTTTACCCTTTTTGATTCCCATATGTTCAACGAATTTTAAAAGTCTTTATCTTTAATTATTTAAATTGTTTTTCGTTTTCACCATTTTTTAATTTTATTTTACTGTGTTTATTTATTCCACGGACGCATAATTTTGCACTTCTCTTTTTCCATTTCATTTCACACTATGATTTTGCATTAACTTTTCAGGTCCTGGATATGACCTTAAACTATATCCGATGGTGAGACCCCAGCTTGCCGGCTTTGGGGGAGTGTGGAACCACCCTTTAATTGCCATTGCTCCCAGGTCCACTCTGACCCGGAGTGGTAGTACCTGTTAGGGTCCCAACTATGGGTTAAATAGATACCGACTTGAAAAAAAAAATAATCTATTGAAAAGAATGTCTTCAAAATCGGCATTAAATAACCTGAAAAGAGTTGATATGCCGTAAAACAAAAACAACCAACCAATCAGAAACCTTTCTCTCCATTTTTATTCTATTTTTCTCTTTCTCTTTATTTCAGTCTTTCTTTTTCTCTTTTATTCTTAGAATTCAATTTCAAATGTGTAAATTGTGTTCAATATATTTTTACTAGTTTGTTACTTTTGATACTTTTCAGTATCTTCTTTTGGTTTCCCGTCTTTATTTTTACTTGTTTTGCACTTTTTCCAATCCAATTTATTTCTCACTTAAATCATTTTCTTCCCCACATTTTTGTCTTTCTATTTCATTCTTTTTGCTTCTTTTATCTTTTTTCTGCCTTTAGATTTCCATTGCAGTTTTATATATATATATATATATATATATATATATATATATATATATATATATATATATATATATAAAAGTGAACGTGTCTGTCTGTCTGTCTGTGTGTCTGTCTGTCTGTGTACATTTCCCTACGCAATAACTCTGTCAACATTTAGTCTATAGACTCGAAATTTGAAATACCGGGTACTGAGATTTGGGAAAATCGATGTGACGGGTGTCAGCCAAAAATTTGGCTGTTAAGGGGTCAAATTTCAACGATTTGACCTTTAAGAACTCTACCAAACTCCTCCGACAATTTTGGGTCTAGACACTTGAAATTTTAGATATAGGTTCATTGAACCTGGATCTAACTTAATAAAGTAATTTGAGCCCGAAACAATAAATTTTAAGGGGTCATAATAGGGGTCAAAGTTTTAAAAAATTAACCATTTTTTTGTTTTTTTTTTTGCTTTTTTTACACAGCATACACCTCCAAAAACCCGAGCAACGCCGGGCACCCCTGCTAGTATATATATATATATATATATATATATATATATATATATATATATATATATAATAGTTTGAATAAACGTTTAAATGCAAAAGATAATTACCATTGTTTATTTGTGATCTCAACAGAAGTATTACATTTCGAATGCACTCCTGTCTTATCAAAAAACGTACTGTTGATTTAATCCGCCGGGCCAATCTGTGTATGCATTGAAAACACTTCCAAAAATGCACTTGTAATGTTAGGTTGTACCAGACTGCTAACTTTGGTCAAAATCGAACTTTTCTTTCTTTCATGGAATTTATTTGATCATCGATTTTCGAAACTTATCGCAAGCACCCAAATATAAAACCTATCTAAAAATACTCCCAAACACATCAAATATATTTCTGTGATATTAAAAAATCGGCTGAGTCCTTACCGATGTACTTCATTATTTTCATCCTTTGAAAGGAAGCTTCACGGATTTTATCTTTATTATATATACTTTTTCAGTGCATCCTACATTTTTATTCCACCTGAATTGATCAGAGGAAATTGTATACTGAATTATGATGATAACGAATGAACTGATATATTAATGATTTAAATGAAGCGATTCCCTGTTGCAAATAATAACAGTATAAGCCTCTAAAAAATGAAAACTCTGTCATGGACGTGCTCCAGAAGCAGAGATGCACGATTGAAATACTGAAAATTTGCACTAAGAATGGTGGTGACTAAAATAATGCTGTAGCACAAAAACTGGCACGTATTACTGGTACTTACCAATTCTTCGTAGCTCTTCAACTATTTTATGTCAGAAAAGATCGGCTTTACTTTTCAAACTCTCCTCATATATATATGTGTGTGTGTGTGTGTGTGTGTGTGTGCACATAAAGTTTAATATTTTATGCATATTTTTTAACATGTTTTCTATGTAGAACATGCAAGCATCATATGCACGCACAGCGAGTTTTATATATGTAGATTAAAAAAAAAATTCTTTCGTTCTCTCTTTTGCTCTTCTATTTCTGTTTCATCTGTTCTCGTCCTTTTCTTTTTTATTTGACGTATGTTTTTTTACTTCCTCATACGTTTATTTCTTTCCTTATTTAGCTGTTCGTTTCTTTTATTTTTATCTCTGTTTTATCGTTTCTTTTATTTTTTTTATATCTGTTATATCGTTTCTTTTCACATTTAATTTCCTGATTTTCCTTTTGTCTCATTAAAAAAAAAAATCGGGTCTCACACAGAGTTTATTTATTTATTTTCTGTCTTTCTATCCTTTCCTCTTTCTTTCAGGTTCATTTTCCCCTATGATTCGCTGTTTACTCTTTCTCCGTGATTATTTCTTTTTCTTTCTCCCAACATTTTTTCGTTTCTTTTACTCTTGGTTCTTTCTTTTAACATTCCCCTTGATTCTTTTTCCTATATTAGCCTGGTTATCCGGCGTTGCCCGGGTGTTTGTATGTGTGTTGAGCAAAAGATGCGAAAAAGAAAGTGCAGCTGTTTGTAAGGGTGTTGGTTAAGCAAAAACCAAAAAAAAAAAGAAGGAAAATTGCGAACGCAAAAAAAAAAAAAATAAATATAAATATAGAATAAATAAAGTAATAAAAATTACGAGTAGTTAGCAGGCTTGAACCCGTAACTCGCCAGAGGAAAAAGTGGTGAAAAAAACAACAAAAAACAACAATAAAACGGTCTCATCGATGAGCCCACTGCGATTGTGACGTCATGTGCAGTCGAAATAATTTGCTTTGTGCGACGTCGTTGACGCGAGGTTTGAATGACTTGAAAAAATGTCAGCGAAAAAATCGACTCCTACTTGTAGAAAATTACCAAATTGAAGGTGAAATAATGAATGTTTTTAGCCAATTTTTCGATATTTGTCCTCCAAAGTGTCGAGCTTCAAACAAACAAAAAATATCCGAAAGTTTTAGGCAGAAATACAAATATATATACTAGTGATGCGACGATTCAAGTATTTTTCCCGATTCCGATACAAATACCGATTCCGATTCTGTATAAATCTCTAAATATTTTACTATAAAATTGTTATTTTGTCCCAATTACTGTAAAGAAACTTGTTAAATGTGCCGATATTTTCTCACACTTGTGAATTGGGGGATCTAGACATTTTAATCTTACTAGAAGTTTAAATCAATAGATATTTATTGTTTTATTATTACAACCACCAGTGGAAGATGTTGTCTTAAACCAAAATAAAATAAAATAATTAATTAAAGGAATCGGTTTGGCATCGGAAAATAGGTTCAAATTTTCCCGATTCCGATACCGATTCCAATACCCAAAAAGCTCCCTTTTTTCCGATTCCCGATCTCGATTTCTGTTAATCGTCCCAACACTAATGCATACATACATTTAAACAGACAGCTGAGATTATATAATAGATTATATTTGCGACATTTTTCATTCTTATATTTTGTCCTTTAATTTCAATTTAATTCTATTTCATCTTTTTCTGTATTGCTCTCTCCTCTATTTGTTTTTCTTTTAGTTTTCTCTTCACTCTTTTCTATTTTATTTCCTGTACTGCCTTGCCCATCCTTTTCTTCTGGTCTTTCCGCATCGTTGTTAATAACAGATTCTGTTCATCAGCCCTTTACACTTCCATCACAAGCCGACCATAAAGTAACTAAAACAATGGTAAACTCAATATAAACGACAGCCACGTTTCTCTCACCCAGAAACAAGATAACGAATGATCAAAACCGGTGACATTTTCCGCCCATTTCCAGGAGCCAAAATCACGTTTTTCCTGACCATAAAGGTTTGATCCGTAAATATCATTAATAATCACGTATAATCTATTAGAAACGCTCAGAATGATCGATGACCAATTCAAGATTTACTTTAGACGTACATTAATCAATACCAATAAGAGAATTATAAAATCATTAATCAAAATCGATAGCAAAATTATAAAAAACATTAATCAATATCAATGAGAAAGTTACAATAAATCTTCGATATTAGGGAAAATATTTTGTTTCTGTACTTAACTTAAATTTCTTTATATTTTGTTTCTGTACGTGACTTAAATTTCTTTATATTTTGTTTCTGTACTTAACTTAAATTTCTTTTTATTTTGTTTCTGTACTTAACTTAAATTTCTTTATATTTTGTTTCTGTACTTAACTTTAATTTCTTTATATTTTGTTTCTGTACTTAACTTAAATTTCTTTATATTTTGTTTCTGTACTTAACTTAAATTTCTTTTTATTTTGTTTCTGTACTTAACTTAAATTTCTTTATATTTTGTTTCTGTACTTAACTTAAATTTCTTTATATTTTGTTTCGGTACTTAACTTAAATTTCTTTATATTTTTTTTCGGTACTTAACTTAAATTTCTTTATATTTTGTTTCTGTACTTAACTTAAATTCCTAGTGCGTTATTCTAGGAAGTAAGTAAAGTTTAGCCTGATCAATACAAGTGATCTATTTTTGGAATAATAACTTGGTACAGCATGTAATTACATAAACTCAATGTAATTTTATGTTTTTAACGTAAGCTATAATCGAAACTGCTATTTAACATTTTCCGTCTTGTAGTTCCCCACAAAACCTAGTAAACACTTTTAATTCAAACTCATCAAAAAAATTGGAATTACGCATTAAAAGTTCTGAATGTGTTCTGTTTTTATGACACCTTAAAGGTGAAGGGGCGTATATATTCGGTATATTTAAAGAAACGTAGAGATTCGAAACGATTTGCATTGTCTTTTTTCCGAATGATTTAACATAAATGAAATAAATTACATAAAAATAGTACATATTTACAGTTTTCAAAACGATCCGTCCTTCATATCTCCATTAGGTTTGGGATCTCTTAGAATATCGTTATTATTTCCCTGGAAATTTCACGCATATGATTTTCAATTTCATAAAAATAGAATATATTTGAAGTTTTGGTAACTTTACATAGTGTAACATGGCGCGTATTGCGCGTGTGCAAGAAAATCAGCAGCAGTAATGTAGCTGACTAGCGAGAATATTAGCAGAAGCAGCAGTAGTTTTACTAATATATTAATTAGCAAGTGGGCGCGAGCTTGCGTAACAAATAAGGCAGACAAATGACAGCACGTGGCCGAAGAATGTGAAGCAAAGTGCGTGCCGAACGAAAATGGACTTTTGAACGAGGGCGAGAAATCGTTCACTATTGCCGGCGTATGGTTGCGGCATGGAAACTCTTCCAAAAACACATGTTATATAGCAGAGCGTTGTAAAATACACATGTTTGCAAAAAGACTTTTGAAATATAATGAAATGCATTATTCTAGGAAGAACCATGAATAAATGAATTTCACATGCACTTTAAAACGTTCAGAGTCGGATTTTTATTTATTTATTTATTGTTCCTTTGCGATGAAGTATGAGACAACATGTGGGCTAGAGTGGTTTGATATGTAGCGACGCGGTTAAAATGTGACGATCCTATTGCATCAGTAATTACTGCCTTCCATAGCTGTTGTCGCAGCATGTTTTGGCCAACTAATAATCTGTCCTGCTTGAGTAGGATTGAAACCGTTATCTTCAAACAATACTCACCTTGAACCGTAAAGATTCAACGTACCTATTCACTGTGCCACAGATCCCATTGTGCCTGTTAATCACCTGAAGATTGCCAAAGGTTGCGTTGGCATCTGATGAAACAACAATTATGAAGATGAGAAAGAGTCCGCAAAAGAATGAATTCACATAAGATGAGGCATTTAAGATATTATTCTCGGCATCGTCAAAATATTCGTGCAAGAGGACACGTAAATCGACGATGAAATTACATTTATTTGATAGCTCAACACTTAATAAAAATATGACTTGGGACATTAAAGATATTACTAGAACAATTTCAAATAAAAGGACATTTTTAATATAAGGCAATTTATGAAATACTTTATGAGAAATGTCCAGCATCACTAGAATTTAGTCTAATATTAAGAACTGAATTATCAAACCCGATAAGAAACTTTTTAAATCGGCATGAGGACAGTCATTAACAATACTCTAACCGATTGAAAATGGCAAGCGAACTTCTAATTAAGGCATAGAGCATGATTTCAGTTATTTTCGACAAAGAGAACAGATTCATATCAGTTTAAAAAGAGAGAAAACCATAAACTTAATGGTATTCTTGCACTTTTCCGCAGATTGGTGCGGCTATATAAATATACACGCTCTAGCTTGCTCCTGCCGTTTGACAATCAGACATAAAAACCGTTTCATTACTAAACTGTTTTTATTTAATTATTATTTTGCCTGCAGTGGTTGTCGGACTATCGAGCAAGTGTGAAAGGCGAAGTTGGGGAGAACGGCTAGAGACGTAACGATCATGCGTCTCTCTCTCTTTATCTCTCTCTCTCTCCGTCTCTCACTCCCTATGTCTTTGTTCGTCGAACCTTTTGCGTTTATTGAAAAATTCTTCCTTTTTTTTCATAAGAAGTCAACATATCTGTCAAAGTCCGACATGGTATTTTCTTTGTTCCACCCGAGATCAATATGTGCGTCAAAGCTCGACATGGTATTTTCTTTGCTGTCTGCTTACCTGGAATTAGTGTGCGTGAACGATTTCAAAGTTCCTTTATCCAACATTATAAAGGTTTATGTAAAGAGATAAATACAACATCTTTCTATTCAGAAAGTTAACAATCAAATGGGGCACACATCAATTCTAGATTTCGACAAAAAGTATGTATTAATTAAAATTAAAAAAATGAATTTAAAAACTTTCTTGAGCTAAAATTAAAAAAAAAAACCTACTTGCGTTGGGTTTGGATTCATATTTTACTATTTTCGTTGTTATGCCGTAATACTGTTTGAAACGTACAAAAGCGCCAATCTTTTTTCTTATTGTTAAAATGCACTTTGTGATCAATTAATTATGCGAGAACTCCATGATAATCTAAACCAATTAAACATGATCTATATGAGATTCATGCAACGCGGTGAAAAACAAAAAGGTACTGGCAGTAATCCCTCTCATAAATTCTTAGCATTACTCACTGTTATAAAAGCGGTGGCAACGTGAATGTCAGAGCTACACAGCTAATAGGTCTCAGATGAAAAGAGAGAATAGATGGACACTATGACCCAGCATCCTCCCGTTGTTCATGCAAGACATCAAACCAACAGATATATGAAAATGGCAAAATTACTTCTGGGTAATTCTTGTGTGTGTTTTGTGCCAAATCTTCCCAGACTTCGCGTACAACTTTTGAATTTTTTTGTTCTTTGTATCAGGGGTAAGAGCCTGCAATCCTGTATATCGAAATATAGTTACGATCAACGAAGATGACTTCGTGCAAATTAGGCAATCATAAAGCACGATTTTCGAGAACTTTATTAAAGACAATCACTCGCAGTAATCTCCTCTGAAGCCCAAGACATCTTCACCAGTTCTAACATAATTGTGTAAAAGCTATGCCATCTGGAAATTTGATTCCTAACGTGGCCATTCTATAGGGAACAGGTTTGAAACAAGGCTGTATTTGGACCAGATCGGCAAACATAGCTTTAGTAAAAACCCAACAGGACTCGCCACCTCTATCTCTGACACGTTATAATGGAGTTTAGACGTGTTGCATTGCTATTGCTGCTATAATATATCACGCTTTGCTCCTAACAAGATGGGATTAGTTAGACAAGGCTGGACGGTTGGAACTTGTTTCAACTACACATTGACATTACACTTTAATTAATTTACAACTTTTATAACTACATCTTACGATCACCCTAAAATTGAATATTATTTAAGATAATTGCACCTGTGTTATTTACGTCCCCCGAAAATAGCATGTTTTAATATGATACTGTTTACAGTACTTCTAAAATTGATGAACCGTGCCGAAATAATAACGTTATAACGGTAGAATACATTGTTTACCTCGCATTTTTCGAAGTAAACACTTGGGAGATTTTCAAATTTCACTTAATTACATAAGAAGATATATTTTTAAGATACATGGTAGAATAATGCTGATACACATTATCCTTAGATTTCTGAAAGTAAGCTAAGTTGAGTCTGTTTGCGGTACGGGTGTGAGCCTGCCTTCCTACTACCACTATAATATATCATAACTGTTTTAATCGAAAAAACAAAACAAAACAAGAAAAACAGCGATAGGTAACCATTTTGGAAATACTAGGCGGTGTATATAATTTCTACTGACCGAAGTATATATGAGGTTGTGGACCGCTTATTAATTTAATATTTGCTGGAAACGTTTTCTTTTGATACATGCTGGATTACTGCCACCACAAAGTTTGAAATTGTTAACACCTCCTTTTAGAAATTACTTAAATTTTCTACTCCAGCTCCTTTATTTTATTAGAAACTAGCAGGGGTATCCGGCGTTGTACTGTAGTGGTGAGGTGATGTGTGTGTGTGGGGGGAATAAATCCAAATAAAATGGAAAATAAGCGAACGTAATAATCCTGTTTAAATATTACTTTTTTTAAATCGGAAAAACAAAAAAATAAAAATAAAAAATTGCGAACGTGATGCAAAATAAAAAAACGAAAAAGAAATGGCATAAATAAGCCTGTTTCAAATTAAAACTTTAAAAATCGAAAAAAATATATATCTGATATCTAGGCTCGCACGCGAAATCTTAAGATAACAACTCGGTTACTATAACGACTGGCCTATGATCGCGTGAGCGGAGTGCCGTCGTTTTTTTTTTTAAGTATTTAAACTAATTCCAGAAAGAACGTTTTTGCGCATGCGTGTTCGGCTAAATTGACATAAAGGAATGATTTTTTTCCTACCGCTCCTTGTAGAAAAGTGCCGAGTTGAGGGTGAAGGAATCAATGTCTTAAGCCAATTTTTCGATATTTGTTAACCTTCGGATCGAGCTTCAAAACGATTCCTATTTTGTGAAAATCCGTCCCCGCTGTGGAAAGTTTAGACAGACATACAAACATACATATATGAATTTAAACAGATTTTTGCCCTTTATATTATAGAATACTCATTACTCTGAAGGGAGGTAATCCAAAATAATCACCCTCTTTTTTTCAAAATTGCCTCCACTTACTACGTCTATTTTTCACACATAAATGATTCTTCTTTCTTTCCCATTCCCCCCCCCTTTCCTCCTTCCTTTCCTCCCCCTATTTTAAATAGTTAATCAGAATAAGTTAGAAATATTAGTTCTAGGGTCCGCTTGGTGCAGAGGGCCGGATGGCGTCTGAATCTTCCAATCGACCATACAACTAATAAATAGACATAATGCAAAGAAAGATGACAAACACAGATGATTGATTAAGACAACGTGCATCCAACGTTTTATTTTTACCATGAAAAAAGGTCAAATATACGGCAATGGGTGAGAGATCAGCTTCAGCAAGTATAAGTATCTCGCGTGGTTAAGATAGTTGGATCCTTGAGATGGGAACGGGTAGCAGACATCAGTGGGTACGGGTACGGGTAACTGGGCGTCAGTGGGGACTGGTATGTATCGCTGAACATATATGGGCACTGGAGTGAGTAGCTGGACGTTATTGGGCACTGGTACTTATTTGTAGGAATAAAAATTAAAAAAATTTCCACCGGGTGTTTAAAACAGTGCTCAATAGTATAAAGAGCTATTTATATTAATATCTACACTTGATAGTGTTTCGATCTGTTATTATTAATAATTAAAAGCTCTTCGGATGAAAAGTGCGTCTTTTTATTTAGGTGTTCGTATTGAAAGTGCATTGTATTTCTTTTTTAATATGAACGCCTAAAAAAAGGCAGGCTGAAGAAATCTCAGTAATTAATAACTACGGATCTAAACATTTACACACAAGTAAAGCAAAACCTGTTACATATCTGTATAAATAACTATCAATATATCGTTCTATTTTACTTCAGTCGAAGTTCTCAGAAATCAAGGGGCCCACATCCTGGGGTTAGGATTTGAACTCTATATGAGATACATAGATATTCGAATGTTTCATTCATGTTCTTTATCTCTAAAACACTGAGTTAGTAAAGAAATTGAGAACATAATTGTCCTTTCCCCAATTAACCAGTTTCATATACCATAGTATATCTTTCGTTTTGCTCCCTTTATCTTACTTGATTCCAGGACTAGAATTTATCTTGTCTGGTGGAGTATCCAGCTTCATGCTATTACTTGAGGTAACATCACTAGGAAAAGGTGCACCATTCCTCGTAAAAGCTAATGTAAGTTAGCCATAGTGAGGAGATCTTGTTTGGGCAGCGAATTATATATGGTTTTTAATATTAGGTTGGTTTTACTTTAAGGGAGGTAAAGTGAGAGGATAGTGTCTAGTAGGCATTCAAGTTCTCTCCAATAGACAGTCAAGTTCTCTTCCAAAGGCATTCAAGTTCTCTCCGTTAGGTATTACAGTTCTCTCCAGTAGGCATTCAAGTTCTCTCCAGTAGGCATTATATGCGTTTGTGTGTATTGGAGAACTTGAACACGTTTCGTAATTAGTTACTTACATAAGTAATATGAAGCAATTCATATCTTCTTATGTTCTTACGTGTATCAATAACCATTACCTTACGCACATTTAATCATCGGTTTCTGCCAGTTTTTATTACTATTACGTAACTCAGATTAAGCTGCACTATATAATCCCGTACATTTTATGATTGTTTCGCTATTTATATTTTCTTATTCTTCTTAAACCTATGCTTATGATCAATCTTATCAACACATAAGCGCATTATTTAAATGTAAACATATTTTCTTTCTCTTATCTGCATTGAGAACTATCAAGGCAGGGCATTTACGAAATGTAGTGAGTTAGAACAGACTTGGCAAATATATTTTACAAAGAAACAATTTTAAGTGTTACAACTGGTAAATCCAAGAAAAATCTATAATCCCATATTTTTTGTTCCTACTGATATTCATATAAAAAACATGTTTTCTATTTATTTAAAAAGAAAATACAACTTTGTTATATATGCGTTATATATGATTGTGGAATTGTATTCATCTGCAAAAAGTTTAGCTAATTTGCATAAACATTCATTTCAATTAATTCCCTATTAGTTTTTTTTTCGGTTTTCTTATTGAATGATCATATTTAGTTAACTATTACGTGTAATTATATTCATGCAGATATTCTAGATGATTTATACTTGCGTAAAACGGTAATAATAAACACACACCTTTTTCTATATATATATTTATGTATGCGTATATATATATATACGTATATTTGTTTTAAAATATTTGCCTATCAAACTCATTTGCCAGTTTCTGGTCTACATACATGAAACTTCATATATAGGGTATTCGAACCCATGCGAAACTTTATATTTGGGTTAAAACCGGGGATAATCGGCGCAAACTGTGAAAATACAATAAAAAATTTTCCAGGTAACGGTCGAACAACAACATTACAATATGCATGCGTAACGCAATAGCTACTTGTTCATGTTTTCATTTTTAGCTTTACAGCAAACATGTCTTCATAGCTAAGGCATTGACACAAAAAGTAAATTGTGAGTTAAACGTTTTGGGTTCGCTTCTCGGTGGCGGAGTACAAGTCATTTAAAAAAAAATTAATTACTATAAATTGGGTCCAATATAATATAATAATAAATACGAAATCTGAACTAATCAAAATATCACATTTAAGCGTATTTTACGATCGAGCAATGCTGGGAGGCCTGCTTGTATTTAAATATTTAAAAGATGCTGGACTTTAAACAGGAAATGAAAAAATATATAATGTCAATAAACATTCAACAGCTAATATCACCTCCCCCCACCTTGAGTCTCTGGAAGTGCATAGGCCATCCACAACTTTTTAGCTGTTTTTGTAGCGAATACTTCTTTTTTCGGGGTGAGGGTGCTGGCCCCACGCCTAACCTTCCCAGAAGGTACATACTGCTTCTAGCCTTCCTAAATGATCACCCATCTGCCACTGGACGACTCAATGTTGCTTAACTTCAGTGATCTGGCTAGAACCGGCGTGTCAACGTGATTGTGCCGTACAACGGCTGATATATCGTAAAATAAAAATAAAACATGAATGAAGATGCTAAAAACATTAAAAAAAATTTTTTTTAACAAATCAATGCATTCAGCATTTAAAACATAACTCTTAAAACGGTTAATGGGATTAAGAATGAAATGATGTCCTTTATGTGTTTAGAATCATTTAGTCATCCATCTCTACTCATTATTCCATTTACCATATTTAAAAGCTGCTGACGTATGTTTTTTATTCTCTTGTATGCGTTTTCGGCAGCTCCGTATTCCGTTATGTTTAGCACTGTAGATTACTCACAGCTGCGCATTATTCAATATGCGCATGAACATAAAAATCAAGCAACCCACAAGTGTTCATAATCTTCTTATTGTTTAGGACCTTGTTAAGTTACATCCGTTCGTTATTACCCCGCTTGTTTACAACGATCAAGCCATTGCCTATTATTCCATTTTTAAAGTTCATAATGTTATACACCTATTCTATCATTTTCTTATTTTTTATTACCTTAAATCTACATATATATGTGCATTTTTCTCTTGCCAATATTTTCCATTGTTAAAATAAGCATAAATGCGCATTGTTCCGTTGTTCGTTTTTATAACCTTTAAATAATTTCTATATGCATATAGTTAGATGGGAGGCGAAAGAAAATAAAAACAACAGTTATATTGGACAAGAAGGAGAATGAAGCAACTATAGTAGAAGTTAGCGTCCCCAATGATGCGGTGTTGAACGTAGCTGGAGGGTGAGATAACGAAATACCAAGTTTTAACGTATTACATGAAAAGAAACTGCAGTCTTAAGAAATTAGAAAAAAATAGAGAAAGATATCAAAGGAAAATAGTCGAGAAATATGAAACAATAATAGATAAATAGAAATCAAGAATAAAAATACAATAAAAATAAAGATTTATAATAACTGCAGTCTAAAATTTAGAAAGACGGCAATGTGAAATTTGTAAGCTTCCTGGAAACTCTTACAGTTTTTACTTTATTTACTTTCTGAAGTTTGGACTGCAATTGTATATATATATATATATATATATATATATATATATATATATATATATATATATATATATAATGCGACCTAAAGGGGCACAGTGGATAAATAACCAGAATTAGCGACTAATACAGCGATATGTTTGTTTACATTACATTTACATTTTGTTCGCTGTTACTACTTTGACTCATTTGATTATCTCTTTCGCGCACTGTTGAGCAGAGCCAGAAAAGTTTTATTTCAAGGGTCGATTTTGATCGGATCTCTGTGAGATTTCTAATACGCCTGTAAGTAATATCTTATTGTTTTCAATAACAGCTTTCGATTTAGGATCGGAGGTTGATGGTGATATTAACCATGACCACAAGAGTATGTATTCCCCGTGGGCTATCTGCGTCTGTTATATAAGTCTCTCACTTGCTGTCTTGGATAGAACGAGAAGTGAAAATTTCTTATTCAGACACTTTTTGATTTCGGAAAGTGACGGTGTCTGAAGGGGGATGTCCAATCGCAATAACTAAGTGTACAATTACTTCCTGCGTCTGTGTATTAATAGTAACACGATCAATCTGTGTGATCGACATTAAATCCCTAATATATAAATGTGAGCGCAAGTATCCAATGCAGTGCTGCGTCTACATTGTCGGAAATATGGTTGAGTAAAGTGCAGTCATAGACCGAAGAAAAACGACGGATAAACATAGGCAAATAAAGCAGTGTTGTTAGGTGAATCTACAGCACGTGAACGCCCAGGTTACCTGATTCTACAACATTTTCTTTACTCTAGATGATAGCTTTAGCGATATAGACCTGGGCCTTGTCGCGGTCTTTGCTGCAGGGTGTTAGTGATTCCTATCATTCTACTGTGCATGTTTAAGACTATTAAACTAATCTCTCTTATTATGTAGTTTTCTTAATTATTTCAACCACTAAAAAAATCACAACTGCTATTTCGTATTGTCCCGGTCGTTTTTTAGTAATTATATTACGTGCCCCTTCTGATTAGTTTATTGCTTCTATTTCCTACAATTACGCCAGCCAACTCTACTTATTTTTTGTCAATAAACAAAAGGCCACGAAATATCTCTTCATTATAATTCATATGATAGTTCCCTTTTATCTCTTCAAACAACAATAAACTTTCTTACACATGATAAGTATATTTTTACTTGTCTTTATTCTGCCATAAATTACTCAGATCTAATCCGTATTAAGCAACTTGTGTATGTTGATTATTCGCTTGCTAGTGTTCATAACAATCAACACTAATTTCGTTGTACTTGTACTTGTATTTACTCAGAATGCTTTATTCTTTTACTCCTTATTACAGTTATAAATCTATTTAGACCCTCTTAATGCATCTCTAGCTTGTTCAAAACGCCCAAAAAATTGTCCGCATGTTCAAAAACTCACTTAAGGGTTTTCTTTAAATGTGTCTCTTTATTTTTGAATGACTTTTTGACACCCTGTTGTTATAACTATTAAGCACCCCAAACTCACTCATTTATCTTTTGTCAATGTTTATAACCATTAAGTCACACAAACATATTAAATATTATTATTGTGTCTATGACCATTAAGCCTCCTAGACCTGCTCAGTTTACTCTTGCACATGTCTATAACCATGAAGCCATTCAGACCTATTATTATTCTGCTACCCGTATCTTTTACTATGAAGCTACACAGACCAGCTAATTATTCTTTTGCTCGTGTACATTACTATGAAGCCACTCAGACCTGCTAATTATTCTCTCACCCGTGTATTTTACTATGAAGCTCCTCAGACCTGCTAATTATTTTTTTTCTCGTGCACATTACTATAAATCCACTCAGACTTCTAATTATTCTTTTACCGGTGTCTATAACCATGTAGCTACTCCGACCTGCTAATTATTCGCTAGTTCGTGTCTATAACCATACGGCCACTTAGACATGTTCACTATTATCTTTTTTTATGTTTGTAACCATTAAGCCATTAAAATTTCACAATCTTTTTACCCGTATCCATGACATTCAAGCTGCGCTTAACTACCTAATAATCTTCTTCAGTAAACTGATGATGACACGGTGCAATTTTCTTCTAGTTGCCTTTTCTTGTAGAATTAATCAAATTGTTATCACGATACATAATAGAGTCTCTCCTCCTATCCAATGTTATTAATGTATTATTAGATTATCTTTCTGCAAATATTTCAAAGAGGATGGTGTAATTTCTTATTTTCAACTTAACATTTTATTCGACTGTCAGTAATGAATACTTATCTAAAAGATAACACAATGCTTATCACGTAACCTAATATCCAACCCTCTAGACGAAACCCTACTCCATTTGTTTTGAATTTACTTTCCTTTTCTTCATCGTTCACTGATATTGGCGTGTCTCATCATGCCAATCGCCGTTGGCGCGTGTACTAGTTTGCAACTCAAAAAAGAAGAAAAAAATCCACACAATAAAAATTTAAAGCTAGATGTATAAACTGTATGCAATTCACTGGTAACAGACGTACGTATTTGTGTTAGTGTTGCTGCGGTATATCTTCTAAAGTCTACATTTCTGTCGAGTTCAAATACGTCAACTGAGACCTAACTCAGATTTGCATGTCAAGGCTATCGTTGAAAATGTCAGATTATTGAATTGTTTACTTGACCTGATCTGCCTCGTCTTTTCGAACAACCCTGACTGACTTCTCGGGACGACCCCATTTAACTTGTCCAAACAAACAATCTCCTATATATAATTACTTTCGACTTTAGTCTTGTCTTTCTTTCAATCACATCCAGCTGATCAGCGGAACTGACTACATCTACTCGTCTTTTTCACCCAGTACTTCCATCGCCCCCTCCTACTAACCAAAAGCTAACGCCTAATTGGCAAGATATCATCTAGTCTGGACTACTCTAGTGCTTTTTACATATCTTAATTCCTGGACACTTTCTCTTTTTATGAATTATTTTCTCACACAGTTTAGCTATGTGTGTGCTGGGATAACCCTTGTTTATAACGATAAACCCACTCAAATGTGTTCATTATCCTTTTCCCAGTGTCTATCATTATGAAGCCATTCAATTCTTCTCATTACATGCTTTCCCCTGTCTGTTACCATTAAGCCACATCTTCTAATTATTTTCATGCTCATGTTTTTTACTATCAAGCTTTTCCAACCTACCAAATATTCATTTTACTAAACTAATGATAACACGGTGCAATTTTCTTCTATGTACATTTCCTTATAGAATTAATAAAATTCTCATCACGATGCTAAATGCGTTTTTGCAGTTCCTTTCCAAAGTTATCAAGTTATTACTAGATTATCCATTGCAAATATTTAAGAAATAATGTTTTGACTTATTATCTTCATGTTTACTTTATACTCGCCCATGAGTAATGAATACATGTCAACGAGATGACACAATACGGATATCAAATAAAACTTAGTCTCACCTGTTACAAATTTACAAACACATACGTTTTATATGACATCCCTAATAGATCTTGCTTCTTTACACGTTAATTATACTATGACATTAAGAGACAATAGAACGAAATGAGAAGTGGCGGAAACAGAGTATACGTGAACGATCTAAGTAAATATATAAATAGATTAACGGGTAAACAGTTCTGTGCCTGATCCGTCATCATAGTAACAATTATTTTGATTGTTTTTAATTCCATTTTAACACCAAACAAGGCACAGTGCAACTGTGATGCAGGGGGATACTATCAGTGACATGAGGTGCAGGGATACTATATATAGGGAGTTGAACAGCAAGATGTCTGTTCACTAAAATTAAACTTCTCCACGTCAGTAGAGTCGGGAAAGCAAGAACCCGGAAGGGAGTTCCAAAGTCTAGCGGTTTTAGAAGAAGTTATTGAAGTAGAAGGCTTTCTTGCATCTAAGGATTTCTACTGTGTGGGGGTGGGGTTTAGCTGCTTGTCGGGTTTGGCGAAAGTGTTTACATCGAGGGGATACACGGGCTTGTAGTTCATCAGAGCACTCACCATTAAAATACTTCTAAAACAGGTATAGGGATGCAATATTTCGTTGAGGGACAGAGGTTGGAGCTTAGATGACAGTCCAGGACCTATCAGTTTGGCGACTCTTTTTTGAACCCTGAGCAGGAGGGAGATACTAGAAATAGATGCACCAATCCAAATGGAATTCTTATGGTTTACATTAAGACTTTTGTTTAAAAACAACTTTTAAAACTGATACCTTCGCCGCTTATTCTTGAAATATAACTAGCTTTAATTAATTTAAAACCAACTAGAAAGCGGCTACATTGAATAGGTGCCATTTCTACTATATAATAAAGTTACTTTAACTGAATTTTCCAATAAAAGTTTTAAAATAAACTGTAGTAGTGTTTCCTTTATGGCGACAACTTTATCGTTCCGCCCGGTATGAATGTATTCTTACACATCCGTCCATCGCGGCCCGTATCATCTAAAGGATGTATGTATACGTGTCAATGTCCATTTGCGTGTGTGAATGTTTACACATAAAATACAGTTCATATTATACAAGGCAGTTCTTTTAACGGAACGTATGCATACATACATACATACATACATACATACACACATATATATATATATATATATTCTTGTTTTGAGGTGCTGAGATAAGGAACATACCTTGTTCCTGTTCCTCCTCCTCCGTTGAATGGTTCTTGTATATTGATACGCTGCCGAAATACTTCCCTGATAAGGAAAACATCAAGACGCGAATTATATTTTTACATGAACATATGTATTTCACGGTTGGATCCATTTCCAAAATACACAACGGTTTGTAATATCCACATTCTGCTATCCCACGTTCATCTACTTCCCGGCGCGTCAAGAAACGAACACTTGAGCTCAAACTCCGTCTCGTCAACTCAATCTCCGATTCTCAGACCTCAAACCCTCTGACCTACTGACTACGTGTATAAATAAAGCTCTTTCTTTGTTTGCTTCTCTGACGTCACTATTCAGGATGTGCTTTTATTGTTTTAAATTCCAAAATCTTATTATAAACTTGTAGTTGTAAATATGTTTTTGTTTCGCTGAATTATCTATCTTGCTTAAAGCAGTTGACAAGTAAATATTTGACTGCAACTGAAATCTAATTGTTTTATCTTTCCAAATTTCTTTGTCTATTGAAGCATTCGCTCTAAATATTTCGTGTTCAAAACATAGATATCTATCACAATCAATTACCCCCTCACTTAGGTAACTCGACGACGCCAAACTTGAGAAAAACACTACTAACGGCTCTACTAAATACTACAGTTTCCAAGTAAAATCCAATATATGTATGTGCAAACCATTCTTCGCCGGTCATTAATCAAACCTACTTGATTAACCGATCCAAACGTGTAGTAGATTTCTAATACTGCAGTTTATTTTGTCTTTGATTACTAATGAAAACGTTTTTCAAGATTGAGGTAATTTATGTTTTGCGTGTTTTCATTTCTGAGAGGGATGGATTTTACCTCTATTAAACATCGACCTTTTTTCTATGTTTTTTCCATGACGAGGTAGAAAGTTAATCGAAACTGATCTTATAACATTTCATCTAGTATCACAAAGAGTCAGAAACTACTTTCTCATTAACTATTCGTACACATATTACTTCCTTATTCTTGTATCAAATGCAGAGAAAAACATAATCCTTACTTACTAGGGATGACAATGGCAAAGTAGTTAACGACATGGATTAAAATTCGAATCCAGTTTATTCTATCCAAAAGAGTAAGTAAATTAAACAACTCCACATGCTAAAATAATAAATCCAATCTATCTTACTTAATTCTAGTATCTAAAAAAATACTTACAAATTATCTGCCCAAGAATTAGTGTGTCAATTACTTGAAAATAAGGGGAAGCTTTTTTTACCCAAAACTTGGCTGACAAGTACTATAGATAATGAATAGATTTCAGAAGCTTATACTAGTAAGGATTGAATGTAAACATAGCTCTATAATCAGTTTCTTTTTTTGCTGTTTTGTTTTACAGCATATCAACACTTACATTTATGGTGTTAAGTTCGAGTGTTTATTTTTATGGTATATCAACTCTTTTCTAGTTATTTAATGCAAACTTCAATAATTTTGGTAAATGCTGTTACGCTTCAAGTCCTTTATAATATCGTATATTTATTTATGCTGTTTTATTTAGTTGTTTTGTACAGAATAATTTTTGTTTCTTTGTTTTTATTTTGCAGAATATGATTTAGTTTTGCAAAAGCAAAGTAAAAAAAACAATAATATGAATAGATAATGCATTTTAGATAAGGAAGCCAATATCTCCAGGCAGCCGTATATGGTAGCTCCATCTATCTTTTACTGATGGTTTGACGAAATACAAATATGAATAGATAAATCTGACGATTTAAAGATTTACTTAGTGCGATATATTTGTCCAGAAAAAAATTGTTATGTGATTAATCAGATAACTAAAAACTTATAATAATGCAGCGTAATTAAATTACAAAAACAAACTATGAAGTTAACGTGACTAATTTAAAAAAAAGATACATGAAATATACGAGTTAACAGAATAAAATCACATTAAGTATATGAACATATGAATATACTGGATTAAAAGATTTTTTTTAGTGTGACAGGTTTGTAAGCTCTTAGTAAATACGGTTTGTGAAATGAAAGGGGATGGGCAAGAAAGTATTTCAACCCAACGTAGCCAAGGTCCCTATTAGTAGCAAAACAATTTCCCGTCACTTATACCTTCCACAAATGATTAAAATCAATCAAAGCCTACGATGAAAATAATAAAATGAGAGTAGTAAAATAAGAATTACTTGAAAATTATAGCAAATAAAAAATATAAAAATAATATAACAATAAATATACAAAGTAATCTACAAAGAAAACGGGGGAAAACAAACAGAACAGATGTAATGTTTTTTCCTCACGCGTCAGAATGAAGTCACCTGTTAAATTGACCTACTTAAAATACTGGATTGCATAAACATCTCTAAAACAAATGGCTGTTTGTGGCCAAATTTGAACATTTGCCAATAAAATAATTGTACGGCAGATAGTACTAAAACTAACTGAACTGATTAATCAATTCAGATATGAGAGCAATCGTGAGCCATGCATATATGCATTTAGCCTGATCATGTCCTTAGGTAAAAAAAAAACATGAACCTTTCTGTGTATCTTCCACTCCACAGATATATTTTCGTACGAATATATATATATATATATATATATATATATGCATATATATATGCGTGTGTGTGTGTGTATTAATACACTATCTGTCTTATGCCGTATAATAAAATTAATTCATCATAAACATAGGTTTTTATCCATGTTTTCTATCTTACGAAGGATAAAAACAAGATATCATGAAATTTAATCTTATGCTTAGAATCCGTATACACATGTTGATCAAAATCGATTGCATATTTTTTTTTACTTCAGGGAATCTTGCTTAATTTGTGTCAAAAAATTATGGATCAAAGTCTATCCAAATCTAATATATTGGACTTTTAAGTGGTATGTTGTGCTCATGTTATCGTGCATGAAACTCTGGCAGCCTATCAAAAAAATAAAATGTAAATTTGGAGAATATTTACTAACTAGCAGTGAAACCTGAGGTTGCCTGGGATCCAATGCTGACCAACGAATGTTTTACACTATAATATGTTTATAGTCATCGAAACAGTGAAATCGACCATTTTTAATCTAAACGAGTGGTTGCCTGCTCCAGGTGGGGACCCGTCACTGTTCATCGAGAAGAAACTTCACATGCTTCCCCGCAGTGACTTAGTTCACAATACACTGTAGTCTACATTGCGCTGTACAGAATCTCCGTTTGATTTTGTAAAATTACTATTATATAATGGCTTGAAATAAAGTTTAAAATGAAGATTTTAAATATAGTATGATTGTGAAATTGTGCTTTAAACAAAAACACCCACCTTGAACGAAATCTTGCCATATCAAAGAAACTACCGTTGATTGTATTTTCCGGACCTTTCGATTCCTGTGGTTAAAAACCTTCTCAAATGCACTTGTTATATTAGGTGTTAACTTTAGTCAAAATTGCCTGTTCTTTTTTCATGAGATTATTTTGATTTTTGGTTACCTATACTTATCGAAGACATTCCGATAGAAAACCTATCAAAGAACACTACCAGGTACATGAAGCACATTTGTGTAAAATTACAAACAAAACGGCCCAGCCGTTTCTAAGTCTATAGGGAACGAACTCACACACAGACACCCACACGCATACATAGACATAGTAGCTCTTATTTAATATTAGTTTAATAAGTAATGCTACATGATGAAAAAGCGGACGTATTTAAATTTCATAAAACGCTAAATTTAATCAAAAACTCTTTTATAGACTTTAATACCTCTGTAAATATTCACTCTTTTTTCAGCTAATTTGCATAATGTATTCGGATAAACAGTAAAATGAATACACATAATATAGGAGTACATAAACACATTATGCAAGTAGGTTATCTTAAAAGAAATAAGGGTTTTCGAATTTGCCATTACAATCCAAGTAAAATATATAATAGGAGTTGTTGTGATTAAACGGGTCACGGGTACTTCTAATATTTTCTTAACATTTGCTTTCAGTTTTCAAATTACACCAATTGTAATCTACTATAGTTAATAGGTTTGTAGAACTGCTTAGCTATGTATTTTGAATAGGATGTAAGTCGGACGTAAATAAAGGTATAGCTCGATCCATGAACAAAGCTTCTTTCTTAGAACTGCACGCCTGTGGAATTGTGTTCCATTTTCCTGCTTTCCGGCTGACAACAATATGATTGTCTTCAAGTCTAACGTAAATAAATTCTTGATGAGCCGTTTCATATAAGTTAACAAATTTACCGAATTTTCATTACTAATGATTACTATTTTTCCAATTTCTACTGTACACTCTTTAACCATTATCCTCGAATGGCCTCTTGGCCTTGATAATGTGGTGATGCCTGTGTATAAAAAAAGAAGAAAGTTTTCCAAGTACATCACGGCGCCTTGTAGAATAAAGATGGCGTCCCAAGGCAGCATATTGCAACTTTTAAATAACGTATGGTCTAATTCAGCAAGGATTAAAGATAAGACGCTAATAGGTTATTTCTATTTTTTTAATTTTATTACTTTGGGGCGAGTTTAGTAAAATGATAAGAATTGCGGTTACTATGTAACTTGATACTACCATGCGCGAGTACTCAGATACATTGGTATGACAATAATAACATCATAAATTGATATATATGTAAAATGGTTGATTGGAAACTTTTCAACGTTGTGTCAGATGTCTTGTAATTTGGTGATATCTTTTTCTCAGATAACCATCTTTAAATCAAAATTTTATTGTTTTTTTTTACTGATTTTTCTTCTAATCTGTCTCAAATATCTTCTTTTTTTTAATTTTCTTTTGGAACACTGCGTCAATTTTTATTGAGATTTAGACGTCTCTGCCGAGCAACTTCATAGATAGTATACCGTGTTTTATCGTTACCGGTTGCGAAACAAGCAGCAAAAAAAAAAATGGTACGGGTATTCACCGAAAAAAAAAAAAGAAAAAAATGTGATTGTGGGCTGATCCCTTTCTTTACTCATTATTATATAACCAACCAGTATATACGCCCTGAAGCCGGAAACATAGCTTCATTGAGCTTATTATTTTAAACAATTAAGCTTAGATTACAAGAGATATATACCATATAAATATATTACTATATAAGATAGGAATATGAATTTATACATACAAACACACAGACACGCACATATATAATATTTTTTCAAAAATCAAAACAACAAAATATAAAAAATAAGAACATCATATGGTGTATTTTCTTATGTGATACAATTGTTTCATTGTTTATTTTCGTTCCCCATCATTTTATTTTATTTTAAGAAATAAAATAAAATGATGAGGAACGAGGTGAATCCAACTGCTTGATCCATTAAGTAGGGATTATGGAACTATTAATGTGTGTGTATGTGTGTGTGCGTGCGTGTGTGTGTGTGTGTAACGAATGTATTTTGGTGTCTAAAGAGTAGGTTTTCATGGAGTATGTTTCAATGATATAATGTTTAAATTTGTCCAAATAGTTATGAAACAATTGTGACACATAATGAAAATACAGCATGTAATGTCTTAGTTTATATTTTGTTGTCTTGATTGTTGTACAAATATGATAGGCATGCTCGAATATGAAAACTGATAATAATGAAGCTTAATTGAGTCAGTTAATATTGACTTTATTTTCATTGGTATATAAACATTACTGGATTTTAATATATAAAAAAATGTTGGTCAAAAATAATAATATGCATATATAATTATTTCTACAACCAAACAACGTCGCAGCTGAGTAGACGAATGACAGCCAACAAACCTGAATGTCAAGACTCGAGTGTCGCCCTCATTTGAGCTCATCATTTAGATATACCTGAAGTCGGGATTCTGAGACCCGCGCACTTTGTATGCAAAGCGAGTGCTTTGCCATCTGAGCAAACTCGCCAAACACACAAAAAAGTATTTTAACTGACACAGATCAAGCAAACTACGGCGAAAATGCGACTATATAACGGACCTACTTCGTCTCGAGCAAGAGATGTGGTCATCCAACCAAGCTATAACACAAGCCGATATCCCACAAGTAGGAATTTTATACTCGCTAGGACGATGCCATCCAACAAGCTAACCTAGCGAGCAATTAGTGATAAACTTTGTGTATGTGTATGTGTGTGTGTGTGTGTGTGTGTGTGTGTGTGTGTGTGTGTGTGTGTGTGTGTGTGTGGCGGGTTTGCTCAGGTGGCAGAGCGCTCGCTTTATTTATAAACTGTTGTGAGCTGAAACGTTGTTTGGCTGTGTAAATAATTATATAATCTCTCAGATTTTGAATATATATATATATATATATATATATATATATATATATAGCCGTCTATTTAATGTACAAACCTTATTGGTTGCATATGTGCATGCATGTTTCAGTGGGATTCCAATTCAAAGAGACCACTTCATCAGACTTAAAAAAGGAGTTATATTGAAACAAGAATCAAGGTTACATTCGCTTTTTATAAAATATGATCGGGTTTAGTTTACGCTCAGAAAGAAAGTGGGGTGTATACTTTTTGAATGTGAGCAGTAAAGGTATTAGATTAAGGGGTGGTGAAAGGAGGGAATGTGTGGTTGGGGTGAAGGAAGGGCGGGAAGTAAGATACCGAGTAGTCAAGCTGTCGCAGTGGAGGTATAGTGGTATTATTTTAACTTGCGTTTTTTTTGGAGGGGGGGGGAGGGCTAAGCTTTGGCTTTGATCTGAAGTAATATACCCTTATCGCTGTTATTTTCCTATCTTAGGTCCTTATGGTTGTTTTTCTTTCGACTTTATAATCAATCTATTTTATTAACAAGCTCTATTTATTTATTTTTCCTCGATTTTTTATCAGTTCATTTGTTTTTCTTTTTTAGATTATATATTACTTTCTTTGTATATCTGTAAAATATATGTTCATGTGGTCAAATTAATAGTCAGCGAACAAATATACAGACTTATGCATAGTAAAAAGAGATACACAGTTAAAAGTTTTCCTATCTATATATCAACTCAATTTCGAAGGTGGTCCTTCGTTCATTTGAAAAATATATGCTGCCTCCGTGCGCATATTTTTGCTAGACTGGTAAAATGATACCATGGTGAGCTAATATATACTCTCTAAAAGAGAATGTAATGAGTGAAAAAATGATGTCATAACAAAAAAGATAGTACGTTGCCTCCCCAACACCCGGCACATAAAGAAATGTAATCCTCGGAGGGTGATATGATGAGATATGAACACGTGATATACTGCTATACTATCCGCCAAAGAAGAGATACTACTTAGAAGGAAAGTATCATGACAATAGAAAATACATTACTCTAACCCCTAAAAAGGGGTTAAAGTTTTAGGAAAGCGCCTATCATCCGAAAAAGTAAAGAGGAAGAAATAACTCGGGAATGTCTCTCTCTCTCTCTCTCTCTCTCTCTCTCTCTATATATATATATATATATATATATATATATATATATATAGAGAGAGAGAGAGAGAGAGAGAGAGAGAGAGTGAGAGAGAGAGAGAGAGGGAGAAGAGATAGAGATAACTTAATAGATAGATGGATAAGACTGACGTCTTAACAATTATTTCTCAACCTAGAGGCACACGTATTGTGAATCTTCATTTCCTTCAATGTAAGGGATAATAATTACCTGGAAATTCAATTTCAGTCACAAACTCGCTCTTTGAATTCGTGTACGGGTATCCTCCGATGTATCAGCACAGAAAATGACGGAAATGTCTACTAATACCAAATGAGCGGACATAAATTTTAAACACTCAGAGAGTATTCCACGACTGATGTGTAAATATTACATTGTGCTAGTTGATTGTCTATTTTGATTCCATGAAGAAGACTCAGCTTTTTTTCTAAATGGAAACGTATAAGGATAATATATATTTGCGTCCGTATGTACACGTGGTACCGATGTATAAGTGCACGTACCTGTATATGCGTGTGTGAATGTGAAAGTATATGTGCCCGCTGTCTGCCGTCCACATAGTGTGTGAGAGCGTGCAGCTGTGTGTATATATGTCGATGTATGTGTTCACGAGTATTGGTATCTGTATGTGCGCGTGCGCTTGCATGTAAGCGTGGGGTGCAAGTATGCCTGAATCAATAGGAACATATGAGCCCGTATAATAGACTCCTTGGAGAAAGGGGCGTCGATGTATGTATGTATGCATGTATGTATGTATGTATGTATGTATGTATGTATCTGTATATGAGCGCATCCATGCCAACCCAAGCATACGAAATTTTGGCACATTTTAGGGCGGGGATGTATGTGTACATGTGACCGTTTCTTTTAAGTATATATGTGTGTACATGCGCATGTGTGTACCCTTTCCCGCGACCGCTAACTAACCCCCTCCGAACAATTAACAACAAAATAAAAACTAAAAATAAATAAACCGAATCATAGCGCCCTCCCCGCCTACAAACATAAGCGAACACCCAACAGGTCAAGCCATACTTACCAAGAAATCATCTCACCAAGGAGACGCATAAAAACTTTAAAATTAAGACTCGAATTTTAAAGTAAACCCCCCTCCTCCCACCCCTACATATTCCCCTTCCCCTCTATGTATCCCTATACCCTCGGCCACACCAGAAATAAACTTCCCAGACCCTCCCCCACAAGTTCCTTAAACCCCAAAACTAAAACATTATCGACATACCAAGCGCCCCCACTTTTCCCTTGTTCCCTTCCTCTATTTCTTCCTCCCTCCTCGCACCCCACCCTGACATCATTCACTCTTTCACTCTCTCATCCCAAAATAGCGAACATTTCTGTAAAAGTCTGAGGATGCTACAGACGTAGCTGAAACAATAATGTAACTTAACAGAAAGATACGGTAATGAAAAATAAAATGCATATCTGCTCTACAACAGTATTGAGCACATTCTTCAGTTTTTATTAATTACCATTTCCACTAAATATATATACATATATATATATATATATATGTATATATATATATATATACATTAAAGTGAAAATGTCTGTCAGTCTGTGTGTCTGTGTATATTTCCCCAATAAATAACTGTCAATATTCCATAGGCAGATTATTTAACTGCATCGGAGCCATCAGTGCGGGTCGAAATACCAGTGAGTCAGCCTGAAAATTAAATAATGCAATTTTTCGACGGTCTAAGTTTATATCAACTACAACACGCAAAGGATATCTTACTGTTCATATAAACAATTTTAGTAATAACAATGTGAGTTTTGAATTATTGCTAATGACAGCTGACTACTTTACTTTGAAATAGTACTATCTAATAGGATATCAAGCCTTTTGGTTGACCAAGATTTACATTCTTGATATGGTTATTTTCGATTTATTTTCTTGTTATCGTATATATTTACACACACACACACACACACACACACACACATATATATATACATATATTTACATATATATATATATATATATATATATATATATGGGAGTTTTCAACTCCCATCCTAACTCGATTGTCGTCCTTTAACTCAGAAGAGTGACCTAGCTACGTCACTTCCTGTTCCCCATATCTCTTCCTCTTTTGTGCTGGACCTTCAAGCAGTCAAGATGTAACAAACACCACTGCGGGTGGCATGAGCCACCACAGAGCCCTGACTAGCCAATCAGCCTTTCGCAGCTACCGATCGCAAGTAACGAACTCTTATTCTAACGAACTCTCGTTCTTTCTATCACTTCTTCATGTATATTTATGTAAATAAATTGCATTTCTTTCACTGATATATAACGGTATATTTTCGTCCTCATTATATGACCTTTTACTTTTTCAATTTTTCCATCCATCTACCATTCAATTCATACCATTCACCATACCTCATGATGACGGGATCGTCTATCACGCAGCAGACCATCCTGTCCCCAATATATATATATATATATATATATATATATATATATATATATATATATATATATATATATATATATATAAATTTGTATTTCTGTCTGTTCGTTCGTTTATTCACAGTTTAATTAATATATACAAAAGTTTCCTTATTTTTTTCTATATATAGTATGATTCTCGCAAAAATATACAATTAAGAGATCATGTCATTTGAATATTATATTAAGAAAAATCGATTTTATTAAGTAGCGGTATCTTAATGTTTCTTGCGAGATAATTGTTTTAAGTGTTCTATTTAATTTTATTTTTTAATAAATTTTAAATAATAATTATATTGATAACATATTTAATTTAATTTATTTGTAACTAGCATGGGTGTCCGGCGTTGCCAAGGTGTTTGGAGGTGCGTGGTGAGCAAAAGAAAAGTCGTAGTAGGAGGGCAGTCTCGAAACCGTACCGCGAAGGAGGAAAAGAGCGGGGAAAAACGTGACGTCTTTGCTGCTACGACAGCCGCCAAACCATACGTTTAAATTAAGGCTAGACAATCTGAAACAGGGGATGACTTTCGAAAATATCGGCGAAAGAGCCACCTCTCCCTGTAAAGTGAATATATTAATGTTTTTAGCAAATTTTTCGGTATTTTTCGTTGAAAGGGTCACGCTTCAAAACGATACTGATCTTGTGAAAAGTCGCCGCTTCTGTCGGAAGTTTAGGCAGGCATACAAACATACATACATAGATTCATATATTTGTACCTTAAATTTTTGACCCAAACTGATTTATCTCTGAATACCCATTATGTAAAATTTCAAATGTTTAGACCAGAAATTGTCTGAGTAGATTGGCCGAAGAATTTCTTTTCACTTTCACACCTATTATGACCCCTTAACATTTATTGTTTTGGGCTCAAATCAAGTTACTAAGTTAGATCCATGTCCAAGGAACCTATATCTAAAATTTAAAGTGTTTATACCTCAAATTGACGGAGGAGTTTGGAAGAGTTCTCAAAGGTCCAATCGTCGAACTTTGATCCCTTAACAGCCAAATTTCTGGCTGAAACGGATTACAAAGTTTTTCCCAAATCTCCCTACCCTGTATATTAAATTTTGAGTCTGTAGACTGAAATTTGACAGAGTTATTGTGCCGGTAATGTACACAGACAGACAGACACAGACACTTTCACTTTTATAGATATACTAGCATTTCAATCTGGCGTTGCCCGGTTGTTTGGATGTGTATGTTGAGCATATAAAAAAAGGGTAGGAAGGCAGGCTCGAACCCGTACCACAAAGGAGGAAAAGAATGGGCAAAACCTGACGTCTACGCTATTGCGACCATCGCCAAACCGAAAGTGACATTTTTTTAATTTAGGCGAGACAATCGAAAGGAGAGTATCGGCGAAAAAAGTCACCACTCCTGTAGAAAAGTGCTCAGTTTAAGGTGAAGATATTAATGTTTTTAGCCAATTTTTCGATATTTGTCGTCTGAAAGGTCGAACTTCAAAACGATACTGATCTTGAGAAAACCCGTCGCCTCTGTCGAAAGTGTATAGCAGATATGCAAACATACATACATACATTTATATATTGGTAACTAAAAGTATTCGACTGAAACCGATGAAAAAGCTTGCCCTATCTCTGAATACCTTTTACGTATAATTTCAAATATTTAGACCAGAAATTTTCTGAGTAATTTTTTAGAGACCGCAGAGGTCAATTCTTTTTAAACTTTGACACCTATTCTAACTCGTTAACATTTATTGTTTTGGGCTCAAATTAAGTTATTAAGTTAGAGTATGTAGACTTAAAATTGACCGAGTTATTGCGTAGGGAAGTGTACACATATAGACAGACACACAGATACACAGACAGATACAGACAGATACACAGACAGACGCACAGACACGTTCAACTTTATAGATATTTAGATCGATAGACTAATAGATTAAACAAAAA
Source organism: Euprymna scolopes (assembly GCF_053919585.1). Classification (NCBI taxonomy): domain Eukaryota; kingdom Metazoa; phylum Mollusca; class Cephalopoda; order Sepiida; family Sepiolidae; genus Euprymna; species Euprymna scolopes. The sequence goes on along the minus strand of NC_136511.1, from coordinate 80,041,697 downwards.
TATATACGTATACATAAATATATATGGAAACAATTCTTTGTTTACTGTAAAGATTTTACGCAAATATTATGCAAGTATAAATCATGTCGAATATCTGCATGAATATTATTATACGTAATAGTTAACTCTAGATGATCATCCCATAAGAAAACCGAAAAAAACTAATAGGGAATTAATTAAAATGAATGTTTAAAAGAATATGCAAATTAGCTAGATCTTTTGCTAGTGAATACATTTCCACAACCCATATATAAGAAAATTGTATTTTATTTTTAAATAAATAGAAAAGAGGGTGTTTAATATGAATATTAATAGACACTAAAGAAAAATAAATTTATAGGAATATAGAAGAAGATAGATTATTATTCCAACATCGATTTAAAAAACAACTTTTTTTTAGAGTTATTTGCCGCTTAGAAACTTCTGTACATTTCACTTGTTTTTTATATTATTCTTTAAACTGCTATACAGAAATCGGTAAATATTTACGATGTGATCCAGCGTCATTTAGCACCTAAAAAATAATAAAGATCTACTGCCCCCCTCTAAATTCCACAATTGATACTTTTCTTTCTTTTTTCACATTAATCTCATCTACTACAAATTTAAATTTCTAATTAAAAAAAGGCCAATTTTTACGACCTGACCCAACATCGAGTAAACACTAAAAAATGAAGACCTACGTTTTTGGCCTAATACGTTTAAACAGCCTTTATAAATAATATAAATAAGAAAATTAACATCTTAGAGTAGGGGATCACTTTTCTATATAAATAAAATGAGCACCCACTTTTTGGCGACAAAGCGTTCAACAAACATGCCATCTCTAGCATTTTTTCAAGTTTGACGATCGATACTTTTCTGGAGGGGGAGGGAGTCTTTCCAGTGCTCAATACCCGGCGAATAAGTTCTTCTCTGTGTATCCCTTCTGCCAAAATATCTGGGGGAGAGGGTATCACGTATTTTTTTTTTTTTTTTTGGAGTGGGGCGATTACATTTACATGGTTTCGTCCGTTCTTTTATTTTTTGAATTGTTGTGGGGGTATCAACGTTGCCCATGATGAAAATGATTAGTATACAGGTGTGTTACAAACGGCACTTCATGTCAACCCAGGCAACGCCGGGTACCCATGCTAGTATATATATATATATATATATATATATATATATATATATATATAGTAATGTTCTACAAAAGTGGTTGCTCATTACTTTACGCTCACTTACAGATGTGTTCGTTTAATGATCTTTTTGTCATATATCGATGCATGTTGTGCGAAAAAAAATTTTTGATCGCTTTCTTCCAAACGTATTCTCCATCTATATTTGATTTTATGGTTCGATAAAGAAAACGAGGAAGGTGATTTTAACCATTTTTTTCTGGCATATCCTATTACTCGATAATTGATACCATTATTTAAATTCAATACAACACACTTCGAGAACAAAATTATACTACCTACATTAAAATCTATCACTGCGTATGCTTAAGTTTTAAGATCTCGTAATTTCGATTCTTTTTGTTCTTTTACATAACTTTTAAAATCAAACATATTTGTTAAACGAAAACAAAGTCCAGAACAAAGAGAAAACATTCAACAACAATTAATACGTTGAATTACGCAGCATGCATAAACGACTTTTAATCTATTTTTTATTGATTCGTTCACCATGCCACTTCGACAGAATTTATTTCACTTACTAAGTTAAGGAGTCAAAGTTCAAAGATTTGACCTTTGAGAACTCTAACAAACTCCTCCGTTAATTTCTGATCCAAACTCTTAAAATTTTAGATATAGGTTACTTGGACATGGATCTAACTTTATAATTTAATTTGAGCCCAAAATAATGAATGTTAGGAGGTTATAATTGGGGTCAAAGTATTAAGAAAATTGATCTCTGCGGTCTCTACTAAATTACTCAGCCAATATCTGGTCTAGAGATTTGAAATATTACATAAAGGGTATTTAGGCATGCAGCAAGCTTTTTAGTCCGTTTTATAGCGAAGATATGGCTGGCAAGAGGTTGACCGTTGCAGACTCTACCAAACTCCTTCGCTAATTTTGGGTCTAAACACGCGAAATTTTAAATATAGGTTACTCGGACATGGATCAAACATTTTAATTTAATTTGAGGCCAAAACAATAACTATTAAGGGTTCAAAATTGGAGGCAAGTTTTTAAAAAAATTGACGTCTACGGTCTCTATCAACTTTTCTCAATAGTAGTTAAGAAATTATTTAGAAAGACATTACCGTATATATTCACACTGTTTAATATACATAATTATACATATGCACATAAAGTTATGAAGAGTACATAGGACCCGGGAAAAGGCGGGCGGAACTGATAGTATATATATATATATATGATTGTTGAGCTGGAACAAATTTAATTTTTAGGCCCTGTATGTACTTTTCGATTTTCTCGGCAGTGTTTCCAGTCCTCCTGAACCTCCACTTGCTAGTGCTATTAAACAATGTCGAGTCAGATTGCGCAACCCTT